>NC_082710.1:83019705-83347714 GCF_030144855.1 Hypanus sabinus | reverse complement strand
AAACTCAATAATATCCGAAACAATCACTCACAAACTCCATTCCCTCTCAAAGTCCATTCCCTCTCACACTCCATTCCCTCCCAAACTCCATTCCATCCCAAACTCCATTCCATCCCAAACTCCATTCCACCGGAAACAGTATTCCCTCTTAAACACCATTCCACCACAAACACCATTTCACCTCACAAACTCGATTCCTTCCCAATCCCTCTCATACTCCATAACCTCCCAAACTCAATAACCTGCCAAACAATCACTCGCAAACTCCATTCCACCTCAAACTCCATTCCACCTCAAACAGTATTCAACCTCAAACAGTAACCCACATCAAACTCCATTCAACCTGAAAAACTAATTCCTCTCAAACTCGATTCCCACCCAAACTCCATTCCCACCCAAACTCCATTCCCTCCCAAACTCCATTCCCACCCAAACTCCATTCCCTCCCAAACTCCATTCCCACCCAAACTCCATTCCCACCCAAACTCCATTCCCTCCCAAACTCCATTCCCACCCAAACTCCATTCCCTCCCAAACTCCATTCCCTCCCAAACTCCATTCCAGCGGAAACAGTATTCCCTCTCAAACACCATTCCACCACAAACACCATTCCACCTCACAAACTCGATTCCTTCCCAACCACCAATCCCTCTCAAACTCCATAACCTCCCAAACTCAATAACCTGCCAAATAATCACGCGCCAACTCCATTCCCTCTCAAACTCCATTCCACCTCAAACTCCATTCCACCTCAAACTCCATTCAACCTCAGACTCCATTCCACCTCAAACAGTATTCAACCTCAAACAGTAACCCACCTCAAACTCCATTCAACCTGAAAAACTAATCCCTCTCAAACTCGATTCCCACCCAAACTCCATTCCAACTCAGAAAGTGTTCCACCTCAAAAAGTATTCCACCTCAAACAGTATTCCACCTCAAACACCATTCCACCTCAAACACCATTCCACCTCCAACACCATTACCCCTGAAACTCCATTTCCTCTCAAACACCTTTCGTCTCAAAGACCATTCCCTCTCAAATTCCAATCCCACACAAACACCATTCCCACTCAAACACCATTCACTCTAAAACTCCATTCCCTCTCAAATTCCATTCCGTCTCAAACTCCATTTCTCTCAAACTCCATTCCACCTCAAGCATCATTCCACCTCAAACTCCATTCCACCTCAAACACCGTTACACCTGTAACTCCATTTACTCTCAAACACCTTTCGTCTCAACGACCATTCCCTCTCAAACTCCATTCCCTCACAAACTCCATTCGCTCATAAACTCCTTTCCACCTCAAACTCCATTCCACCTCAAACACCAATCCCTCTCAAACTCCATAACCTCGCAAACACCATAACCTCCCAAACTCAATAATATCCGAAACAATCACTCACAAACTCCATTCGCTCTCAAAGTCCATTCCCTCTCACACTCCATTCCCTCCCAAACTCCATTCCATCCCAAACTCCATTCCACCGGAAACAGTATTCCCTCTTAAACACCATTCCACCACAAACACCATTTCACCTCACAAACTCGATTCCTTCCCAATCCCTCTCATACTCCATAACCTCCCAAACTCAATAACCTGCCAAACAATCACTCGCAAACTCCATTCCACCTCAAACTCCATTCCACCTCAAACAGTATTCAACCTCAAACAGTAACCCACATCAAACTCCATTCAACCTGAAAAACTAATTCCTCTCAAACTCGATTCCCACCCAAACTCCATTCCCTCATAAACTCCTTTCCACCTCAAACTCCATTCCACCTCAAACTCCATTCCACCTCAAACACCAATCCCTCTCAAACTCCATAACCTCCCAAACACCATAACCTCCCAAACTCAGTAACCCGCCAAACAATCTCTCGCAAACTCCATTCCCTCCCAAACTCCATTCCCTCCCAAACTCCATTCCTTCCCAAACTCCATTCCACCGGAAACAGTATTCCCTCTTAAACACCATTCCACCACAAACACCATTTCACCTCACAAACTCGATTCCTTCCCAAACACCAATCCCTCTCAAACTCCATAACCTCCCAAACTCAATAACCTGCCAAACAATCACTCGCAAACTCCATTCCACCTCAAACTCCATTCCACCTCAAACAGTATTCAACCTCAAACAGTAACCCACCTCAAATTCCATTCAACCTGAAAAACTAATTCCTCTCAAACTCGATTCCCACCCAAACTCCATTCCCACCCAAACTCCATTCCCTCCCAAACTCCATTCCCACCCAAACTCCATTTCCTCCCAAACTCCATTCCCACCCAAACTCCATTCCCTCCCAAACTCCATTCCCACCCAAACTCCATTCCCTCCCAAACTCCATTCCCACCCAAACTCCATTCCCTCCCAAACTCCATTCCCTCCCAAACTCCATTCCACCGGAAACAGTATTCCCTCTCAAACACCATTCCACCACAAACACCATTCCACCTCACAAACTCGATTCCTTCCCAACCACCAATCCCTCTCAAACTCCATAACCTCCCAAACTCAATAACCTGCCAAATAATCACGCGCCAACTCCATTCCCTCTCAAACTCCATTCCACCTCAAACTCCATTCCACCTCAAACTCCATTCAACCTCAGACTCCATTCCACCTCAAACAGTATTCAACCTCAAACAGTAACCCACCTCAAACTCCATTCAACCTGAAAAACTAATCCCTCTCAAACTCGATTCCCACCCAAACTCCATTCCAACTCAGAAAGTTTTCCACCTCAAAAAGTATTCCACCTCAAACAGTATTCCACCTCAAACACCATTCCACCTCAAACACCATTCCACCTCCAACACCATTACCCCTGAAACTCCATTTCCTCTCAAACACCTTTCGTCTCAAAGACCATTCCCTCTCAAATTCCAATCCCACACAAACACCATTCCCACTCAAACACCATTCACTCTAAAACTCCATTCCCTCTCAAATTCCATTCCATCTCAAACTCCATTTCTCTCAAACTCCATTCCATCTCAAGCATCATTCCACCTCAAACTCCATTCCACCTCAAACACCGTTACACCTGTAACTCCATTTCCTCTCAAACACCTTTCGTCTCAACGACCATTCCCAGTCATACTCCATTGCCCCACAGACACCATTCCTGCTCAGACTCCATTCCCGCTCAGACTCCATTCCCACTTAGACTCCATTCCGCCTCAGAATCCATTCCCCCCAGACTCAATTCCCGCTCAGACTCCATTCCCGCTCAGACTCCACTGCGTCTCAGACTCCACTCGTTCTCAGACTCCACTCCATCTCAAACAGTATTCCACCGCAAACACCATTTTACCTGAAATTCCATTCCACTTCAAAAACTAATCACTCACAAACTCGATTCCCTCCCAAACACCAATCCCTCTAAAACTCCATTCCCCCTCAAACACCATTCCATCTCAAACGCCATTCCATCTCAAACGCCATTCCATCTCAAACACCATTCCATCTCAAACATCATTCCAGCTCAAAACCCATTCCACCTCAAACACCGTTACCCCTCAAACTCCATTTCATCTCAAAGACCTTTCGTCTCAAATACCATTCCCTCTCAAACTCCATTCCCTCACAAACTCCATTCGCTCATAAACTCCTTTCCACCTCAAACTCCATTCCACCTCAAACACCATTCCCTCTCAAACTCCATTCCCTCTCAAACTCCATTCCCTCCCAAACTCCATTCCCTCCCAAACTCCATTCCCTCCCAAACTCCATTCCCTCCCAAACTCCATTCCTTCCCAAACTCCATTCCACCGGAAACAGTATTCCCTCTTAAACACCATTCCACCACAAACACCATTTCACCTCACAAACTCGATTCCTTCCCAAACACCAATCCCTCTCAAACTCCATAACCTCCCAAACTCAATAACCTGCCAAACAATCACTCGCAAACTCCATTCCACCTCAAACTCCATTCCACCTCAAACTCCATTCAACCTGAAAAACTAATTCCTCTCAAACTCGATTCCCACCCAAACTCCATTCCCTCATAAACTCCTTTCCACCTCAAACTCCATTCCACCTCAAACTCCATTCCACCTCAAACACCAATCCCTCTCAAACTCCATAACCTCCCAAACACCATAACCTCCCAAACTCAGTAACCCGCCAAACAATCACTCGCAAACTCCATTCCCTCTCAAACTCCATTCCTTCACAAACTCCATTCCCTCATAAACTCCTTTCCACCTCAAACTCCATTCCACCTCAAACACCAATCCCTCTCAAACTCCATAACCTCCCAAACTCAATAACCCGCCAAACAATCACTCGCAAACTCCATTCCCTCTCAAACTCCATTCCCTCACAAACTCCATTCCCTCATAAACTCCTTTCCACCTCAAACTCCATTCCACCTCAAACTCCATTCCACCTCAAACACCAATCCCTCTCAAACTCCATAACCTCGCAAACACCATAACCTCCCAAACTCAATAATATCCGAAACAGTCACTCACAAACTCCATTCCCTCTCAAACTCCATTCCCTCTCAAACTCCATTCCCTCCCAAACTCCATTCCCTCCCAAACTCCATTCCTTCGCAAACTCCATTCCACCGGAAACAGTATTCCCTCTTAAACACCATTCCACCACAAACACCATTTCACCTCACAAACTTGATTCCTTCCCTAACACCAATCCCTCTCAAACTCCATAACCTCCCAAACTCAATAACCTGCCAAACAATCACTCGCAAACTCCATTCCACCTCAAACTCCATTCCACCTCAAACAGTATTCAACCTCAAACAGTAACCCACCTCAAACTCCATTCAACCTGAAAAACTAATTCCTCTCAAACTCGATTCCCACCCAAACTCCATTCCCACCCAAACTCCATTCCCTCCCAAACTCCATTCCCACCCAAACTCCATTCCCTCCCAAACTCCATTCCCACCCAAACTCCATTCCCTCCCAAACTCCATTCCCTCCCAAACTCCATTCCCACCCAAACTCCATTCCCACCCAAACTCCATTCCCTTCCAAACTCCATTCCCACTCAAACACCATTCCCACTCAAACTCCATTCTCTCTCAAACTCCATTCACTCTCAAACACCATTCCGTCTCAAACACCATTCTGTCTCAAACTCCATTCCCCCTCAAACACCATTGCATCTCAAAAACCATTCCATCTCAAACACCGTTACCCCTGAAACTCCATTTCCTCTCAAACACCTTTCGTCTCAAAAACACCAATCCCTCTCAAACACCTATCCCTCTCAAACACCAATCCCTCTCAAACAAAATTCCCTCTTAAAAAACATTCACACTCAAACTCCATTCCCCCTCAAACACCATTTCTCTCAAACTCCATTCCATCTCAATCATCATTCCAGCTCAAACCCCATTCCACCTCAAACACCGTTACCCCTGAAACTCCATTTCATCTCAAAGACCTATTGTCTCAAAGACCATTCCCTCACAAACTCCTTTCCACCACAAACTCCATTCCACCACAAACACCATTCCCCCTCGAACTCCATTCCCCCTCGAACTCCATTCCCCCTCGAAATCCATTCCCCCTCGAAATCCATTCCCCCGAAAACTCCATTCCCTCTCAAACTCCATTCCCTCTCAAACTCCATTCCACCTTAAACTTCATTCCTCCTCAAACACCAATCCCTCACAAACACCATTCCCCCTCAAACTCCATTCCACCTTAAACTCCATTCCTCCTCAAACACCATTCCCCCTCAAACTCCATTCCCACTCAAACTCCATTCCTCCTCAAATGTCATTCCACCGCAAATGCCATTCCAACTCAAACTCCATTCCACCTCAAAACCTAATCCCTCACAAACTCGATTCCCTCCCAAACACCAATCCCTCTCAAACTCCATAACCTCCCAAACTCAATAACCTGCCAAATAATCACGTGCCAACTCCATTCCCTCTCAAACTCCATTCCACCTCAAACTCCATTCCAACTCAGAAAGTATTCCACCTCAAAAAGTGTTCCACCTCAAACAGTATTCCACCTCCAATACCATTACACCTCCAACACCAATACCCCTGAAACTCCATTTCCTCTCAAACACCTTTCGTCTCAAAGACCATTCCCTCTCAAATTCCAATCCCATACAAACACATTCCCACTCAAACACCATTCACTCTAAAACTCCATTCCCTCTCAAATTCCATTCCGTCTCAAACTCCATTTCTCTCAAACTCCATTCCATCTCAAGCATCATTCCACCTCAAACTCCATTCCACCTCAAACTCCATTCCACCTCAAACACCGTTACACCTGAAACTCCATTTCCTCTCAAACACCTTTCGTCTCAAAGACCATTCCCAGTCAAACTCCATTCCCCCACAGACACCATTTCCGCTCAGACTCCATTCCCCCTCAGACGCCATTCCCCCTCAGACTCCATTTCTCTCAGACTCTATTCCCATTCAGACTCCATTCCCTCAGACTCCATTCCCTCAGACTTAATTCCCTCTCAGTCTCCACTCATTCTCAGACTCCACTCCGTCTCAAACAGTATTCCACCACAAACACCATTTTACCTGAAATTCCATTCCACCTCAAAAACTAATCACTCACAAACTCGATTCGCTCCCAAACACAAAGCCCTCTAAAACTCCATTCCCCCTCGGACTCCATTCCACCTCAAACACCAATCCCTCTCAAACACCATTCCCTCTCAAAAAACATTCCCTCACAAAAAACAATCACACTCAAACTCCATTTCCACGAAAACTCCATTCCACCTCAAACACCGTTACACCTGAAACTCCATTTCCTCTCAAACACCTTTCGTCTTAAAGACCATTCCCTCTCAAATTCCAATCCCACACAAACACCATTCCCACTCAAACACCATTCACTCTAAAACTCCATTCCCTCTCAAACTCCATTCCGTCTCAAACTCCATTTCTCTCAAACTCCATTCCACCTCAAACTCCATTCCACCTCAAACACCGTTACACCTGAAACTCCATTTCCTCTCAAACTCCATTCCTCCTCAAACGTCATTCCACCGCAAATGCCATTCCAACTCAAACTCCGTTCAACCTCAAAACCTAATCCCTCACAAACTCGATTCCCTCCCAAACACCAATCCCTCTCAAACTCCATAACCTCCCAAACTCAATAACCTGCCAAATAATCACGTGCCAACTCCATTCCCTCTCAAACTCCATTCCACCTCAAACTCCATTCCAACTCAGAAAGTATTCCACCTCAAAAAGTGTTCCACCTCAAACAGTATTCCATCTCCAATACCATTACACCTCCAACACCATTACCCCTGAAACTCCATTTCCTCTCAAATTCCATTCCATCTCAAACTCCATTTCTCTCAAACTCCATTCCACCTCAAACTCCATTCCACCTCAAACACCATTACACCTGAAACTCCATTTCCTCTCAAACATCTTTCGTCTCAAAGACCATTCCCAGTCAAACTCCATTCCCCCACAGACACCATTCCCGCTCAGACTCCATTCCCCCTCAGACTCTATTCCCCCTCAGACTCCATTTCTCTCAGACTCTATTCCCATACAGACTCCATTCCCTCAGACTCCATTCCCTCAGACTTAATTCCCTCTCAGACTCCACTCATTCTCAGACTCCACTCCGTCTCAAACAGTATTCCACCACAAACACCATTTTACCTGAAATTCCATTCCACCTCAAAAACTAATCACTCACAAACTCGATTCGCTCCCAAACACAAAGCCCTCTAAAACTCCATTCCCCCTCGGACTCCATTCCACCTCAAACACCAATCCCTCTCAAACACCATTCCCTCTCAAAAAACATTCCCTCACAAAAAACAATCACACTCAAACTCCATTTCCACTAAAACTCCATTCCTCCTCAAATGCCATTCCACCTCAAACACCGTTACACCTGAAACTCCATTTCCTCTCAAACACCTTTCGTCTTAAAGACCATTCCCTCTCAAATTCCAATCCCACACAAACACCATTCCCACTCAAACACCATTCACTCTAAAACTCCATTCCCTCTCAAATTCCATTCCGTCTCAAACTCCATTTCTCTCAAACTCCATTCCACCTCAAACTCCATTCCACCTCAAACACCGTTACATCTGAAACTCCATTTCCTCTCAAACACCTTTCGTCTCAAAGACCATTCCCAGTCAAACTCCATTCCCCCACAGACACCATTCCCGCTCAGACTCCATTCCCCCTCAGACTCCATTCCCCCTCAGACTCCATTTCCCTCAGACTCCATTCCCTCAGACTTAATTCCCTCTCAGACTCCACTCATTCTCAGACTCCACTCCGTCTCAAACAGTATTCCACCACAAACACCATTTTACCTGAAATTCCATTCCACCTCAAAAACTAATCACACACAAACTCGATTCGCTCCCAAACACAAAGCCCTCTAAAACTCCATTCCCCCTCGGACTCCATTCCACCTCAAACACCAATCCCTCTCAAACACCATTCCCTCTCAAAAAACATTCCCTCACAAAAAAAATCACACTCAAACTCCATTTCCACTAAAACTCCATTCCTCCTCAAATGCCATTCCACCTCAAACTCCATTCCACCTCAAAAAGTATTCCACTTCAAAAAGTATTCCACCTCAAACAGTAATCCATCCAAAACTCCATTCCACCTCAAACTCCATTACCCCTGAAACTCCATTTCCTCTCAAACACCTTTCATCTCAAAGACCATTCCCTCTCAAACTCCAATCCCGCTCAAACACCTTTCCCATTCAAACACCATTCACTCTAAAACTCCATTCCCTCACAAACTCCATTCCCTCATAAACTCCTTTCCACCTCAAACTCCATTCCACCTCAAACACCAATCCCTCTCAAACTCCATAACCTCGCAAACACCATAACCTCCCAAACTCAATAACTTCCCAAACTCAATAACCTCCCAAACAATCACTCACAAACTCCATTCCCTCCCAAACTCCATTCCACCGGAAACAGTATTCCCTCTCAAACACCATTCCACCACAAACACCATTCCACCTCACAAACTCGATTCCTTCCCAAACATCAATCCCTCTCAAACTCCATAACCTCCCAAACTCAATAACCTGCCAAACAATCACTCGCAAACTCCATTCCACCTCAAACTCCATTCCACCTCAAACAGTATTCAACCTCAAACAGTAACCCACCTCAAACTCCATTCAACCTGAAAAACTAATTCCTCTCAAACTCGATTCCCACCCAAACTCCATTCCCACCCAAACTCCATTCCCTCCCAAACTCCATTCCCACCCAAACTCCATTCCCTCCCAAACTCCATTCCCACCCAAACTCCATTCCCTCCCAAACTCCATTCCCTCCCAAACTCCATTCCCACCCAAACTCCATTCCCACCCAAACTCCATTCCCTTCCAAACTCCATTCCCACTCAAACACCATTCCCACTCAAACTCCATTCTCTCTCAAACTCCATTCACTCTCAAACACCATTCCGTCTCAAACACCATTCTGTCTCAAACTCCATTCCCCCTCAAACACCATTGCATCTCAAAAACCATTCCATCTCAAACACCGTTACCCCTGAAACTCCATTTCCTCTCAAACACCTTTCGTCTCAAAAACACCAATCCCTCTCAAACACCTATCCCTCTCAAACACCAATCCCTCTCAAACAAAATTCCCTCTTAAAAAACATTCACACTCAAACTCCATTCCCCCTCAAACACCATTTCTCTCAAACTCCATTCCATCTCAATCATCATTCCAGCTCAAACCCCATTCCACCTCAAACACCGTTACCCCTGAAACTCCATTTCATCTCAAAGACCTATTGTCTCAAAGACCATTCCCTCACAAACTCCTTTCCACCACAAACTCCATTCCACCACAAACACCATTCCCCCTCGAACTCCATTCCCCCTCGAACTCCATTCCCCCTCGAAATCCATTCCCCCTCGAAATCCATTCCCCCGAAAACTCCATTCCCTCTCAAACTCCATTCCCTCTCAAACTCCATTCCACCTTAAACTTCATTCCTCCTCAAACACCAATCCCTCACAAACACCATTCCCCCTCAAACTCCATTCCACCTTAAACTCCATTCCTCCTCAAACACCATTCCCCCTCAAACTCCATTCCCACTCAAACTCCATTCCTCCTCAAATGTCATTCCACCGCAAATGCCATTCCAACTCAAACTCCATTCCACCTCAAAACCTAATCCCTCACAAACTCGATTCCCTCCCAAACACCAATCCCTCTCAAACTCCATAACCTCCCAAACTCAATAACCTGCCAAATAATCACGTGCCAACTCCATTCCCTCTCAAACTCCATTCCAACTCAGAAAGTATTCCACCTCAAAAAGTGTTCCACCTCAAACAGTATTCCACCTCCAATACCATTACACCTCCAACACCAATACCCCTGAAACTCCATTTCCTCTCAAACACCTTTCGTCTCAAAGACCATTCCCTCTCAAATTCCAATCCCATACAAACACATTCCCACTCAAACACCATTCACTCTAAAACTCCATTCCCTCTCAAATTCCATTCCGTCTCAAACTCCATTTCTCTCAAACTCCATTCCATCTCAAGCATCATTCCACCTCAAACTCCATTCCACCTCAAACTCCATTCCACCTCAAACACCGTTACACCTGAAACTCCATTTCCTCTCAAACACCTTTCGTCTCAAAGACCATTCCCAGTCAAACTCCATTCCCCCACAGACACCATTTCCGCTCAGACTCCATTCCCCCTCAGACTCCATTCCCCCTCAGACTCCATTTCTCTCAGACTCTATTCCCATTCAGACTCCATTCCCTCAGACTCCATTCCCTCAGACTTAATTCCCTCTCAGTCTCCACTCATTCTCAGACTCCACTCCGTCTCAAACAGTATTCCACCACAAACACCATTTTACCTGAAATTCCATTCCACCTCAAAAACTAATCACTCACAACCTCGATTCGCTCCCAAACACAAAGCCCTCTAAAACTCCATTCCCCCTCGGACTCCATTCCACCTCAAACACCAATCCCTCTCAAAAAACATTCCCTCACAAAAAACAATCACACTCAAACTCCATTTCCACGAAAACTCCATTCCACCTCAAACACCGTTACACCTGAAACTCCATTTCCTCTCAAACACCTTTCGTCTTAAAGACCATTCCCTCTCAAATTCCAATCCCACACAAACACCATTCCCACTCAAACACCATTCACTCTAAAACTCCATTCCCTCTCAAACTCCATTCCGTCTCAAACTCCATTCCGTCTCAAACTCCATTTCTCTCAAACTCCATTCCACCTCAAACTCCATTCCACCTCAAACACCGTTACACCTGAAACTCCATTTCCTCTCAAACTCCATTCCTCCTCAAACGTCATTCCACCGCAAATGCCATTCCAACTCAAACTCCGTTCAACCTCAAAACCTAATCCCTCACAAACTCGATTCCCTCCCAAACACCAATCCCTCTCAAACTCCATAACCTCCCAAACTCAATAACCTGCCAAATAATCACGTGCCAACTCCATTCCCTCTCAAACTCCATTCCACCTCAAACTCCATTCCAACTCAGAAAGTATTCCACCTCAAAAAGTGTTCCACCTCAAACAGTATTCCATCTCCAATACCATTACACCTCCAACACCATTACCCCTGAAACTCCATTTCCTCTCAAATTCCATTCCATCTCAAACTCCATTTCTCTCAAACTCCATTCCACCTCAAACTCCATTCCACCTCAAACACCATTACACCTGAAACTCCATTTCCTCTCAAACATCTTTCGTCTCAAAGACCATTCCCAGTCAAACTCCATTCCCCCACAGACACCATTCCCGCTCAGACTCCATTCCCCCTCAGACTCTATTCCCCCTCAGACTCCATTTCTCTCAGACTCTATTCCCATACAGACTCCATTCCCTCAGACTCCATTCCCTCAGACTTAATTCCCTCTCAGACTCCACTCATTCTCAGACTCCACTCCGTCTCAAACAGTATTCCACCACAAACACCATTTTACCTGAAATTCCATTCCACCTCAAAAACTAATCACTCACAAACTCGATTCGCTCCCAAACACAAAGCCCTCTAAAACTCCATTCCCCCTCGGACTCCATTCCACCTCAAACACCAATCCCTCTCAAACACCATTCCCTCTCAAAAAACATTCCCTCACAAAAAACAATCACACTCAAACTCCATTTCCACTAAAACTCCATTCCTCCTCAAATGCCATTCCACCTCAAACACCGTTACACCTGAAACTCCATTTCCTCTCAAACACCTTTCGTCTTAAAGACCATTCCCTCTCAAATTCCAATCCCACACAAACACCATTCCCACTCAAACACCATTCACTCTAAAACTCCATTCCCTCTCAAATTCCATTCCGTCTCAAACTCCATTTCTCTCAAACTCCATTCCACCTCAAACTCCATTCCACCTCAAACACCGTTACATCTGAAACTCCATTTCCTCTCAAACACCTTTCGTCTCAAAGACCATTCCCAGTCAAACTCCATTCCCCCACAGACACCATTCCCGCTCAGACTCCATTCCCCCTCAGACTCCATTCCCCCTCAGACTCCATTTCCCTCAGACTCCATTCCCTCAGACTTAATTCCCTCTCAGACTCCACTCATTCTCAGACTCCACTCCGTCTCAAACAGTATTCCACCACAAACACCATTTTACCTGAAATTCCATTCCACCTCAAAAACTAATCACACACAAACTCGATTCGCTCCCAAACACAAAGCCCTCTAAAACTCCATTCCCCCTCGGACTCCATTCCACCTCAAACACCAATCCCTCTCAAACACCATTCCCTCTCAAAAAACATTCCCTCACAAAAAAAATCACACTCAAACTCCATTTCCACTAAAACTCCATTCCTCCTCAAATGCCATTCCACCTCAAACTCCATTCCACCTCAAAAAGTATTCCACTTCAAAAAGTATTCCACCTCAAACAGTAATCCATCCAAAACTCCATTCCACCTCAAACTCCATTACCCCTGAAACTCCATTTCCTCTCAAACACCTTTCATCTCAAAGACCATTCCCTCTCAAACTCCAATCCCGCTCAAACACCTTTCCCATTCAAACACCATTCACTCTAAAACTCCATTCCCTCTCAAATTCCATTCCGTCTCAAACTCCATTTCTCTCAAACTCCATTCCACCTCAAACGTCATTCCACCTCAAACACCGTTACACCTGTAACTCCATTTCCTCTCAAACACCTTTCGTCTCAAAGACCATTCCCAGTCAAACTCCATTGCCCCACAGACTCCATTCCCGCTCAGACTGCATTCCCCCTCAGACTCCATTCCCCCTCAGACTCCATTCCCTCTCAGACTCAATTCCCCTCAGACTCCACTGCGTCTCAGACTCCACTCATTCTCAGACTCCACTCGTTCTCAGACTCCACTCATTCTCAGACTCCACTCCGTCTCAAACAGTATTCCACTGCAAACACCATTTTACCTGAAATTCCATTCCACCTCAAAAACTAATCACTCACAAACTCGATTCGCTCCCACGCACAAAGCCCTCTAAAACTCCATTCCCCCTCGGACTCCATTCCCGCTCGGACGCCATTCCCGCTCGGACTCCACTCCCCCCTCGGACTCCATGCCACGTCAGACTCCACTACGCCTCAGACTCCACTACGTCTCAGACTCCACTCCGTCTCAAACAGTATTCCACCGCAAATACCATTCCACCTGAAATTCCATTCCACCTCAAAAACTAATCCCTCACAAACTCGATTCGCTCCCAAACACCAATCCCTCTAAAACTCCATTCCCCTCAAACACCAATCCCCCTCAGACTCCATTCCCCCTCAGACTCCGTTCCCCCTCATACTCCGTTCCCCCTCAGACTCCGTTCCCCCTCAGACTCCGTTCCCCCTCAGACTCCATTCCCTCTCAGACTCCATTCCCTCTCAGACTCCCTTCCCCCAAAACTCCATTCCCTCTCAAATTCCATTTCATCTCAAACTCCGTTTCTCTCAAACTCCATTCCACCTCAAACGTCAATCCACCTCAAACACTGTTACGCCTGAAACTCCATTTCCTCTCAAACACTTTTCGTCTCAAAGACCATTCCCAGTCAAACTCCATTCCCCCTCAGACTCCATTCCCCCTCAGACTCCATTCCCCTCAGACTCCACTGCGTCTCAAACTCCACTCGTTATCAGACTCCACTCCGTCTCAAACAGTATTCCACCGCAAACACCATTTTACCTGAAATTCCATTCCACCTCAAAAACTAATCACTCACAAACTCGATTCGCTCCCAAACACAAATCCCTCTAAAACTCCATTCCCCCTCAGACTCCATTCCCGCTCAGACTGCATTCCCCCTCAGACTGCGTTCCCCCTCAGACTCCGTTCCCCCTCAGACTCCGTTCCCCCTCAGACTCCATTTCTCTCAGACTCCATTCCCTCAGACTCCATTCCCTCAGACTCCATTCCCCCTCAGACTCCACTCGTTCTCAGACTCAACTCTGTCTCAAACAGTATTCCACTGCAAACACCATTTTACCTGAAATTCCATTCCACCACAAAAACTAATCACTCACAAACTCGATTCGCTCCCAAACACAAATCCCTCTAACACTCCATTCCCCCTCAGACTCCATTCCCCCGCAGACTCCATTCCGTCTCAGACTCCACTCCCTCTCAAACACCATTCCCTCTCAATCAGTATTCCACCGCAAATACCATTCCACACAAAACTCCATTCCACCTCAAAAACTAATCCCTCACAAACTCTATTACCTCCCAAACACCAATACCTCTCTAACTCCATTCCACCTCAAACTCCATTCCACCTCAAACTCCATTCCTCCTCAAACACCATTCCACCTCAAACACCATTCCACCTCAAACTCCATCCCACCTCTAAAACTAATCCCTCTCAAGCACGATTGCCTCCCAAACTCCATTCCCTCTGAAACGCCATAACATTCCAAACACTATTCACTCTAAAACCACTTTCCCTCTCAATCACTATTCCCTCTCCGTCACCATACCAATGCAAACACCATTCCCACTCAAACACCATTCTACCTCTAAAACTAATCCCTCTCAAACACGATTGCCTCTCAAACTCCATTCCCTCTCAAACATCATTCCACCTGACTCTCGATTCCAGCTCAAACTCCATTCCCTCTCGTACACTATTCCTCACAAACCCCAGTCCCTCTCAGACACTACACCACCTCAAACTCCATTCCCCCTCAAACTCCATTCCCTCTCATACACTATTCCTGGCAAACTCCATTCCATCTCAAACAGTATTCCACTTCAAACTCCATTCCACCTCAAAACTAATCCCTCTCAAACTTGATTCCCTCCCAAACACCAATCCCACTCAAACTCCATTCCACCTCAAACATCATTCCATCTCAAACTCCATTCCACCTCAAACACCGTTACACCTGAAACTCCATTTCCTCTCAAACACCTTTCGTCTTAAAGACCATTCCCAGTCAAACTCCATTCCCCCTCAGACTCCATTCCCCCTCAGACTCCATTCCCCTCAGACTCCACTGCGTCTCAAACTCCACTCGTTCTCAGACTCCACTCCATCTCAAACAGTATTCCACCGCAAACACCATTTTACCTGAAATTCCATTCCACCTCAAAAACTAATCACTCACAAACTCGATTCGCTCCCAAACACAAAGCCCTCTAAAACTCCATTCCCCCTCAGACTCCATTCCCGCTCAGACTGCGTTCCCCCTCAGACTGCGTTCCCCCTCAGACTCCGTTCCCCCTCAGACTGCGTTCCCCCTCTGACTCCATTTCTCTCAGACTCCATTCCCTCAGACTCCATTCCCTCAGATTTCATTCCCTCAGACTCCATTCCCCCTCAGACTCCACTCGTTCTCAGACTCAACTCTGTCTGAAACAGTATTCCACCGCAAACACCATTTTACCTGAAATTCCATTCCACCTCAAAAACTAATCACTCACAAACTCGATTCGCTCCAAAACACAAATCCCTCTAACACTCCATTCCCCCTCAGACTCCATTCCCCCGCAGACTCCATTCCGTCTCAGACTCCACTCCGTCTCAGACTCCACTCCGTCTCAGACTCCATTTCGTCTCAAACAGTATTACACCACATATACATTCCACCTGAAATTCCATTCCACCTCAAAACTAATCCCTCACAAACTCGATTCCCTCCCAAACACCAATCCCTCTAAAACACCATTCCCTCTCAAACACCATTCCCTCTCAATCAGTATTCCACCGCAAACACCATTCCACACGAAACTCCATTCGACCTCAAAAACTAATCCCTCACAAACTCGATTCCCTCCCAAACACCAATCCCTCTAAAACACCATTCCCTCTCAAACACTATTCCCTCTCAATCAGTATTCCACCGCAAACACCATTCCACACAAAACTCCATTCGACCTCAAAAACTAATCCCTCACAAACTCGATTACCTCCCAAACACCAATACCTCTCTAACTCCATTCCACCTCAAACTCCATTCCTCCTCAAACACCATTCCACCTCAAACTCCATCCCACCTCTAAAACTAATCCCTCTCAAGCACGATTGCCTCCCAAACTCCATTCCCTCTGAAACGCCATAACATTCCAAACACTATTCACTCTAAAACCACTTTCCCTCTCAATCACTATTCCCTCTCCGTCACCATACCAATGCAAACATCATTCCCACTCAAACACCATTCTACCTCTAAAACTAATCCCTCTCAAACACGATTGCCTCTCAAACTCCATTCCCTCTCAAACATCATTCCACCTGACTCTCGATTCCAGCTCAAACTCCATTCCCTCTCGTACACTATTCCTCACAAACCCCAGTCCCTCTCAGACACTACACCACCTCAAACTCCATTCCCCCTCAAACTCCATTCCCTCTCATACACTATTCCTGGCAAACTCCATTCCATCTCAAACAGTATTCCACTTCAAACTCCATTCCACCTCAAAACTAATCCCTCTCAAACTTGATTCCCTCCCAAACACCAATCCCACTCAAACTCCATTCCCTCTCATACTCCATAACCTACCAAACACTATTCCCTCTCAAACTCCATTCATCTCAAACTCCGTTTCCTCTCAAACTCATCCCCTCAAACACTACACCACCTGAAAAAACATTCCCTCTCAAAAAACATTCCCCCTCAATAAACATTCCCTCTCAATAAACATTCCCTCTCAACCTCCATTCCCTCTCAAATACTACACCACTTCAAACACCATTCCCCCTCATACACCATTCCTCTCAAACACCATTCCCTCTCAAGCACTACACCACCTCAAAAAACATTCCCCCTCAAAAAACATTCCCTCTCAAACACCATTCCACCTCAAACACCATTCCACCTCAAAAACTAATCCCTCTCAAACTCGATTCCCTCCCAAACACGAGTCCCTCTCAAACACCATTTCACCTCAATCTCCAGTCCCCCTCAAAATCCATTTCATCTGAAACAGTATTCCACCTCAAAAACTAATCCCTGTCAAGCTCAATTCCCTCCCAAACTCCATTCCCTGTCAAATCCATAACCTCCCAAACACTATTCACTCTAAATCTACATTCCCTCTCCAACACCTCATACTCCATTTCTCCTCAAACAGTATTCCACCTCAAACACCATTCCACCTTAAACAGTATTCCACCTCAAACACCATTCCACCTGTAACAGTATTCCAACTGAAACAGTATTCCACCTCAAACACCATTCCCGCTCATCTCCATTCCCTCTCAAACACTATACCACCTCAAACACCATTCCCTCTCAAACTCCATTCCACCTCAAAAACTAATCCCTCTCATGCTCGATTCCCTCCCAAACTCAATTCCCACTCAAACTCCATAACCTCCCAAACACTATTCACTCTAAAACTCCATTCCCTCTCAAACTACTTTCCCTCTCCAACACCATATCAACGCAAACACCATTCCACCTCAAACAGTATTCCACCTCAAACTCCTTTCCACCTCAAACTCCTTTCCACCTGAATCTCGATTCCAGCTCAAACACTACACCAATTCAAACACCATTCTTGCTCAAACAGCATTCCCTCTCATACACCATTCCACGGCAAACACCATTCATCTCAAACACCATACCCGCTCAACTCCATTCCCTCTCAAATACTATACCACCTCAAACACCGTTCCCTCTCAAACACCATTCCACCTCAAAAACTAATCCGTCTCAAAATCGATTCCCTCCCAAACACCAGTCACTCTCAAACTTCATTCCACCTCAATCTTCCGTCCCCCTCAAAATCCATTCCACCTCAAAAACTAATCCCTCTCAAGCTCAATTCCCTCCCAAACTCCATTCCCTCTCAAACTCCATAACCTCCCAAACGCTATTCACTCTAAAACTACATTGCCTCTCAAACACTATTCCCTCTCCAACACCATTCCACCTTAAACAGTATTCCACCTCAAACACCATTCCCGCTCATCTCCATTCCCTTTCAAACACTATACCACCTCAAACCCCATTCCCTCTCAAACTCCATTCCACCTCAAAAACTAATCCCTCTCAAGCTCGATTCCCTCCCAAACTCCATTCCCTCTCAAACTCCATAACCTCCCAAACGCTATTCACTCTAAAACTACATTGCCTCTCAAACACTATTCCCTCTCCAACACCATTCCACCTTAAACAGTATTCCACCTCAAACACCATTCCCGCTCATCTCCATTCCCTTTCAAACACTATACCACCTCAAACCCCATTCCCTCTCAAACTCCATTCCACCTCAAAAACTAATCCCTCTCAAGCTCGATTCCCTCCCAAACTCCATTCCCTCTCAAACTCCATAACCTCCCAAACGCTATTCACTCTAAAACTACATTGCCTCTCAAACACTATTCCCTCTCCAACACCATTCCACCTTAAACAGTATTCCACCTCAAACACCATTCCCGCTCATCTCCATTCCCTTTCAAACGCTATACCACCTCAAACCCCATTCCCTCTCAAACTCCATTCCACCTCAAAAACTAATCCCTCTCAAGCTCGATTCCCTCCCAAACTCCATTCCCTCTCCAACACCATACCAACGCAAACACCATTCCACCTCAAACTCCATTCCACCTGAAACTCCATTCCACCTGAAACTCCATTCCTTCTCAATTATCATTCCACCTGAATCTCGATTCCAGCTCAAACTCCATTCCCTCTTGTACACCTTTCCTCTCAAACACCAGTCCCTCTCAAACCCCAGTCCCTCTCAAACCCCAGTCCCTCTCAAACCCCAGTCCCTCTCATACACTATTCCTCTCAAATACCATTCCCTCTCAAACACTATCCCACCTCAAAAAACATTCCCCCTCAAAAAACATTCCTCTCAAACACCATTCCCGCTCAGCTCCATTCCCACTCAAACACTATACTACCTCATACACCGTTCCTTCTCAAACACCATTCCACCTCAAAAACTAATCCCTCTCAAACTCGATTCCCTCCCAAACACGAGTCCCTCTCAAACACCACTCCACCTCAATCTCCAGTCCCCCTCAAAATCCATTCCATCTGAAACAGTATTCCACCTCAAAAACTAATCCCTCTCAAGCTCAATTCCCTCCCAAACTCGATTCCCTGTCAAAATCCATAAACTCCCAAACACTATTCACTCTAAATCTACATTCCCTCTCCAACACCTCATACTCCATTCCTCCTCAAACAGCAATCCACCTCAAACAGTATTCCTCCTCAAACACCATTCCCGCTCATCTCCATTCCCTTTCAAACACTATACCACCTCAAACCCCATTCCCTCTCAAACTCCATTCCACCTCAAAAACTAATCCCTCTCAAGCTCGATTCCCTCCCAAACTCCATTCCCTCTCAAACTCCATAACCTCCCAAACGCTATTCACTCTAAAACTACATTGCCTCTCAAACACTATTCCCTCTCCAACACCATTCCACCTTAAACAGTATTCCACCTCAAACACCATTCCCACTCATCTCCATTCCCTTTCAAACACTATACCACCTCAAACCCCATTCCCTCTCAAACTCCATTCCACCTCAAAAACTAATCCCTCTCAAGCTCGATTCCCTCCCAAACTCCATTCCCTCTCAAACTCCATAACCTCCCAAACGCTATTCACTCTAAAACTACATTGCCTCTCAAACACTATTCCCTCTCCAACACCATTCCACCTTAAACAGTATTCCACCTCAAACACCATTCCCGCTCATCTCCATTCCCTTTCAAACACTATACCACCTCAAACCCCATTCCCTCTCAAACTCCATTCCACCTCAAAAACTAATCCCTCTCAAGCTCGATTCCCTCCCAAACTCCATTCCCTCTCAAACTCCATAACCTCCCAAACGCTATTCACTCTAAAACTACATTGCCTCTCAAACACTATTCCCTCTCCAACACCATTCCACCTTAAACAGTATTCCACCTCAAACCCCATTCCCTCTCAAACTCCATTCCACCTCAAAAACTAATCCCTCTCAAGCTCGATTCCCTCCCAAACTCCATTCCCTCTCCAACACCATACCAACGCAAACACCATTCCACCTCAAACTCCATTCCACCTGAAACTCCATTCCACCTGAAACTCCATTCCTTCTCAATTATCATTCCACCTGAATCTCGATTCCAGCTCAAACTCCATTCCCTCTTGTACACCTTTCCTCTCAAACACCAGTCCCTCTCAAACCCCAGTCCCTCTCAAACCCCAGTCCCACTCATACACTATTCCTCTCAAATACCATTCCCTCTCAAACACTATCCCACCTCAAAAAACATTCCCCCTCAAAAAACATTCCTCTCAAACACCATTCCCGCTCAGCTCCATTCCCACTCAAACACTATACTACCTCATACACCATTCCTTCTCAAACACCATTCCACCTCAAAAACTAATCCCTCTCAAACTCGATTCCCTCCCAAACACGAGTCCCTCTCAAACACCACTCCACCTCAATCTCCAGTCCCCCTCAAAATCCATTCCATCTGAAACAGTATTCCACCTCAAAAACTAATCCCTCTCAAGCTCAATTCCCTCCCAAACTCGATTCTCTGTCAAAATCCATAAACTCCCAAACACTATTCACTCTAAATCTACATTCCCTCTCCAACACCTCATACTCCATTCCTCCTCAAACAGCAATCCACCTCAAACAGTATTCCTCCTCAAACACCATTCCCGCTCATCTCCATTCCCTTTCAAACACTATACCACCTCAAACCCCATTCCCTCTCAAACTCCATTCCACCTCAAAAACTAATCCCTCTCAAGCTCGATTCCCTCCCAAACTCCATTCCCTCTCAAACTCCATAACCTCCCAAACGCTATTCACTCTAAAACTACATTGCCTCTCAAACACTATTCCCTCTCCAACACCATTCCACCTTAAACAGTATTCCAGCTCAAACTCCATTCCCTCTTGTACACCTTTCCTCTCAAACCCCAGTCCCTCTCAAACCCCAGTCCCTCTCAAACCCCAGTCCCTCTCATACACTATTCCTCTCAAATACCATTCCCTCTCAAACACTATCCCACCTCAAAAAACATTCCCCCTCAAAAAACATTCCTCTCAAACACCATTCCCGCTCAGCTCCATTCCCACTCAAACACTATACTACCTCATACACCGTTCCTTCTCAAACACCATTCCACCTCAAAAACTAATCCCTCTCAAACTCGATTCCCTCCCAAACACGAGTCCCTCTCAAACACCACTCCACCTCAATCTCCAGTCCCCCTCAAAATCCATTCCATCTGAAACAGTATTCCACCTCAAAAACTAATCCCTCTCAAGCTCAATTCCCTCCCAAACTCGATTCCCTGTCAAAATCCATAAACTCCCAAACACTATTCACTCTAAATCTACATTCCCTCTCCAACACCTCATACTCCATTCCTCCTCAAACAGCAATCCACCTCAAACAGTATTCCTCCTCAAACACCATTCCACCTCAAACTCCATTCCTCCTCAAACACCATTCCACCTCAAACTCCATCCCACCTCTAAAACTAATCCCTCTCAAGCTCGATTCCCTCCCAAACTCCATTCCCTCTCCAACACCATACCAACGCAAACACCATTCCACCTCAAACTCCATTCCACCTGAAACTCCATTCCACCTGAAACTCCATTCCTTCTCAATTATCATTCCACCTGAATCTCGATTCCAGCTCAAACTCCATTCCCTCTTGTACACCTTTCCTCTCAAACACCAGTCCCTCTCAAACCCCAGTCCCTCTCAAACCCCAGTCCCTCTCAAACCCCAGTCCCTCTCATACACTATTCCTCTCAAATACCATTCCCTCTCAAACACTATCCCACCTCAAAAAACATTCCCCCTCAAAAAACATTCCTCTCAAACACCATTCCCGCTCAGCTCCATTCCCACTCAAACACTATACTACCTCATACACCGTTCCTTCTCAAACACCATTCCTCCTCAAAAACTAATCCCTCTCAAACTCGATTCCCTCCCAAACACGAGTCCCTCTCAAACACCACTCCACCTCAATCTCCAGTCCCCCTCAAAATCCATTCCATCTGAAACAGTATTCCACCTCAAAAACTAATCCCTCTCAAGCTCAATTCCCTCCCAAACTCGATTCCCTGTCAAAATCCATAAACTCCCAAACACTATTCACTCTAAATCTACATTCCCTCTCCAACACCTCATACTCCATTCCTCCTCAAACAGCAATCCACCTCAAACAGTATTCCTCCTCAAACACCATTCCCGCTCATCTCCATTCCCTTTCAAACACTATACCACCTCAAACCCCATTCCCTCTCAAACTCCATTCCACCTCAAAAACTAATCCCTCTCAAGCTCGATTCCCTCCCAAACTCCATTCCCTCTCAAACTCCATAACCTCCCAAACGCTATTCACTCTAAAACTACATTGCCTCTCAAACACTATTCCCTCTCCAACACCATTCCACCTTAAACAGTATTCCACCTCAAACACCATTCCCACTCATCTCCATTCCCTTTCAAACACTATACCACCTCAAACCCCATTCCCTCTCAAACTCCATTCCACCTCAAAAACTAATCCCTCTCAAGCTCGATTCCCTCCCAAACTCCATTCCCTCTCAAACTCCATAACCTCCCAAACGCTATTCACTCTAAAACTACATTGCCTCTCAAACACTATTCCCTCTCCAACACCATTCCACCTTGAACAGTATTCCACCTCAAACACCATTCCCGCTCATCTCCATTCCCTTTCAAACACTATACCACCTCAAACCCCATTCCCTCTCAAACTCCATTCCACCTCAAAAACTAATCCCTCTCAAGCTCGATTCCCTCCCAAACTCCATTCCCTCTCAAACTCCATAACCTCCCAAACGCTATTCACTCTAAAACTACATTGCCTCTCAAACACTATTCCCTCTCCAACACCATTCCACCTTAAACAGTATTCCACCTCAAACACCATTCCCGCTCATCTCCATTCCCTTTCAAACACTATACCACCTCAAACCCCATTCCCTCTCAAACTCCATTCCACCTCAAAAACTAATCCCTCTCAAGCTCGATTCCCTCCCAAACTCCATTCCCTCTCCAACACCATACCAACGCAAACACCATTCCACCTCAAACTCCATTCCACCTGAAACTCCATTCCTTCTCAATTATCATTCCACCTGAATCTCGATTCCAGCTCAAACTCCATTCCCTCTTGTACACCTTTCCTCTCAAACACCAGTCCCTCTCAAACCCCAGTCCCTCTCATACACTATTCCTCTCAAATACCATTCCCTCTCAAACACTATCCCACCTCAAAAAACATTCCCCCTCAAAAAACATTCCTCTCAAACACCATTCCCGCTCAGCTCCATTCCCACTCAAACACTATACTACCTCATACACCATTCCTTCTCAAACACCATTCCACCTCAAAAACTAATCCCTCTCAAACTCGATTCCCTCCCAAACACGAGTCCCTCTCAAACACCACTCCACCTCAATCTCCAGTCCCCCTCAAAATCCATTCCATCTGAAACAGTATTCCACCTCAAAAACTAATCCCTCTCAAGCTCAATTCCCTCCCAAACTCGATTCCCTGTCAAAATCCATAAACTCCCAAACACTATTCACTCTAAATCTACATTCCCTCTCCAACACCTCATACTCCATTCCTCCTCAAACAGCAATCCACCTCAAACAGTATTCCTCCTCAAACACCATTCCCGCTCATCTCCATTCCCTTTCAAACACTATACCACCTCAAACCCCATTCCCTCTCAAACTCCATTCCACCTCAAAAACTAATCCCTCTCAAGCTCGATTCCCTCCCAAACTCCATTCCCTCTCAAACTCCATAACCTCCCAAACGCTATTCACTCTAAAACTACATTGCCTCTCAAACACTATTCCCTCTCCAACACCATTCCACCTTAAACAGTATTCCAGCTCAAACTCCATTCCCTCTTGTACACCTTTCCTCTCAAACACCAGTCCCTCTCAAACCCCAGTCCCTCTCAAACCCCAGTCCCTCTCAAACCCCAGTCCCTCTCATACACTATTCCTCTCAAATACCATTCCCTCTCAAACACTATCCCACCTCAAAAAACATTCCCCCTCAAAAAACATTCCTCTCAAACACCATTCCCGCTCAGCTCCATTCCCACTCAAACACTATACTACCTCATACACCGTTCCTTCTCAAACACCATTCCACCTCAAAAACTAATCCCTCTCAAACTCGATTCCCTCCCAAACACGAGTCCCTCTCAAACACCACTCCACCTCAATCTCCAGTCCCCCTCAAAATCCATTCCATCTGAAACAGTATTCCACCTCAAAAACTAATCCCTCTCAAGCTCAATTCCCTCCCAAACTCGATTCCCTGTCAAAATCCATAAACTCCCAAACACTATTCACTCTAAATCTACATTCCCTCTCCAACACCTCATACTCCATTCCTCCTCAAACAGCAATCCACCTCAAACAGTATTCCTCCTCAAACACCATTCCACCTCAAACTCCATTCCTCCTCAAACACCATTCCACCTCAAACTCCATCCCACCTCTAAAACTAATCCCTCTCAAGCACGATTGCCTCCCAAACTCCATTCCCTCTGAAACTCCATAACCTTCCAAACACTATTCACTCTAAAACCACTTTCCCTCTCCATCACCATACCAATGCAAACACCATTCCCACTCAAACACCATTCCACCTCTAAAACTAATCCTTCTCAAACACGATTGCCTCTCAAACTCCATTCCCTCTCAAACATCATTCCACCTGAATCTCGATTCCAGCTCAAACTCCATTCCCTCTCGTACACTATTCCTCACAAACCCCAGTCCCTCTCAGACACTACACCACCTCAAACTCCATTCCCCCTCAAACTCCATTCCCTCTCATACACTATTCCTGGCAAACTCCATTCCATCTCAAACAGTATTCCACCTCAAACTCCATTCCACCTCAAAACTAATCCCTCTCAAACTTGATTCCCTCCCAAACAACAATCCCTCTCAAACTCCATTCCCTCTCATACTCTATAACCTACCAAACACTATTCACTCTCAAACTCCATTCCCTCTCAAATACTACACCACTTCAAACACCATTCCCCCTCATACACCATTCCTCTCAAACACCATTCCCTCTCAAACACTACACCACCTCAAAAAACATTCCCCCTCAAAAAACATTCCCTCTCAAACACCATTCCACCTCAAAACTAATCCCTCTCAAACTTGATTCCCTCCCAAACACCAATCCCTCTCAAACTCCTTTCTCTCTCATACTCTATAACCTACCAAACACTATTCCCTCTCAATCTCCATTCCCTCTCAAATACTACACCACCAAACACCATTCCTCTCAAACACCATTCCCTCTAAAACACTACACCACCTCAAAAAACATTCCCCCTCAAAAAACATTCCCTCTCAAACACCATTCCACCTCAAAAACTAATCACTCTCAAACTCGATTCCCTCCCAAACACGAGTTCCTCTCAAACACCATTCCACCTCAATCTCCAGTCCGCCTCAAAACCCATTCCATCTGAAACAGTATTCCACCTCAAAAACTAATCCCTCTCAAACTGAATTCCCTCCCAAACTCCATTCCCTGTCAAAATCCATAACCTCCCAAACACTATTCACTCTAAATCTACATTCCCTCTCAAACACTATACCACCTCAAACACCGTTCCCTCTCAAACACCATTCCAACTCAAACTCTATTCCTCTCTAACACCTTTCCAGCTAAAACTCCATTCCACCTCAAACACCATTCCCTCTCATACACCATTCTCTTTCAAACACCATTCCCTCTCAATCACCATTCCCTCTCAAACATCATTCCACCTCAAACTCCATCCCCTCTCAAATTCCATTGCAACTCAAACTCCATTCCAACTCAAACTCCATTCCTTCTCATATTCCATTCCCTCTCAAACTCCATTCCTCTCAAACTCCATTCCAAATCAAACTCCTTTCCTCGCAAACTGCTTTCCATCGCGGCTGATTCAGTATCCCTCTCAAATTGCATTTTCCTGCCTTCTCCCCAACACCTTCAATGCCCTTACTAAATAAAAACCCATCAACCTCTGCATTAAATATGCCTAAGAACTTGGCCTCTTCAGCAATAATTGATGATAAATTCCACAAATTCACCACTCTTATGGCAAAAGAAATTCCACCTCATTGTGTTTTAAAGGACTCCTTCTATTATGAGGCCGTGCCCTCTGGTTCTTAACTCCCCCACTGTATAAAACATCCTTTCCACAACTACTCTATCTAAGCCTTTCAATATTCGATAGGCTTCAATGAGATTTCCCCTCATTCTTCTGAACTCCAGTAAGTACAGGCCCAGAATGATGTAAAATTAACCCTTTCATTCTCAGAATCATTCTCATCTGGACCCTCTCAATTCGAGCACAGAATTATCTTTCTTTGACAAGAGGCTCAAAACTGCTCACAACTCTGACAAACTATACAATAAATTAGCAAAGAGTGGTTGTAGTTTGGTTATATTCTGCATGGAAGTTGGTGACCAACTGTGTGTCTCAGGGATCTGTTTTGGGACCCCTACTCTTCGTGATTTTTATAAGTGACCTGGATGAGGAAGTGGAGGGATTGGTTAGTAAATTTGCTGGTGACACAAGGGTTGGGGGTGTTGTGGACAGTGTGGAAGATTGTCAGAGGTTATAGCAGAACATTGATAGAATGCAAAACTGGGCTGAGAAGTGGCAGATGGAGTTCAACCTAGATAACTAAGAGGTGGTTCATTTTAGTAGGTCAAATATGATGGCAGATAGTAAGACTCTTGGTAGCGTGAAGGATCAGAGGGATCTTGGGGTTCGAGTCCATAGGACACTCAAAGCTGCTGCACAGGTTGACTGTGTGGTTAAAAAGGCATACAGTTCATCAACTGTGGGTTTGAGTTCAAGAGCCGAGAGATAATGTTACAGCTATGTAGTACCCTGGTCAGACCCCACTTGGGGTACTGTGCTCAGTTCTGGTCACCTCACTACAGGAAGGATGTGGAAACTATAGAAAGGCTGCAGAGAAAACTTAAAAGGATGTTTCCTGGATTGGGGAGCATGCCTTATGAGAATAGTTTGAATTAACTCAGCCTTTTTCCTTGGAGTGGCGGAGAATGAGAAGTGAGCTGATAGAGGTGTATAAGATGATGAGAGGCATTAATCGTCAGAGGCTTTCTCCCAGGGCTGAAATGGCTAACACGAGAGGGCAGAGTTTTAAGGTGCTTGGAAGTAGGTACAGAGGAGCTGTCAGGGGCAAGTTCTTTTACGCAGAGAGTGGTGAGTGCGTGGAATGGGCTGCCAGCAATGGTGGTGCAGGTGGATACAATAGGGTCTTATAGGTAACCTAAGGTAATTTCTAATGTAAGTACATGTTCGTCACAGCATTGTCGGCTGAAGGGCCTGGATTGTGCTGTAGGTTTTCTATGTAACATGTTTGCTGATGATGAAAGTGGGGAAAGTGAGCAGTGATGAGAACCCATTGAATTTTAACATCAGTAAGGTGAGTGAGTTTGCAGTAAAAGGTGAGATATGAAAAGGTGTGAAATTATTTTATATATTTTGCTGCTCTAAAAACAAAATCAAATATTTTATAAATATGCAAAAGTTATTAGAATGTACACCACAGAAGAGTACAGCTCATGACCAGCTACTTGGTAAAATTTCAATGCCGATGGCAATTTAAACTTCCCATCTGCCTGAATTTTGTCTATTTTTCTCCTGTTTATTGAAAGTATGGCTGAGTAGAGTCATAGAAACAACCTCTCATGCAATGGAAGCAAGAGCAAGCAGCTGATTGCAAATTTCAGGAGAGGGAAACCAGAAGTCCATGAGCCAATCTTCAGAGGTAGAGTGGGACATCAACTTTAAATTCCTGGGTTTTGTATTTCAGAGGATCTGTCCTAGACCCATCATGTAAGTACAACTGTGAAGAAAACTATGGCAGCACCTCTAGTTTCTTAGGAGTCTGCAGAGATTCACTGTGATATCTAAAATTTTGACAAACTTCTAAGGATGTGTAGTGTAGAGTGTATTGACAGGCTGCATCGCGGCCTTTGAAAAGTCAATGCCTTTGAGCAGAAGATCCTACAAAAGGTAATGGACTTGGCCAAGTGCATGACGGGTAAAGCCCCTCCAAGCATGTAGCTCATTTGCATGAAATGATGCCATAGGAAAACAGCATCCAGAGATCCTCACCAACTAGGCCATGCTCCTTTCTTGCTGCTGCCATCAGGTAGAAGGTGCAAGAGCATCAGGACTCACACCACTAGGGTTCAAGAACAGTTACTACCCACAACCACCAGGCTCGAACATTGGAGATAACTTCACTCACTTGCCCATCCCTTGAGATGTTCCCAGAACCCATGATTTTATTTTAAGGACTCTATCTTGGTATCTTATGTTCTCATTATTTATTGTATATTTGCATTTGCAGTTTCTTGTCTTCTGCACTCTAGTTCATCTTTCATTTTTCAAGTTACTATTCCATAGACTTGCTGAGTATGCCAGCAGGAAAATGAATCTCAGGGTTGTATTTGGTGACACATGTACTTTGTTAATAAAATTTACTCTGAACTTTGGTACAAGATGACTCTTGATCTCACATCTAATTTATCATCTTTCAGCTTATTGTCTGCCTGCACTGCACTCTCTGTAGCTGTCACACATTACTCTGCATTCTGTTATTGTTTTACCTCAATGCAGTATGTAATGATTTGATCTGCACAAAAAATATGCAAGGCAAGTTTTTCTACTGTACCTCAGTATATGTGACAATAATAAACAAGATTAAATTCCAAAATTCAAAAATAAGCTTATGGAAGTTTCAAGAAGGAAGATATTGTTAGAGCTCTAGAAAATTACAAGGGTTCTAGAAAGGAACTCAAGAATGAAATGAAGAGAGCTAGAAAGGGCCATGAGAAGGCCTTGGCGAACAGGATTAAGGAAAAACCCCAAGGCATTCTGCAAGTATGTGAAGGCCAACAGGATGAGCATTGTGAGAATAGAATCAATTAGGACTGAGAGTGGAAACATGTGCATGGAGCAGTAGGAGGTATTGGAGGTACTTAATGAATACTGCTTCTGTATTCACCAGTGAAAAGGACCTTGGGGATGACTTACAGTGGACTGAATCGCTTGAATGTATAGACATTAAGAAAGAAGATGTGCTGATTTTTTGAATGGTATTAATTTAGATAAGTCACTGGGACTGGACCCTAGGCTACTGAGGGAATCAAGGGAGTAGATTGTTGAGCCTCTGGTAATGATCTTTGCATCATCAATAGGGACAGACGGTTGCAAATGATAGTTTCTTTGTTCAAGAAAGGAAATAGAGATAACCCAGGAAATTATAGACTAGTGAGTCTTACTTCAGTGGTGGGCAAGTTGTTGGAGAAGATCCTGAGAGGTAGGATTTATGAGCATTTGGAGAGACATAGTCTGATTAGGGATAGTCAGCATGGCTTTGTCAGGGGCAGGTCAAGCCTTATGAGTCTGACTGAATTCTTTGAGGATATAACAAAACACATTGATGAAATAGAGCAGTGGATGTAGTGCATACGGATTTCAGTAGATATTTGATAAGGTTTCCCATGCAAGGGTCATTCAGAAAGTAATGAGGCATGTGATCCAAGGAGAACTTGTTTTGTGGATCGAGAATTGGCTTGACCACAGAAGGCAAGGGGTTGTTGTGGATGGTTCGTATTCTGCATGGAGAATGGTGTTCCACAAGGATCGGTTCTGGGACCCATCCTCTTTATAATTTTTATAAGTGACCTGGATTAGGAAGTAGAATGGTGGTTTAGTAAGTTGTTACGTACCCACGACATGTGACAGTGGTGTACTTGTCACGTGATAGTGGTGGAAGCGATACTGGACTTAAGGTAGTGGTCTTGTGATGGTGGAGTGACGGCATTTTCCCGCCAGTAGAGGTCATGTGACAGGTTTTTTTTACAAGGTATAAAAGGAGAACCCCTCCCTGTGAGGGGGGGGCAGTTCGTGGCTGGATTTGCCATTTTGACTTCATGCCACTGTGTGGTTCAATATTATGACGCAGTTTAGTTGAAAGATGGAGTTTTATTTACTGCCTAAAGTTTAAAAGGTAATTGCTGGCAGTTTCTTTATAATACTGCCAGTTAAAAATCAGTGGAAAGTGAAGATCGGAGTTCGAGAGCTAAAAGATCGAGGAAAGTCGAATTCAACGTTGAAACAGGTTCGACCTTGTTTGATCCTGATTCGGAAGGAATTCGTTGGCTGTCCCCATGTTAATCCCTGTGAATAGCAGAAAGGATTGGGAACGGTTTTGTAAAGGAAAGGTCAGTGCCTTTAAGCCGTTTCATTTCATCTTCGTAAATTCTCCATGGGAAAAGTATAGTTTGACTGGGAATCGCAGCAATACGACCTGAAAGAGAATTTAAATCATCTAAAAAGTCTCTCCTTTAATGGACTGTAAGCATTTGAACTTTTTGCAGTGATACTTTGAAGAACTGTTTTTGCAACATCGCTTTAAGAACTGTTTAAGCTGCCGCACAGCAGCTGACTTTCGGTTACGTGAGTGCTTTGTTTACTTTTGGGGGGTTTGTTTTTCAGTGTTTAATAAATGTTTTATTTGTTATAAAAACCCCTGCCTCACTTATATATTTATTGTTGCTGAATCCGTAACATAAATATGGGGGCTGCATCAGGATGAATATTTTTTGAGTTTAAATGCTTGTAAAATTTTGAATCGGTGTTTTGGAAAAGGGGAATACTCGATTCTTTTGTTTGATTGGCTTGTGAGTGGTATTCGGCAACAATGAATATTGATGAGTTTCTGGCTTCGCCAGACGCGGAGTTGTTAACGGAGGTAATAAAAACTGGTGTCTGAGATAGCTAGTAGATAGCAACTTAAATGTATTTTGAAGTCTACATCAAGGGCTCTAATACAGAGAAAAATCGTGTCACACTATGTGGATTTGGGTGATTTTGATGAATCGATTTTAGAGTTGTTTCCAATAAGTAATATAGAGATGCAGTTGCAAATCGAACAAATGAAGTTGGAACAAAGTAAAGCAGAATTGGAGCATTGTAGGTTAGAAGCTGATAATAAAAAAAGGAAATTTGAATATGCAATGGCGGAATTAAGGTCTGAGAATTAGTCTTCTGGTTCTAGAAAACAGTTTGTTGCTAGTCAAGAAACTAAATTGGCCCCTCCATTTAGTGAAACAGAAGTGGAAAGCTATTTCCAACATTTTGAAACAATTGCTCAGATTTCAGAGTGGCTGAAAGATAAATGGTCAGTGTTGTTACAAAGTGTAACTAAAGGCAAAGCACAACACGCTTATACAGCATTAACTGCTGCACAAGCACTAGATTATGATATTGTGAAAAACATATTTTGAAAGCATATGAATTGGTCCCAGAAGCAAATAGAGAAAGATTCAGAAGTTTGAAGAAGTCTGTGGAAAAAACTTATGTGGAATTTGCCTATGATAAAGTTGTGTGTTTTGAGAGATGGGTTTCCTCTAAAAATGTAAATGGGGACTATAACACATTGAAAGAGCTGATTTTAATGGAGGAATTTAAAAGAAGCATCCCTTTTGAAGTAAGGACCTACTTAAATGAGAGGGATACTGATACATTGCAGGACTCTGCTAGATTAGCTGATGAGTATGTTTTAATCCATAAGAATAAATTTCCTCAGGGCAGAATTTTTAAGAGGATAAATAACACAGAGACTCAAGGTAAATCAGAAATTAAATCAGAAGTTAATGAGAAAGGTAAGGAGGAAGGAGAACCTGTGAAAGAAAGACAGTTTTGTCCTATTTGTAACTTTTGTAAGAAACCTGGCCATGTAATAGATAACTGTTTCCGATTGAAAAAAAAAGAGAAGGAAGCAGTTCCAGATGCTTGTGTGCAACATATTGAAGCACCTGTAAAATTACAGGGTTTGATAAACACAAATGAAGTTTTGTTTGAGTCTGACCAAGTTAAAAAGGGATATGATCATTATAACTGAAGGGTTTGTATCCTTGAAAGAAGGATCTACTTCGGTGCCAATAAAAATTCTTAGGGATACTGGAGCTTCTCAATCACTGATGTTAGACAATGTATTGAAGTTTAATGAAGAGTCTGATACTGGTGAGGTAAATTATATAAGAGGTGCTGGGAGTGATTTTATGCCTGTACATTTGCATAAAGTAAATTTAAAGTCAGGGTTAGTTACAGGATTTGTTAATGTAGGAGTATAGCCTAGCTTACCTGTGAAGGATATTTCTTTATCGTTAGGTAATGACTTGGCAGGTGGACAAGTTTTTCCTGAAGTGCATTTGACAATGGAGTCAGAGGAACCAGAGATGAATTCTAACACAGATTCTTCCTGTGTTGTGACTAGAACTATGGCTAAAAAGATTGATGCGCAGAATGAGGTTGTTACTCATGACTGTTCAACTCAGGATTCGAGTTTTGAGGATGTGTCAGAGACTTTCTTACCTTCGTTATTTGAACAAGATTCTTGGAGTAAGTCTGACAATGAAGATTTATCTCTGTCTCAGAAGGAGATGATAGCAGAGCAGAATAGAGACCCTGAGATTATAAAATTAAGAGAACAAGTTCTACCAGATAGTGAAATTGAGAATGTGCCAGTAGGATGTTACTTGGAAAAAGGAGTGTTGATGAGGAAGTGGATTAGTAAGGAAGTACACACTAATTTGTTGGACTATGTTTTAAAATTTAAGGACAGGTTACATAAAGCTTGTAGCTTAGCCAAGGAAAATTTAAAATTGGCTCAGGAGAAAATGAAAACTTGGTATGATAAAGAAGCTAGGATGAGGATGTTTAAGCCTGGAGATAAAGTGTTGGTTCTTTTCCCAGTGCAAACAAATCCTTTACAAGCTAGATTTCATGGTCCTTATGAAATTGTGTCTAAAATCAATGATGTGGATTATGTGATAAAAACTCCAGATCATAAAAGGCCAACACAACTTTGCCATATGAATATGATAAAACCATATTTTGAGAAACAATCTGATACTGTGATGGTTGTGGTTAATGAGAATGAATTTGATTTAACTCGGAACATGATAGATGATTCATTTGAATTTCATTCCAATTCCAACATTGTTTCTGTCAGGTTACCAAATTCAACCATTCTGGAAAATATTGATGAGAAACTGGCACATTTACAGCTAGAGCAGAAATAGCAGATGAAGAAATTAAGTTTTAAATATAAGGATTTGTTTCCAGATGTTCCGAGAAGGACTACTATATCTTCACATGATGTAGCTGTTGGAGATGCCAAACCTATTAAACAACACCCATATAGGATGAACATAGAAAAATGTGAAATTGCTGAGAAAGAAATTAAATATACGTTAGAGAATAATATTATTAGACCTTCTAACTCGAATTGGAGTTCACCCTGTGTTATGGTGCCAAAACTAGATGGTACTATTAGGTTTTGTACGGACTATTGGAAGGTGAATGCTGTAATGAAAACAGATGCATATCCAATTCCTAGAGTAGATGATTGTGTAGATAAAGTTGGAAAAGCAAAGTTCCTTACAAAGATTGATTTATTGAAAGGGTATTGGTGTGTTCCACTAACGGACAGAGGTAGAGACATTTCTGCGTTTGTAACTCCATCTGGGTTATATGAGTATACTGTTCTTCCATTTGGGATGAAGAATACCCCAGGTACTTTCCAGAGGATGATTAACTCTGTGATTCAAGGATTGAAACATACTGATGCTTATATTGATGATTTAGTGACAGGAAATGATACTAGAGAAGCACACATTATTGCGGTGGAGAAATTGTTTGAAAGGCTTTCAAAAGCTAACTTAACTATTAATTTAGCTAAGAGTGAATTCAAACATGCCACTGTGACTTACCTTGGTTACGTTGTAGGTCAAGGTAAAGTAGCTCCTGTTCTGGCAAAAGTTCGGGCAATTTTAGTGATTCCCACTCCAACAGGGAAAAAAACTCTCAGAAGATTCTTGGGAATGGTAGGATATTATCAAAAATTTTGTAAGAATTTTGCTAATATTGCCCTTCCATTAACTAACCTTTTGCAGAAGAATGTGAAGTTTGTGTGGACAGTGCCTTGTCAAGAAGCATTTGAAAAATTGAAAACTATGATATGTCAACAACCTGTGCTCAAGGCACCTGACTTTGAAAAACCTTTTTCATTAGCTGTAGATGCTAGTGATGAGGCTGCAGGAGCAGTATTAATGCAAAGGAATGAGGGTGATGAGGTTGATCATCCAGTAGCTTACTTTTCTAAGAAATTTAATAAGCATCAAAGAAACCATTCAAGAATAGAGAAGGAATTGTTATCTCTTGTTTTAGCTTTAGAACATTTTGACGTATAGGTTTGTACAACTCAAAAACCACTTATTGTTTACACTGATAATAATCCGTTAGTGTTTCTGAGTAAGATGAAAAACAAAAACAGAAGATTATTAAATTGGAGTTTGATGTTACAAGAGTACAATATTTTGATAACTCATATTAAAGGTAAAGATAATGAGGTTGCTGATTGTCTATCTCGATGTTGAATGTACAATGTAATTTTTTTTATGGAGTGTTTTTTTTACAATTGTAACACTCCTACTGTATTGTAAGTTGTAAGATGTGATATGATAATACTATGTATACTGTGTATGTTATAAACTGTTATAACTGTTATAAACATTTGTTTTTTTTTCCTTGTAAATAATTGTTAAAATTTTGCTCTTGACAGACCAATTTTTTTCTTTTTGGAGGAAGTTGTTACGTACCTGTGGCATGTGACAGTGGTGTACGCGATACTGGACTTAAGGTAGTGGTCTTATGATAGTGGAGTGATGTCATTTTCCCACCAGTAGAGGTCATGTAACAGATTTTTTTTGTTTGTTTTTTTTTAAACAGGGTATAAAAGGAGAACCCCTCCCTGTGAGGAGGGGCAGTTCGTGGCTGGATTTGCCATTTTGACTTCATGCCACTGTGTGGTTCAATATTATGACGCAGTTTAGTTGAAAGATGGAGTTTTATTTACTGCCTAAAGTTTAAAAGGTAATTGCTGGCAGTTTCTTTATAATACTGCCAGTTAAAAATCAGTGGAAAGTGAAGATCGGAGTTCGAGAGCTAAAAGATCGAGGAAAGTCGAATTCAACGGTGAAACAGGTTCGACCTTGTTTGATCCTGATTCGGAAGGAATTCGTTGGCTGTCCCCATGTTAATCCCTGCGAAATAGCAGAAAGGATTGGGAACGGTTTTGTAAAGGAAAGGTCAGTGCCTTTAAGCCGTTTCATTTCATCTTCGTAAATTCTCCATGGGAAAAGTATAGTTCAACTGGGAATCGCAGCAACACGACATGAAAGAGAATTTAAATCATCTAAAAAGTCTCTCCTTTAGTGGACTGTAAGCATTTGAACTTTTTGCAGTACTACTTTGAAGAACTGTTTTTGCAACATCGCTTTAAGAACTGTTTAAGCTTCATTGCTTTGAGAACTGTTTAAGCTGCTGCACAGCAGCTGACTTCTGGTTACGTGAGTGGTTTGTGTACTTTTGGGGGGTTTGCTTTTCACTGTTCAATAAATGTTTTATTTGTTATAAAAACCCCTGCCTCACTTATATATTTATTGTTGCTGAATCTGTAACAAAGTTTACTGATGACACAAATGTTGGGGCTGTTGTGGATGGTCTGGAGGGTTGTCAGAGGTTACATTGGGACATTGATAGAATGTAGAAGTAGGCTGAGAAGTGGCAGATGGAGTTTAACCCAAATAAGTGTGAGGTGGTTCATTTTGGTAGGTCAAATATGATGGCAGAATATAGTATTAATGGTAAGACTCTTGGTAGTGTGTAAGATCAGTGAGATCTTGGGGTCCACGTCCATAGGACACTCAAAGCTGCTGCGCAAGTTGACAATGTTATTAAGAATTATGTTTGTCTCCATTCACTGTGGGATTGAGTTCAAGAGCCAAGAGGTAATGTTACAGCTATATAAAACCTTAAGTTAGACCCCACTTGGAGTACTCTGCTCAGTTCTGGTCACTTCATTATAGGAAGGATGTGGATACTATAGAGAGTGCAAAGATTTGCAAGGATGCCTGGATTGGTGAGCATGCCCTATAAGAATAGGTTGAATGAACTTTGCCTTTTTTCCTTGGAGTGACAGAGGATGATAGGTGACCTAATAGAGGTGTGTATGAGGGTGTGTAATGTTGTGAGAGGCATTGGTTGTGTGGATCACCAGAGGCTTTTTCCCCAGGGCTGAAATGGCCAACATGAGGTGGCATAGTATTAAGGTGCTTGGAAGTAGGTACAAGGGGGATGTCAGAGGTATGTTTTTCACAGAGAATGGGGGGGGGGGGGGTGCGTGGAATGCACTGCTGGCAAAGATGGTAGAGACAGATACCATAGAGTCTTTTAAGAGTCTTAGATTGGTATATGGACCTTAGAAAAATAGAGGGCTGTGCAGTAGGGAAATCCTAAGCAGTCTCTAGAGTAGGTTACACGGTCGGCATAACACTGTGGGCTGAAGGGTCTGTAATGTGCTGTTGATTTTATATGTTCTATGTTCTAAAACTCCTTCCCTGGCAGCATGTTACAGCTACCCAAATCTGAAAAAACTTGCCTGGAAAATCTTCACTGAACATTTTTTCTAATAATAAACCTATGTCCTCTAGAATTTGGCATTTCCAAAGTGGGAAAAAAAAAAGACTATCTACTCTTCCCATACCTCTCATGGATATGTTTGCATTTCAGGAATCAGTGAGACAGGAGTACAAAGTTTCATGGAGTGCACATCACAGATAATCTCACCTGGTCCCCCAACATCACCTCTTCAGTGAAGAAAGCACAGCAGTGCCTCCACTTCCTGTGGAGATTAGGGTGATTCTAATCTCCCCATTCACATAACATTCTACCAGAGCACCATCCAGAGTTTCCTGACCAGCTGTATCACCATCTGGTATGGGAATTGCATGGCACCTGATTACAAGGCCCTGCAGTGGATTGTGAGGAAAGCTGAGAGAATCACTGGGTCTCTCCCCCCCTCAGACCAGAAGTGCTGCATTTGCAGAGTCCTCAGCATTACTGAGGATGCCTCCCATCCATCCCACAATCTTTGACCTTGCATCATCAAGTAGAAAGTATAAGACAAAGGAGAGTTAGGCTGGGTAACAGCTTCTTCCTCCAGTCTCTGACATTTGAATACCCTGCTATACAGTACACAGTATGAAAACATCAGCAGTAGTATACTATTGTAGAATTAACTATATGACATAGACACTTTATATCCTTTTACATTTAAAAAAAAATTAATGTTATTGTGTTAATATGTCACATATATACTGTGCCCTGCACCTTGGGCTAAAGAGTTTTACTTAGCTGAATATAAATGTGTACTTCTGAGTGACACTACACTGGAACTTGATAATTTCCTATAGAATTGTTCTTACCACAGATGCAATAACATCTGTCATGCACCTGGTCCTGACACACCTAGAAATCAAGGACACTTATGGCTGAATAGTCCCATTCTTACTTGATGCACAGAATAGCCAAATTCTTCTCATGTGTCTTATTGCCTTATGCCAGAATGTTATTTCTAGATTTCAGTTTGGTATTCAGCACTATTGTCCCTTAGACCTTGCTGAAAAACTCCAACTTCTCAGTCTAAATACACCACTGAACAACCATGTTCCTAACCAACAGACCTCAGATAATAAAGATGTACAATCACTCCTCTCTCCCCAACATCCTCAACATGTGCATCCCTCTCTCCACCCCAGGGCAGTGTGCTGAGCCAATTGCTGTACACACTGCTCACACACAAACACCTGAGTAATCATATTGTCCAGATCTCCAATGACACGACTGTGGTAGGGCTTGTTGCAATGATAAGACAGCCTACAAAGAGGTGGTGGAAGAGCCCAAGATCCGACTTCAGCAAAAAAAAACTCTTACTCAAAGTCAACAAGGTAAAGGGGATGGTTACTGACTTCAGGAGAACTCACACCTCTCTTGATATCAGTAAAAACTGCATGCTGCTTCAAACTCCTGGTAGTGAGTTCCAACCTTTTGATCTCAAAATACAGTCAAGAAAGCTCAACATGTCGCTACTGTCTGAGGATGTCACGAGGTGGGGACAAGGGTGCTGGGAGAGGACCCACAAGCAGGACACAAATACGACTTTCTTAGGTACAATAAAATACCATTTATTACTCGCTACACAGAAGATGGAGGAATTGAGGACAAAGAGGAACACGAACCTCGGACTAGGGGACTAGGGACTAGGATTGTCACGGACCTGGGACTTAGAAACAGGGAACTGGGATCGCCGCGGCCATGACTTCGACAGTGGGAACACGGACAGCCGTGGACCTTGGAATGGACAGCTGCAGACATTGGACTTGGACGGGGGAACATAGACAGTCATGGCCATGACTGGGACCCTGGGGACTGGGATCGCCACTGCCCTTGGACTTGGAGACAGGGACCTTGATTCACCGCTGCCAGACACTTGGATACGAGGGATCGCTGCAGCCAGAAATGTGGACACCAAAACACACAAGGAATCTTGAACCAGGACTCCTCCTTCAGCTCAAGCAGAGCCAGGACTCTTTGAGGGGTAAACACAAACAGGCAGGAACGTTGAGCCAGGACTCCGCCTCCAGATCAGGCACCGAGCCGGGACTCTTCTTCGGGGGGTAGACACAGACAATGATTATGAACATCGATCCAGGACTCCACCTTCCACTCAGGCACCGAGCCGGGACTCTTTGAAGGGTAGACATGGACAAGGGGCATAAACGTCGAGTCAGGACTCTGCCTTCAACTCACCCCTGGTAGATTGACCTTGCCCAGACCCACTCTGGCGACAGAAGGTGAATTGCTGGTACTCCGATGCGGGCTGGATCACTCTGGCTTGTCGTAGCGGTGGCGGCAACTTGCAAAGGCTTCCAACACTCTCGCCCCGAACGGCTAAAGCCAGGGGCTTATAAGCTGCCAGTTCGGGTCGAGGGTAGATTACCTTGATTGCCAAGCTCAAGGGACGCGTGAAACGGATTTAGAAGGGAACAAGGAGTCAATGGTCCAGATCGCAACCTAACTAAATTTAAAAGGGAACCGATCCGGACCATGACAGAGGAGGCTGAAGGGAGCAAGATCCTGCATGTCAATACTCACAGCCTTCTACAGATGTGCAGTAGAGACCATCCTAAACTGCTTTATCATCTCACAGTACAGAAACTGTGCTGCAGTGGACAGGAAGTTTCCACAAGGGATAATTAAAAATGCCTAATGCATCACTGACACCAGTCTACCCACTGTCTAGGACATACTACAGGAAGGTGCCGTTGCAGAGCTCTTTATCTTCTCATGTTTTATTGTGCTGCATCAGATTGGAGTAACAATGATTTCTTTCTGCTTGTGTACTGGAAATGACATTAAACAATCTTGAACAATTTATATACTGGACAATGATGATATTCAAAAGGGGTCTGGTGTCCTTGTACCAAGTCATTAAAAGCTAACATGCTAACATATGAGAAATTAGTGATCTGAAGACTCAGTATGTGAGTAGAATTGTGCAGACATTTGCATTACTTACGTTGGTATTTTTCAGATATTCAGTCCCTGGGTGCCAATAGGCTAGAATGTGGGATCTTTTGTCAAAGCTGTGTGATATCTACTGAAGTGAAAGAAATGTAATTATTGTCAATTCCACAACTGAAAGGTGAATCCATTGCACCCTGTCACCTTCTGATTGGTTTTGCTGTAAAGGTTATAATACAAAGTTCCAATTCTCCCCATATTCCCCTCAACTTCAGTCAGTCTCGCCACAGCAACCAAGTAACCATCCAAACCTGCATGTCCTTGAGATGTGGGAGGAAAATGGAATACCGGGGAGCAAAACAGCTGGAGACAATGCAGCTAGAATGGGCCAACGCCAGAGAGATGGCACCAAAGATCAGGATTGAACCGAAGTCCCTGGACTTGCTGGACAACAGCTTTATCAGTTATAAACACAAAAGGTTCTGCAGATACTGGAAATGCAGAGCTAGCCACAATAAAAGGCTGAAGGAACTCAGGAGAGGAATAAGTAGTCAGCACTTTTGGACTTAGAATTTTTACAGGGCTCACACAAATGATGACAGGATTTATTTGCTTTCCTCCCGATATTAACCATTGCCATTCCATTTCAGTTTGCAGCCAGGTGAAGCAGTTTCTCACAGGTGAGACGCTGCTTAACTAAAATTGAGGAGAAAGAGGTGCACACTTGAAATAAAAGTGGAGGCAAGCTTCTGGAAGACAGCAAGGGAGAGGATAGCTCTTTCAGAGAGTTAGTAGGTGTGATATGTACATGGCCTCCCAGGTGAAATCATTCGATAATTTCAAAAAAGTTCAAAGCATGAGAAATATTTTTTATAATGTGAACACTCCAGGCAATTTTTCCACATCAAACCAGCTCTGTGATGATCACCATAGAATTATGTTGCTGGTGGAGAAACATGTGTAGATCAGTATAGCAGGTCTACACTTATTATCCTGCTCTTTGGAAGTGCTGAGGAATCTTTTTACTGTGGATTGTCAGCTCAACATCTCATCAGCAGAAAGCACTGGATGGAAGACATTACCTCCCTCAGAGCTGCAGTTGAGTGTCAGTCTTTGCTTTATGTTTGAGTCTCTGGAGAGGGATACACTCCATGTGAGGTCTAACCATTCAAAGCTTCTCACCCTTCTTCCCCATGGAATTCAACTAAAGCCAAGCTCGGATATACATCATTGGTTTAATATTGATGCTGCGCATAAATTGCTTTTCTTCCTCGTTGGGCACCCAATATGTCAATAAATAAAAAGGCTCAATGTGAAATATCTGAGGCATTCTTAGTGTAGTTACTTGTAATTTCAAGTCGACAGCACAAAATTCTCCACATTTCAACATTAATCAATCATCTTTACTCAAAGGACAGTAAAATTGCTGGGATCAGAACCCAAACGTCATACAGGAGCAGTCATTTGAAATACATGAAAATCAATATGTGGCAAGCATGACTGCTGAAATGCTGCATTACATTCAATAGATGCCTAGCTAAGGGTCAATTATGAACCATAAGCTTGTTGAAATGTGAATGTTAATGAGAGCTAGATGTTTGTTCTGTGTCCGCACACTGAAACAAGTATGATAGGTGCCTAAAATCATGTCCCACTTTTCAATCCAAATGCATTCTGCAGCATCTTGAGCTGAGAGCCTGGAAATAGTTCCTATCTGGTCTCTCAGCTTCACATCATGATGCCCAAATTTGTGGTTTAATGGATGATGAAAAAGATGTCGAAGACTACAACAAAATTTTGATCCGTGGGCCAAGGAATGGCAGATGGAGTTTAATTCAGATAAATACAAAGTGTTGCATTTTGTTAAGACAAATCAAGGCAGAACTACAAAATTAGGGGCCTGGGGAACATTATGTAAAAGAGACCAAGCACAAGTTAGAGTACAGAAGTACCACTGTACAAGACATCGGTAAGGCCATATTTGGAGTGGTGAGTACAATTCCAATCCACCTGCTATAGGAAAGATTGTAGCGGTGTGCTACAAACAGCGCTAAAATTACGACACGGAGTCGGTAACTGCAGTCGAAGGAAAAACTTTATTCGAAAACTTCAGCCTCACTTTTAAGCCTCTGTCAACCGGCCCCCCATGGCGAAGAGGCTCCAAAGCTCTGTGCTCGCAAACCCCCGTAGGCTATCTAATTGTGAGTCGGTTCGCATACGCTAGGAAATGAGCCGCCACATAACCCCCCCCCAGAACCGGCGATACACCCCCCAATGTCCACAGCCTGGGCCAGAACCTGCTTGGGAGGTCGGCCTCTGCGCCGAGGCGCCGGAAACTCGGCCGGTTGCGCCAGGTCCACATGGGCCGGCTTGAGGCGGTCCACCGTGAAAACCTCCTCCTTCCCCCCAACGTCCAGCACGAACGTGGACCCGTTGTTCCGGAGCACCGTAAACGGCCCCTCGTATGGCCGCTGCAGCGGTGGCCGATGCCCGCCCCTTCGTACAAACACAAACTTACAGTTCCGTAGGTCTTTGGGTACGCAGGTCGGGTGCCGCCCATGCTGTGAAGTGGGTATGGGGGCCAGGTTACCGAGCTTCTCGCGAAGTCTGCCCAGGACTGCAGCGGGTTCTTCCTCTTGCCCCCTCGGGGCTGGTAGGAACTCCCCGGGGACGGCCAGGGGCGCGCCGTATACCAACTCGGCCGACGAGGCGTGCAGGTCGTCCTTGGGCGCTGTGCGGATGCCGAGAAGGACCCAGGGAAGCTCGTCCGCCCAGTTGGCTCCTCGCAGGCGGACCATGAGGGCCGACTTCAGGTGACGGTGGAAACGCTCCACTAGCCCGTTCGACTGTGGGTGGTAGGCAGTGGTGTGGTGCAGCTGAGTCCCCAAAAGGCTGGCCATAGCTGACCACAGGCTGGAGGTGAACTGGGCGCCTCTGTCGGAGGTAATGTGGGCTGGTACACCAAAGCGGGATATCCAGGTGGCGATCAGGGCTCGGGCGCAAGATTCGGAGGTGGTGTCGGTGAGCGGGACCGCCTCTGGCCATCTTGTGAACCGGTCCACGATAGTCAGGAGGTAACGCGCTCCGCGCGACACTGGCAGGGGGCCCACGATATCCACATGAATGTGGTCGAAACGCCGGTGGGCGGGATGGAACTGCTGCGGTGGGGCTTTGGTGTGCCGCTGAACCTTGGCCGTCTGGCAGTGCATGCACGTCCTGGCCCATTCACTGACCTGTTTGCGGAGTCCGTGCCAAACGAACCTGCTGGAAACCATCCGGACAGTTGTCCGGATGGAGGGATGCGCCAAGTTATGAATGGAGTCGAAAACACGTCGCCGCCAGGCTGCGGGGACGACCGGACGGGGCTGGTTGGTGGCGACGTCACAGAGTAGGGTCCTCTCACCTGGGCCCACGGGGAAGTCCTGGAGCTGCAAACCAGAGACTGCAGTCCTGTAACTCGGAATCTCCTCATCTACCTGCTGTGCCTCTGCCAGTGCCTCAAAGTCTACCCCTTGGGAAAGGGCATGAACGGTAGGGCGAGAGAGCGCATCCGCCACGACATTGTCCTTACCCGAGACGTGCCGGACATCCGTTGTGTATTCAGAGATGTAGGACAGGTGGCGTTGCTGGCGGGATGACCAGGGGTCGGATGCTTTCGTAAACGCAAAGGTAAGCGGTTTGTGGTCCGTGAACGCGGTGAAGGGCCGACCTTCTAGGAAGTACCTGAAATGCCGGATTGCCAGGTAGAGCGCCAACAGTTCCCGGTCAAAAGCACTGTACTTGAGCTCGGGTGGCCGCAGGTGTTTGCTGAAAAACGCCAGGGGTTGCCAGCGACCTGCGATGAGCTGCTCCAGCACCCCACCGACTGCCGTGTTTGATGCGTCCACTGTGAGGGCGGTAGGGGTGTCCATTCTGGGATGTACTAGCATTGCGGCGTCAGCCAAAGCTTCCTTCGTTTGAACGAAAGCGGCGGCGGACTCCTCGTCCCAGGTAATGTCCTTGCTCGGACCCGACATCAGGGCGAACAGGGGGCGCATGATCCGGGCAGCTGAAGGGAGGAAGCGGCGGTAGAAATTGACCATACCTACGAATTCCTGAAGGCCTTTGACCGTGGTGGGTCGGGGGAAGTGGCGGACCGCATCTACCTTAGCGGGCAGAGGGGTTGCCCCGTCTTTAGTAATCCTGTGGCCCAGGACGTCAATGGTATCAAGTCCGAACTGGCATTTGGCAGGGTTAATTGTAAGACCGTACTCACTCAGTCGGGCGCAGAGTTGACGGAGGTGGGACAGATGCTCCTGACGACTGCCGCTGGCTATGAGGATGTCATCCAAATAGATGAACGCGAAGTCCAGGTCCCGTCCCACCGCGTCCATTAACCGCTGGAACGTCTGTGCGGCATTCTTCAGGCCGAACGGCATGCGGAGGAACTCGAAGAGGCCAAACGGGGTGATGAGAGCCGTCTTGGGGACGTCGTCAGGATGCATCGGGATTTGATGGTACCCTCGGACAAGGTCGACCTTGGAGAAGATCCGGGCGCCGTGCAGGTTTGCCGCAAAGTCCTGAATGTGCGGCACAGGGTAGCGGTCCGGTGTGGTAGCCTCGTTCAGCCTGCGGTAGTCGCCGCACGGTCTCCAGCCCCCCGTCGCTTTGGGCACCATGTGCAGGGGGGAAGCCCAGGGGCTGTCGGACCGCCGGATGATCCCCAATTCCTCCATTCTCTGGAACTCCTCCTTCGCCAGTCGGAGCTTGTCCGGGGGAAGCCGCCGAGCACGGGCATGGAGGGGTGGTCCCTGTGTCGGGATGTGGTGCTGTACGCCGTGCCTGGGCATGGCTGCTGTGAACTGCGGTGCCAGAACCGATGGGAACTCCGCCAGGACCCTGGTGAAGTCGTTGTCGGACAGCGTGATGGAGCCGAGGTGAGGGGCTGGCAACTGGGCCGCGCCCAGGGAGAACGTCTGAAAGGTCTCGGCGTGTACCAGTCTCTTCCTGGGCAGGTCAACCAGCAGGCTGTGAGCTCGCAAAAAATCCGCACCCAGAAGCGGTTGGGCTACGGCGGCCAGTGTGAAGTCCCACGTGAACTGGCTGGGGCCGAACTGTAGCTGCACCTGACGGGTGCCATAGGTCCTTACTGTGCTGCCATTCACGGCCCTCAGGGGGGGACCCGGTGCCCTGCTGCGAGTGTCGTAACTTGTCGGAGGTAAAACGCTGACCTCAGCCCCAGTATCGACCAAAAAGCGGCGTCCCGACCTGCTATCCCACACATACAGGAGGCTATCCCGATGGCCAGCCGCCGTAGCCATCAGCGGCGGCTGGCCCTGGCGTTTCCCGGGAACTTGCAGGGCGGGCGGCAACGGCGGGCTTCTGCGCCCCACCGCTGGTGGTAGAAGCACCAGTGGTCATTGGGCCGGGGGTTAGTGGGCTCTGCGGCCGGGCCTGGACTGGTTTGCTGCCGGGAGCGTGGCTGGGTGATCTGTGCGATGGACGCCCCGCTCACCTTTTTGGCGTTCCACAGCAAGTCCGCCCGGGCTGCCACCTTCCGGGGGTCACTGAAATCTGCGTCGGACAGCAGCAGGCGTATGTCCTCGGGCAGCTGCTCCAGGAATGCCTGCTCAAACATGAGGCCTGTGTGTCCCTCGGCCAGAGACAACATCTCATTCATTAAAGCCGATGGAGGTCTGTCGCCCAAGCCATCCAGGTGCAGTAAACGGGCAGCCCGCTCGCGCCGTGAGAGTCCGAAAGTCCTGAGGAGCAGGGCTTTGAATTCCGTGTACTTGCCGTCTGCCGGGGGCGACTGTACGAACTCCGCGACCTGGGCAGCTGTGTCCTGGTCGAGGGAGCCCACCACGTAGTAGTAGCGGGTGTCTTCTGAGGTGATCCGGCGAACGTGGAATTGGGCTTCGGCTTGCTGGAACCATAGGTCCGGGCGCTGTGTCCAGAAACCCGGCAGTTTCAACGAAACCGCATGAACAGAGGCGGCGTCGGTCATTTCTGGTCCAAAAATCGTTTGGACCGTCGGGGTCACCAATTGTAGCGGTGTGCTACAAACAGCGCTAAAATTACGACACGGATTCGGTAACTGCAGTCGAAGGAAAAACTTTATTCGAAAACTTCAGCCTCACTTTTAAGCCTCTGTCAACCGGCCCCCCATGGCGAAGAGGCTCCAAAGCTCTGTGCTCGCAAACCCCCGTAGGCTATCTAATTGTGAGTCGGTTCGCATACGCTAGGAAATGAGCCGCCACAAGATGTCATTTAACTGGAAATGGCACAAATAGGACTACAAAGATGTCATGAGGACCAGAGTATATGAGTAATAAAGAGTGAATTACTCCTTATTAGAAGGCCAATGTATAGACATATAGAAGTTTATAAAATAATGAGGGGCATGTATAAAGTGAACAGGCACAGTCTTTACCCCAAGAGAGGGGAATGCACAACTAGAAGACATAGTTTTAGAATGTGATGAGGGGAAAGATTTAAAAGTGATCTGAAGAGCAATTTGAAAAAAAATCTCAGAGTGTAGTGAAGCTATGAAATCAACAATGAGAGTAAGTGGTAAAGGAACGTCCATTTAAAATGTTTAAAAATCACTCAGACAGGTACACGGATGGCAAAGCTTTAGAAGGATACTGGCCAAACAGAATAGAAATAGAATGGGAAATAGAAATTGTTTGCTTAGCACAAGCCAGTTGGGACAAAGAACCTGTTTCAGTGCTGTACTACACAATGACTATGACTCATAGCTGGAAGGCAGCCCCATTTATTTGAATAGAATTACCAACCTTTATTAAGAGGTACATTAACCCAAGTTCCTCGTTTATTTTCTTAATTTCTTTGAATAGCATGTTTAGAATTTAACTACCAGAAGTACAGCTTACCAACAGACAGGAAGGGGTAAGGAGCCAGTGCAGAGTACCCCTATAGCCACTCCCCTCAACAGGTATATCATTTTGGATAGAATCAGGGGATAACCCATCAGGAAAGTCACAGTGGTTGGATATCTGGCACCAAGTCTGTCTCTGTGACTCAGGTGCAAGGGGGAAGAAGAAGGATGCTATAAAGATAGGGGATTCGTTATTTACGGTAACAGACAGGTGGTTGAGAATGAGATTTAGCAGATAGTATGTTGCCTCCCGGGTGCCAGGGCCCAGGACATTTCAGATTGTCCTCAAATCAACAATTCATCTGGGCTGTGGATATCCACCCCTCTCAGAACATCCATTAGCTACAGGTCATCTCTTTGAATTGCACCAGCTCTCAATCCCTGTGGTGTTCATAACCACATATCCTATTACTTTAATGGACAATAGTTTAACACAGGCTTAAACACAAATCTATTTAATCAATTTTTAGAACAATCACACAGTATTCAATGAAATCAAACCAGGATGATAGCTCCCACTATGAAACACCTTTTTTGCTGGGCATTTCTAGATATCCCCTTGCTAACTGGTCTCGGCGTTGAGAAAATCTCCTTTCTCGGATTCTGTACATCTATGGTTGATAGGTCTTGTGCCCTGCCATGCCCGTGATGTTGGAACGTCTCACCCACCCAAACCCCAGTTGTGTGAATAGTGTGTGATTTACCGCCCCATGAAATCGCCCATCAGCAAGATATAACAGATATATTATAAAGTATATTTATGAATTTTAACTTAACCAAAGAGTTATTAAAGAAAGAAAACGAACAAAAAAGGCCCATTGTTATAAAACAGACAAACGTGCACACATTGGAGCTCAAATCTTCCATGGCACCAACTCATTCACCAGTAGAAACCCCCCTCCTGGGCTCCATCAGATTACACTTTTCCGCTGGATCGAATCCTTGTGCTCCTCTCTCCATCTCCCACCAAAAAAGTCCTCGACCAACTACAGTGTCTGTTACAAAACATCTCCCTGCAGCGTTCTCTATAACCTTCTCCCAGTTTCACCCTCCTGATTGGAGGACACAACATTCCTAAGCACTTCTTTAATGGTAACCCAAAGCTCACTAGCAGAATACACTGAAAACCATTGCATGGAATACCCTACGACATTAGCCATAAAATTTTTATTAGGGTGTTACATCTAATGATCTGGCTTGCCAAAATTTGGTATCGAAAAGGAACAATAGGCACTCCTTAATGTAGTGTAGCAGTGGTCTAGTGTGTTGGGACCTCTGATGCAACAGGTTACATGTTGGTGATAATTGTGCAGGGTTTTGGCACATTGGCCTTCATAAATCAATGTATTGAGTACATAAGGTGGGATGTTATGTGAAGTTGAACAAGATGTTAAGGCCTATTCTGGAGTATTGCAGAGTTTTGGTCACCTACCTACATGAAAGATGTAAACAAAATTGAAAGAGTGCAGAGCAAATTTTCAAGAATGTTGTTGGGTCTGGAGGACTTGAGTTACAAAGAAAGATCAAATAGGTTAGGACTGTGTTCTTTAGAACATTGAAGATCAAGAGGAAATTTGAGAGAGGTATACAAAATTAAGAGCAGTATAGATAGAGTAAATGCAAACAGGCTTTTTCTACTGAGGATGGATGAGACTACAACAAGAGGAGCACAAGGGGAAACTTCTTCACTCAGAGGGTAGTGAGGGCAGAATTAGCTGCCAACACAAGTAGTGCATGCTAGCTTGATTTTAAAGTTTGTTAAGTAGTTTGAAAGTGGGGATACAGAGGGCTATGGTTCCTGTGCAGGTTGATGGGAGTAGGCAGTTTAACTGGTTTTGGTATGGATTAGATGGACCAAAGGGTTTATTTCTGCTGTGCTTCTCTAGGAATTGACTCTAGTTGGTGATTGGTGGAGAGTATGGGGGTGGATGTCAGAGGTCTGTTCTTTACATAGAAGGTTAAGTGCATGGAACACTGCCAGGGGTCATAGTAGAGGAAATGCATTAGGAGTTATTTAAACTCTTAGATAAGTATGATAGAATACCAAAGGCTATGTAGGAAGGAAGGAAGAGGTTCATCTTAAAGTAACTTAAAAGGTCAGAATAACATCATGGCTGAAGGGAAGGTACTGTGCATCAATGTCCTATATATCATTTTGTTTCTGGATACCAGCAATTCAATTTAATTCAATTTTGGTATTTGAGTATACCTTGATGTATTTTAAAACAATAGAGACATAACATAAACATTTTTACTGCTCATGTATGTGAAGGATTAAGAAATAAAGTCAATTCAGTTCAATTCAATAGTAAGTATATCACATTGAATAATGTTGGGGGGGGACCTACAGCATGGAGCCACAGAGACCAGGAGACTGGCACTGAGTCTGACGCTGTGGCTCAGGTGAAGAAGACTGTTGTAGCGACAGGGGATTCCCTCATTCGATGAATGGATGAGGTTTTGCAGATGTGATAGAGATGCCCGGATGGTATGTTTCCTCCAGGGTGTCAGGGATGTCTTGGATCAGATCCATAGTGTTCTAAAGGGGGAGGGTGAGCAGCCAGAAGTACACATTGGCACCAATGACATATGTAGGAAAGGTAAGGAGGTCTGAAGAGAGATTTTAAGGAACTAGGTAGAAAACTAAAAAGCATGACCTCCTGTCGGTACTTTTGGACATGGCCCGTGCAGAAAATGTGACGCTTTGGAGGGGAGGGAGGAGGCATGGTCAACAGCTCGCTGCTGTATTTCTAACGACCAGCACTGTTTATTGTTCTTGTTAAAATATATTTGTGGGAATATGCTGCAATGTTCTAGTTCATTCATTGTTACATTTTAGCTTGTTACAGTTATTCGCTTGCGTATTTGTGAGTCACCCTGACTGTAACCGGGGTGATGGTCACCTCCTCCATCTGTATGAGACTGGTTGGGTTCACTCTCCAGGTCATGGTGCCTGGTCTGTTTTGTGTTTATCACAATAAAACTGTTGTTGAGTTAAAGAGCTTCCTCGCCTGTCATTATGGACCAAATGCATATCACAATATAATAAGAACAATATTGTAGGGGAAAAGAAAACAAATACTAGTCAAATAGGGCTGGTAACTGAAACTCTCAAACAGAAAAGTAGATGCCAACAAGCGAATACCGCCTAGTCTTCAGCATCATTCGACTCAATTGTCAGTCTCAGGCAAGGTCGAATGCAAGCAGGCAGTGCTCAAGTTTCAACAAGCACTACAATGAAAAGGAAGGAGTTAAACACCACCATAATGGAATAATATTTATCTGACATGTGCATATTCATGAGTGTATTTGCTCGAACCTGCTCGCTGCCGAGTCCCCGTTTGCGACAGGACCCCTTCCCCCCCGCGCAGCTGCCGAGGTGCTACAGACCTATGCCTGCTGGAAGTTTGGAAGAGCATCTTGTCTACGATCTCTTTCACCAGGATCTAAGAATGTTCTTCAGGACCATACCCTTCCTGATCCATCAGATACTGGACCTTTCTACATTCCTGGTGAGATGCCTGAAGGCGCCACACAGTATAAACCAAGTGGGGAGAGTGTAAGGTGGGGTGACGAGGGCCAGGGGAGAGGTAGTATCTGGCTTGAGGTGGGAAACATGGAATACTGGGTGGATCTTCATTAATGCTGGCAGACGCAGTATGAGACGTCGTTGACAGCCTTTTCCACTACAAATGGTCCCACGTAGCACAGTGCCAATTTGCAGCTTTTGACTTTCAGGGGAAGATCCTCCTCTCCTGGCTTGAAAGGCCTCACATGTCGGCAGAGCCAATCAGCCTGTCGGGCATGTTTTTGGGCACGTAGCAGAAGTCCTGGCTTGTCTCCAGGTGCTTCTAATGCTGGATCAGCTGTTCATCAGCAGGAACTCCTACATCATTCTCCTGGTCAGGGAAGAGTGGGGGCTGGAATCCCTTCTGGCATTCAAAGCGGAACATACATTTGGAGGATGACTGGACGTTTTTGTGGGCGATCTCTGCCCAAGCCAATTGGGAGCTCCAGGACATGGGGTTGGAAGAGGCAAGGTGGTGCAGGGTTTCTCCAACTCCTCTCAGTCTGGCCTTTGCTTTGGGGGTGGAAGCCAGACGAGAGGCTGGTCATGGCTCCTACAAGAGAGCAGTAGCTTTCCAAAAGTGAGAAGTAAACTATGGTCCGTGATCAGACCATATGTCTTAAAGAAAGCTGTGGAGCCTGAACACATGTCGAACCATGAGTGTGGCAGCCGATGGGAGCTTGGGGAGGGCAATCAAGAGGGTAGCCTTGGAGAATTGATCCACAATGACCAAAATGGTGGTGTTTCCATTAGACAGGGGCAGATGAAGTCTACTGAGAGGTGAGACCAGGGGCAGTGGGGCACAGGCAGTGGACATAACAGGCCCTCAGGATGCTGGTGTGATGTCTTATTCTGAGCACAGGTAGGACAGGCAGATATGAAGTCATGGACATCCTGGGACATAGATGGCCACCAAAATTGTCTCTTTATAAACTCCTGGTTCTGCCAGATTCCTGGATATCCAGCCAGATGGGAGGAGTGACCCCATTCCAAAACATTGGAATGCACCGCAGCAGGGACAAACAGCTGATTGGGACGTCCCCCAACCAGGCCTGGATCTGATTGTTGGGTGGCCCTCACCTCTGCCTTTATTCCCCAGATCTCCAGAGCAGTGATACAGGAGCGAGGAAGAATGGGCTTTGGATCAGTAATGTCCTCAGATCCGTCGAACTGCTGGGAGAGAGAGTCAGCTGTGGTATTCTTGCTGCCGGGACGATAATTGGGGATAAAACTGAACAATGAGAAGAAAGCCTCCTTGCATCCCAAATGTAGGAGAAGCTCTTATATTCTGTCCAGACCAAGAAAGGTGCTCTGCTCCATCCAGCCAATGTCACCATTCCTCCAGGGCCTCCTTGAGAGAATCTCCTTGAGATTCCCGGATCCCAACATAGTAGTTCCTCTGCACTGGAGTCAAATGACAGGAAAGAAAGGCACAAGGGTGAAGCCAGCTATCTATAGACAAGCGCTGAGAGAGGACAGCTCCAATGTTGACATCGGATGCACCCACCTCAACAATGAATGGTTGAGATAGGTCTGGGTGAAAGGTCACTTGGTCAGCATCATCCGTCCAATGGAACCCTCCCAAGATCTTCCTGGTGAGTGCATTTATGGGAGCCGTGATAGAGCTGAAATTCCGAATGAAGCAGTGATAAAAGTGTGCAAACCCCTTGAAGCAGACTACCATTTGAACACTGGGTAAGGTAAGCATATAGCCAAAAACACCAAATACACCTTTATGGAACTCACACTTCTTGAGCTTGGCCATAAGATCATAAGACATGGGAGTAGAATTAGGCCATTCAGCCCATCAAGCCTGTTCCATCATGGTTTAACCAAGATCCCATTCAACCCCATGCACCTGCCCTCTCACCACATACCTTGATACCCCAACCAATCAGGAATCTATCAACTTCTGCATTAAATATACCCATAGACCTGGCCTCTACTGGAGCCTGTGGCAGAACATTCCACAGATTCAGTACCCTCTTGCTTAAAAAATATTCTTTTTTTCTTCTGTTCTAAAGGGCTGTCCCTCAATTTTGAGGCTGTACCCTTGAGTTCTGGATACCCCACCACAGGAAACATCCTCTCCACGTCTAGCTTTCAACATTCGGTAGGTTTCAATGAGATCCCCATCTTCTAAATTCCAGTGAGTACAGGCCCAAAGCTGCCAAATGCTCCTCATCTGTTACACCCTTTCATTGCCAGAATTATCCTTGTGAAGCTTTTCTGGGCCCTCTCCAATGACAATACATCCTTTCAGAGATAAGGGGCCCAAAACTGTTGACAATACTTCAAGCATGGCCTGGTTAGAGGTGTAAAAAGCTTTAGCATTATCTCCTTGATTTTATACTCTATTCCCTTGAAATAAATTCCAACATTAGATTTGCCTTCTTTACCACAGAATCAACCTGTGAATGTCTTGCATGACTGCTAAGTCCCTTTGCACCTCTAATTTTTTGAATTTTCTTCCCATTTAACCATATAACCATATAACAATTACAGCACGGAAATAGGCCATCTCGGCCCTTCTAATCCATGCTGAACGCTTACTTTCACCTAGCCCCACTGACCTGCACTCAGCCCATAACCTTCCATTCCTTTACTGTCCATATACCTATCCAATTTTGCTTTAAATGACAATACCGAACCCGCCTCTACCATTTCTACTGGAAGCTCATTCCACACAGCTACCACTCTCTGAGTAAAGAAATTTCCCCTCATGTTACCCTTAAACTTTTGCCCCTAACTCTCAACTCATGTCCTCTTGTTTGAATATCCCCTACTCTCAATGGAAAAAGCCTATCCACGTCAACTCTATCTATTCCCCTCATTATTTTAAATACCTCTATCAAGTCCCCCCTCAACCTTCTACACTCCAAAGAATAAAGACCTAACTTGTTCAATCTTTCCCTGTAACTTAGGTGCTGAAACCCAGGTAACATTCCAGTAATTCTTCTGTATTTCTTCAGTAAATCTTCTCTATTTTGTTGACATCTTTCCTATAATTCGGTGACAAGAACTGTACACAATGCTCCAAATTTGGCCTTACCAATGCCTTGTACAATTTTAACATTATATCCCAACTCCTGTACTCAATGCTCTGAGTTATAAGGGCCAACATACCAAAAGCATTTAGATAATAGTGCACACTATTCTTCCTATTACCAAATGCATTATACATTTCACAACACTGTATTCCATCTGCACTTTTTTACCCATTCTTCCAATTTGTCTAAATCCTGCTGCAATCGCATTGCTTCCTCAGCTCTACTTACACCTTTACCCATCTTTGCACCATCTGCAAACTTAGCTACAAGGCCAATAATTCCATGATCTAAATCATTGACAAACAATGTGAAAAGCAGTAGTCCCGATACTGAGCCCTGAGAAATGCCATTAGTCATCGGCAGCCAATCGGAAAAAGCCCCCGTTATTTCCACTCACTGCCTCCTGCCTGTCAGCCATTCCGCTATCCATGTCAGGATGCTCCCTGTAATGCCAGAGGATTTTGTCTTGTGAAGCAGCCTCATATGTGGCACCTTATCAAATGCCCTGAAAATCTAAGTAAATGGCATCCACTGGCTCTCCTCCCTTTGATTGAAACATATAAGATTATTAAGGGATTGGACAAGATAGAGGCAGGAAATATGTTCCAGATGCTGGTAGAGTCCAGTACCAGAGGGCATGGTTTGAGAATAAGGGGTAGGTCATTTAGGACAGAGTTAAGGAAAAACTTCTTCTCCCAGAGAGTTGTGGGGGTCTGGAATGCACTGCCTCGGAAAGTAGTGGAGGCCAATTCTCTGGATGCTTTCAAGAAGGAGCTAGATAGGTATCTTATGGATAGGGGAATCAAGGGATATGGGGACAAGGCAGGAACCAGGTATTGATAGTAGATCATCAGCCATGATCTCAAAATTGCGGTGTAGGCTCGAAGGGCTGAATGGTCTACTTCTGCACCTATTGTCTATTGTCTATTGTCTATTGTAACTCTGGTTGTTACTTCCTCGAAGAATTCTAATAGATTTGTCAACAAGTTTTCCCCTAACAGAAACCATGCTGACTTTGACTTATTTTATCATTAGTTTCTTACTACCCTGAAACCTCATCCTTAATAATGGACTCCAACACTTTCCCAGCCACTGAGATTAGGCTAACTGGCCTATAATTTCCTCGCTTTTGTCTTCATCCCTTTTTAAACAATGGAATGACATTTGCAATTTTCCAGGTCTCTGGGACCATGCCTGAATCAGGTGATTATTGAAATGTCATGACCAATGCATTTGTTATCTCTTCAGCAACCTCCTTCAAGTCTCTGGGATGTAGTCCATCTGGTCCAGGTGAATTTGGTGTAAAGGTTATTTTTGAGGAGTTGTTGGGAACCCTGCAGACATTCTGGATGTTTTCCTGGTGAGAGCATGAATAGACAAGGATGTCGCCTACAGAAACAAAAACAATCTGGGTCAACATATCCCAACCACATCATTAATCAAGGTCTGGACAACAGCGGAGGCAATGGGAAGACCAAAGGGTATCACAAGGAATTCATAGTGGTCAATAGAAGTGTTGGAATCTGTCTTCTACTCATCCCCTTCTCACATGTGAACCAGATCATAAGCATTGCACAGTTCACTTTTGAAAAATTTGTTTGCTCTCTGGAGATGTTCGAAATCAGACGCCAGCAGGGGATAAGGGCAGCAGTTCTTCACAGTAATATTGTTTAGGGGCTGATAATCGATGCAGGGATGGAGCTTGCCATCTTTCTTGCTCACAAAAGAATTCTACCCCTGCTGGCAAGGCTGACGGATGGATAAACCCCATGGTTAATGCCTCCTTGACATATTCCAGCATGGCCACCATTTCAAGATGAGAGAGGGATGAGACCTGGTTACAGGGAGGACTAGTGCCAGGTAGGAGGTCTATGGCACAGTTGTATGGCTGGTGTGGGGGCAGGGAGGTGGCCTTCCTTTTATTGAAAACCTCAAGGAGATCTGCATATTCAGCTGGAATCCCAGAGAGCTCCGCATCCTTAGCTGACAGGAGGGGATTTCATGGAACGAAACGGAGCTGAACCCAGACAGGTAGACAGGCATGTTGGTCCCCACTCTTGGAATGCTTTAAGAGACCAATCGATCTGTGGGTTATGTCGGGATAACCAGGAGAGACCAAGCACCAATGGCAGTTCGAGCAAATCAACCAGAGAGAAAGAGTTCTTCACTATGGTTGCCTTTGAGCACAAGTTTCAGAGGTTTGATGGAAAAGTGGATCTGGCCAGTGTTCAGAGATCTACTGTCCAAGGCCTTGATGTTGATCTTTACACTCAATTTCTGAGTTGGAACTCCACATCTTTGAACCAAGAATGTCTATGAGATTCCAGGCTGCACCAGAGTCAATAAATGCTTTAAGTTCATGGGTTCCAGACCCGGACAACATGGAAGTTGCAAGCATATTTATAGGAAAGATATCAACAAAATAGAGAGAGTACAGAGAAGATTTACTTGAATGTTACCTGGGTTTCAGCACCTAAGTTACAGGTAAAGGTTGAACAAGTTTGGTCTTTATTCTTTGGTGCATAGAAGGTTAAGGGTGGACTTGATAGAGGTATTTAAAATAATGAGGGGGATAGACCAAATTGACGTGGATGGGCTTTTTCCATTGAGAGTAGGGGAGATTCAAACAAGAGGACATGATTTGAGAGTTGGGGGCAAAAGTTTAAGGGTAACACAAGGGGGAATTTCTTTACTCAGAGAGTGGTAGCTGTGTGGAATGAGCTTCCAGTAGAAGTGGTAGAGGCAGGTTCAGTATTGTCATTTAAAGTAAAATTGGATAGGTATATGGATAGGAAAGGAATGGAGGGTTATGGGCTGAGTGCGGGCCAGTGGGACTATGTGAGTGTAAGCGTCGGCATGGACTAGAAGGGCCGAGATGGCCTGTTTCTGTGTTGTAATTGCTATATGATTATATATGACTATATGGTTATAACAGTTAAGGGAAGCTAACTGTGGAGAGAACAGACCCACCAGGACTCCCCTCCCTGCTGACCGGTATCTTATTTTCTGGATGCTTGGGACATGCCACCCAGTACTGTCCTGGATCATCAAAATAGAGGCAGGGACCTGTTCTCCTGTGCCACTCTTGTTCCTCCTGAGACAGGCGCATGTGCCCTACTTGCACAGGCTCCTCCGTGGACTGGGTGCTGGGTGATGAGGGAGAGGGTGAGGGTGAGGAAAGATGGTGATCAGGTGGTGTGAGGGAAGTTTAAACCATTATTTCCCAGTGCCACTCAGTTACCCGGTCATCAACTCGAATAGCCAGATTAATCAGGTCATCCAGACTATCCTGCTCATCTCAGACAGCGATCTCATGCAGGACCCTGAGTTCAGAACACACTGGAAGGCAGTGATGAGAGATCTCTCATTCCATACCATCTCCACTGCAAGTGTGCCAAATTTGACTGCATAGGCCATCATTGTCCATCTGTCTTGGTGCAGGTCCAAGAGTTGGTTGGCAGGCTGTCTCCTGAACCCAAACTGATGGTCAAAAACCCTCTTTAACTCTGCCATGAAATGTCAAAACAACTGGGCTGCAGGGTGTCCATGTTCGCATAAGGCAGTGAACAGGCTGAGTGGAGGTACATCTAGGATATTGACAATGGGCGCCAGTTTTCGCACATCATCACCAAAACCACCAGGCTGGGTTTGTGAATCCAGCTCTCATTGGGTAATAAAATTCTTGCAGGCATTGGGATCACCAAAGTATCTGCCTGGTGATGGAATACTTGGTTCTTGTATGGACAAATGAGTCTGTGGGGGTCTGAAAGCGGGAGTCAGTTCTGGAATCAGAGTGGGAGTGGGAGCAATAAAAGCAGAGGTTGTCAGGGCAGCAGAAAATGGGGATCTGCAAGATGCTGGAAGTGAGACTGAGCCACCCAGAGGCTGCTGAATTGCATTGGTGAGACTGCTAAAGGCTGTCAGCCGGTGCTGGCTGTCCACAGGGAGCTTATGGATGGTGGCCATGAGAGCTGAAATCACAGATACCTCACTCCGATTGTCTGCGGTGAACTGCTGAATAGCTGCTGTGAGGGACAATATCTGTTCCTCTAGATGAGACTTGGCTTGTCGGCACAAGATTATCTACCTCATTGCTTCAGTAACTTCACTCAGAACAGATTTAATTGTATGTAGCTTGTCTCCTACCTGACCAATAAATCTAAAGGCCAAGATCAGCTGTTCTCTCTCTACTGGGTACATCTTTGTGTGGTTGAGACTTGCTGTCACTATATTTGAATATGACCCAAGTGTGGAGAGAGGCACACTAAAACAGGTCAATAGTTCACAGACTTTAATGGTAACAAGATTTTAAGGAAAAAGGAAACAAATTAACTCTAGGCCAAACTGGGCTGTTAACTATTACTTAAATAGAAAACTAGATGCCAGCACCACAGCTGAAAAGAATATTTAAACATAAAATGAATATCATTAGTCTTCAGCGTCAGTTGACTTGATAGTCCACTTTCGCAAGCAAGGCCAAATGCAAGCAGGCAGTGAAATGTTGTTATAGAAACATAGAAAACCTACAGCACAACACAGGCCCTATGGCCCACAAATCTGTGCCGAACATGTCCTTACCTAAAAAATTACCTAGGGTTACCCATATCCCTCTATTTTTCTGATCTCCGCATACCTCTCCAAGAGTCTCTTAAAAGGCCTTATCGTTTCCACCTCCTCCACCATTGCTGGAAGCCCACTCCACGCACTCACCACCCTCTGCGTAAAAAAAACTTAACCCTGACATCTCCTCTGTACCTAGTTCCAAGCACCTTAAAACTGTGCCCTCTCATGCTTTGCTGAAGTCTTGACAAGGGCTATGATGAAAAGAGGGAGTTAAATACCATCACAGTGAAATAATAATTAGCTGACACATGCATACTTACAAGCACAATTGCCGAATCTTCTGCACAGCAGAGTCTGTGGTTATGACACCTCCAGGACAGGAACCTCTGGATTGCTGCCTTTGCTATATAGGATAAGAATAAGATGAGTTGGCAGATGACCGCGTGGCTGAGGAATTTGTGCAGGGAGCAGGGGTTCATGTTTTTGGATTATTGTGATCTCCTCTGGGGAAGGTATAACCTGTACAAAAGGGAGGAGTTATGCCTGGTGACAATGGAGATCAATATCCTTGTGGAGTCACCGGAGTGATAGGGCTGAGGATGGGATAGTTGATTTACAAACTAAGGCAGTGTGTAGTAAGACTGCTGCCAAGGAGAGGACAAAATTACAGTCAATGGGATGAGTTTTAATGACTAACAATATCGTAAATGGTGATGAATACAGGACTGAAGTTGTTATATTTGAATGCACACATTATATCAAATAAGGTACATAAACTTGTAGCACACTTAGAAATGGCATATATGATATTGTGGGTATCACTGAGTCATGGCAGGAAGATGAATGTAGCTGGGAGCTTAACGTCCAGGGATACGCATTATATTGAAAGGACAGACTGGTAGGAGAGGGGGTTGGGTGGCTTTCTTGGTAAAAAATGAAATCAAATCTTTGGAAAAAGGTTGCATATGATGGATAGGAGTGGAACTAAGAAACTGCAAGGGTAAAAAGGCCTTGATGGGAGCTATATACAGACCCCCCAAGCAGTAGTCTACTAATTATAATGGGAGACAGAAAGTGCATGTCAATAGGGCCATGTTACAACTCTCATGGGGGATTTCAATTTACAGGTAGATAGGGTGCTGAATCCCAAGAGGGAGACTTTGTAACACTCATGATTGAGCCTGCTAGAGGATCAACTATTCTGGATGGTGTGTTGTGCAAAGAACCAAGATTGATTAGAGAGCCTAATTAAAGGAATCCTTATGGGCCTGTAATAATAATATGTTAGAATTCACCCTGCAATTTGAGTAGGAGAAGTTAAAGTTAAATGCATCAGTATTACAGTGAAGTAAAGGGAAATGCAGAGGCATGAGAGAGGAGCTGGCCAAATTGTTTGGAAGAGACTACTGGCAGGGATGATGGCAAAGCAGCAATGGCTGGAAGTTTTGTGAGTACTTCAGAAGGAACCAGATAGATACATCCAAAAGAAAAAAAACTCTTCTAAAAGCAGGATTACACAATTGTGGCTGACAAGAGAAATCAAAGCCAAAGAGAAGGCATATAATAGAGCAAAAATTAATGGGAAGTTAAAGGATAGAGAGGAATTTTATTGATGGCAAAGGAAATTAGAGTAACATTAAAGTGCACATATATACAAATATTAGAAGAGAAGTAAGAAATAATGCAAAATAAGTTACCTCAAATTAAGATGTACAAGATTTACAAGTCAAAAATTACAAGGTTTACAAGTTCACAGTGATAAGATGGTAGTGCAAGAATTACTGTAATATTGCAGTCCACCATCCAGATAAGAAGTGGCATTAGTATTGCACAGGGCCTCTGTGATAACAGGGTGTGGTAAACAGAATTAAACAAAACTGAAACAGAACTCTGGTGAGCAGAACTTAAAAACAGTCTAACAAGTTTGGTCATCACTTTCCTGATTATAGGTTGACTCATTATAGGTTTTAAAATGTCATAAAGAAGGAAAAGATAGAATGCAAAGGTAAGCTGGCCAGTAATATTAAAGAGGATACCAAAGGTTTCTTCAGATATATAAAGTGTAAAAGAGAAGTAGAAGTAGATATCATACTTCTAGTAAAAAATACTGAAAAGGGTGTAATGATTTAAAGGAAATGGTAAAGGAACTGAATAAATATTTTGCATCATTCTTTACTGTGGAAGACACCAACAGTATGCCATAAATTCAAAAGTATTGGGCAGAGGTGTGTGATTAATAGGGAGAAGGTGCTTGGGAAACTGAAAGGTAGATAAGGCACCTGAACCAGATGGTCCGCACCCTAGGGTTCTGAAAGAGGTGGCTGAAGAGATTGTGGAGGTATTAATAATGGTCTTTCAGGAATAAATGGACTCTAACATAATTCCAGAGGACTAGAAAATTGCAAATATCATTCTACTCTTTAAGAGGGAAGGCAAGTGGAAGGAAATTATAGGCCAGTTAGTCTGACCTCAGTGGTTGGGAAAATGTTGGAGTTGATTGTTAAGGATGAAGTCTCAGGGTACCTGGTAGCATGATAAAATAGGCTGCAGTCATCATGGTTTCCTCAAGGGAAAATCTTGCCTGATGAAGCTGTTGGCATTCTTTAAAAAAACAGGCAGCACAGACAAAGGAGAATTGGTGAATGTTGTGTACTTTGAGTTTCATAAGACTTTTGACAAGGTCTTATGAACCCTTGACCTTATTGACCTTTGACATGAGGCTGCTTAACAAACTACAAGTCCATGGCATTACAGGAAAGATACTAGCATGGATAGAGCATTGGCTAATTAGAAGGAGGCAAAGAGTGGGGGGGGGGGGGGGGAAGGAGACTTTTAGGGTTGGCTGCTGGGAATTAGCGGTGTTCCACAGGGCTCTGTCTGGGACCAATTCTTTTTACATTATATGTCAATGATTTGGATAATAAAACTGATGGTTTTGTGGCCAAGTTTGTGGGCAATATAAAAATAGGTGGATGGAAAGAGGCTACAGAAAGACTTGGACAGATTAGGAGAATAGGCAAAGAAGTGGCAGATGGAATAGTGTCAGGAAATGTATGGTCATGCACTTTGATATAAGAAATAAAAGCGTATATTACTTTCTAAATGGAGAGAAAGTTCAAATACCTGAGATGCCAAGGGATTTGGAAGTCCTCATGCAGGATTCCCTAAAAGTTAATTTGCAGGTTGAGTCGCTGGTGAGGAAGGCAGTTGCAAAGTTAGCATTCATTTCAAGAGGACTAGAATGCAATGTTGATGTTTTATAAGGCACATGAGAGGCCTCACTTGGAGAATTGTGAGCGGTTTTGTGCCCCTTATAGACAATAGGTGCAGAAGTAGACCATTCGGCCCCTCGAGTCTGCACCGCCATTCTGAGATCATGGCTGATCATTCACTATCAACACCCAGTCCCTGCCTTGTCCCCATATCTCTTGATTCCCCTATCCATCAGATATCTATTTAGCTCCTTCTTGAAAGCATCCAGAGAATTGGCCTCCACCGTCTTCTGAGGCAGTGCATTCCACACCTCCACAACTCTCTGGGAGAAGAAGCTCTTCCTCAACTCTGTTTTAAATAACTGACCTCTTATTCTCAATCCATGCCCTCTGGTACTGGACTCTCCCAACATCTGGAACATATTTCCTGCCTCAATCCTATCAAATCCTTAAATTATCTTAAACGTTTCAATCAGATCCCCTCTCAATCTCCTCAATTCCAGCGTGTACAAGCCCAATCTCTCTGCGTAAGACAGCCCTGCCATCCCAGGAATCAACCTAGCGAATCTACGCTGCACTTCCTCAATTGCCAGAATGTCCTTCCTTAAACCTGGAGACCAAAACTGTACACAATATTCCAGGTGTGGTCTCACCAGGGCCCTGTACAAATGCAAAAGGACATCCTTGCTCTTGTACTCAATTCCCCTTGTAACAAGGGCCAACATTCCATTTGCCCTCTTCACTGCCTGTTGAACTTGCTCATTCACCTTCATTGACTGGTGAACTAGGACTCCTAGGTCTCTTTGCATTTCTCCCTTACCTAACTCTACACCATTCAGACAATACTCTGCCCTCTTGTTCCTGCTTCCAAAGTGGATAACTTCACATTTATTCACATTGAATGACATCTGCCAAGTATCTGCCTACTCACCCAGCCTATCCAAGTCTCCCTGTATTCTCCTAACATCCTCTTCGCATGTCACACTGCCACCCAGTTTAGTATCGTCAGCAAACTTGCTGATATAGTTTTCAATGCCTCATCTAAATCGTTGACATAAATCGTAAAGAGCTGTGGTCCCAATTCAGAGCCCTGTGGTACCCCACTAGTCACCTCCAGCCAGTCCGAGAAACACCCATTCACTGCTACCCTTTGCTTTCTATCTGCCAACCAGTTTTCTATCCATGTTGAAACCCTGCCCCCAATGCCATGAGCTCTGATTTTACTCACCAATCTCCTATGTGGTACCTTATCGAATGCCTTCTGAAAATCTAGGTACACAACATCCACTGGCTTACCCTCATCTAACATCCTTGTTACACCCTCAAAAAACTCCAACAGATTAGTCAAGTATGATTTGCCCTTGGTAAATCCATGCTGGCTCGGCCTAATCCTATTTCTGCCATCAAGATGTGCCACTATTTCGTCCTTAATAATGGACTCAAGCATCTTCCCCACGACTGACGTTAGGCTAACAGGGCAATAGTTCTCTGTTTTCTCCTTCCCTCCCGTCTTGAAAAGTGGGATAACATTAGCCACTCTCCAATCTTCAGGAACTGATCCCGGATCTAAGGAACATTGGAAAATGATAACCAATGCATCCGCAATTTCCTGAGCCACCTCTTTTAGAACCCTCGGATGCAGACCATCTGGACCTGGGGATTTATTAGCCTTCAGTCCTACCAGTCTACTCATCACAGTTTCTTTCCTAATGTCAATCTGTCTCAATTCCTCTGATATCTTATGACCCTGGCCCATCCATACATCTGGGAGATTGCTTGTGTCCTCCCTGGTGAAGACAGATCTAAAGTACGAATTAAATTCTGTTGCCATTTCCCTGTTTCCCATAACAATTTCTCCCAATTCATTCTTCAAGAAAGGGTGTGCTGAACTTGGAGAGGGTTCATGAAAAGAATTTCTGAATTGAACGGCTTATCGTATGAGGAATGCTTGATTGATCTGGGCATGTACTTGCCAGAATTCAGAAGATTAAGGGGGCGGGGGAGATCTCATTAGAACCTATTGAATATTGAAAGCTCTAGATAGAGTCAATGTGGGGAGGATATTTCCTATAGTGGGGGAGTCTAAGACCAGAGGACAGAACCTCAGAAGGACGTCCTTTTGGAACAGAGAAGGAGGAATTTCTTTAGCCAGGGAATGGTGAATCTGGGGAATTCATCAACACAGATGGCTGTGGACACCAAGTCATTGGGTTCTATTTAAGGCAGAGGTTGATAGTTTCTTGTCTAGTCAGAGGGTGAAGTGATACGGGGAGAAGACGAGATTTGGGCTGAGAGAAATGATCAGCCATGTTGAAATCGCAGAGCAGACTCCATATGCCAAGTGGACTAATTCTGCTCCTCTATCATGGCATTATGGTCTTAAGGCAGATGTGGATATTGGGTATGTTGTAAAAAGTAGGAAATTTGAGTGGTTGTCTGTAAATTGGTGAGGCAAATGTGATTTAACCTGGTTTAGACTTGTTTAATGATCACTTTCAGTTGAAATTAAGCCAATCAGGAAATCTGACCCAACACTTCATGCTGACTGTATTGATGTTTGCCAGGTGCCAGCCATGCACATTTGCACAATGCCCATTTCTCTCCAGAATGGTAGATTTTGTGTACAACCTATGACTATTATTGAACGGCTTCAGTATAACTAATAGCACATTGTTTTGCATGGTTGATTGTTCCATTGTTTAGAGAGACACTCAACTTGCCAGGGTAGCATCAGAAATGATAATTATTCAATACTTGACAAAATCCTAAAAACCAGTACATTCTACATATTTAGCTGATTATGAATGAAATTGATGGATTCTTCAGCTGTGAAACTGCTAGCAGTACTTCATGAGTGGTAAGTATAATGGTCACTCAGGCTAAAATCAGGAAAATATGCTAATCAGCAAAAGCCTACATTCAATCTTGTGAGACATATAAACCAATGTATTTCTCCAATGGCCAAAGTATTTGCAGGTTCGGGTTTTGCAAGTCTCGCATGGCTGTGATATCAAAATTAGCGTTATGCACCATGTACACTCAGTGACCACTTTATTAGATACACCTGTACACCTGCTCACTAATGCAAATAGCTAATCAGCCAATCATGTAGCAGCAACTCAATGCTTAAAAGTATGCAGACATGGTTAAGAAGTTTATTTCTTATTCAGACCAGACATCAGGATGGGGAAGGAGTGTGATCTAAATGACTTTGACCATGGAATGATTGTTGGTGCTAGATGGGGTGATTTCAGTATCTCAGAAACTGCGGATCTTTTTGTATTTTCATGCACAACAGTCTCAATAGTTCATTCTCTGTTAAACAAAACAAAAACATTCAGCGAGATTTCTGGTGACGTCATCGTTGAGAATGGCAGCTTAAGTCACTAGCTCCTCCAGAAAAACATGTATTAAGCCCCGTTAAACCATCAAATATAATATTTTTCAAAAAATATTTGAACTGAAAAGAGGGGCAAGAATGGGGAAAAGGAATGGAAATTAAAAAAGCGATACTGCGGAGCCCGTGTCTGAGAGGAGTGCAACGAGCGGCTCTCCTACCCAACTGCATGCTAGCAAGGTGGACGCTGGACCTCGTTCAGGCAAAGCGGTGAATATCTTTGAAATCCTGAAAGAAATAATGGAGGTCCAGAAAGATATAAAGCAGCAGCTCCATGATATTAAGTCAGAGCTTGCCAGCGTCAATCAAAAAATAGCGGTGGCAGAGACTCAAATTGAGAAGGTGGAAGATCGCGTTCAAAGCGTGGAACGGACACTGAGTAAGACAATAAAAATATTACATCACCAAGAAGGTAAACTGCTTGACCTGGAGGGAAGATCATGGCGGAAAAATATCAGAATCTACAGCGTTCCCGAAGGAGCAGAGGGCTCGTCTATGATGGAGTTTGTCGGACAGTTACTGCGGGACGTGCTGGAGCTTCCCCCGGCTATGGAGCTGGAAGTCAAAAGAGCCCAACGTGTGCTCGTCCCAAAACCTACCCAGGATAGAAAGCCATGTGCAATAATAATTAAATTCCTTTGGTACAGCTACAAGGCGGAGATTCTGCGAAGGCCCTGGGGTAAGAAGAGAGTGTTTTTAGAGGATAAATTAATATATTTCGACCAAGATTACCCCCCACTGCGGTCCTGTAGAAAGGCAAAGAATACTCTGAAATAAGGCGAGTACTAAAGCAAAAAAAATTAAACTTCAAGCTCCGTATCCTGCAGACTACAGACATGAAGGCCAGAGGGTTGCCCGTCAGCATGACCAAAACGATGGAAAGCCTGGCTGAGGAATTATTCCACTCTGCTTGGGAAATAGTGCGAGAATCCAGAAGGCAAGAGACGGGAGGAGGCCGAGAGAAATATATAAGGAAGAGACCGGGAGTTTCCCAAAGACATTCCTCACCCCCTTCAGAAGAGCCATAAGGTTTGGGTAACTTTAAAAATGTTGAGAAGCTAAACAGAAGCAAATTACATGGTGATATACCTATCTCGAGAAATACTTATTATGTGAATTTTATATTACTTAGTTGTTATTCTTTATTCGCTCACCTACTCCTTTTTCCCAACCAAAATGAGAATATATATATATATATGTGTGTGTGTGTGTGTGTGTGTGTGTGTGTGTGTGTGTGTGTGTGTTTGTGTGTGTGTGTGTGTGCATATATGTGTGTGTATGTAATGTGTGTGTGTATATATATATATATAGGAGGAGTACACAGGGAAATCTGTGTGAAGGGACAGATAGTTTTGAGATACTGGAGAGGCTACCAAAGGACTTGGACAGATTAGGAAAATGGGCAAAGAAATGGAAGAAAGAGTATGGTGTCAGGAAGTGTATGGCCATGCAATTTTATCAGAAAAAATGAAAGGGTTGACTTTTTTAAATGGAGAGAAAATAGAAAAAATATGACACACAAAGGGACTTGTGGAGTCCTCGTGCAGGATTCACTAAAGGTTAATTTGCAGGTTGTATCTACGAGGAGGAAGACAAATGCAATATTAGAAATTATTTCCAGAAGACTAGAATATAAAAGCAAGGATGTAATGGTGAGACTTTATAAAGCACTGGTGAGGCCTCATTTGCAGTATTGTGAACTGTTTTGGATCCCTTATCTTAGAAAGGATGTGCTGAAACTGGTTCAGGAGGTTTGCGAAAATGATTCCAGGATTAAATAACTTGTCATATGAAGAGCATTTGATGGCTCTGTGCCTGTATTCATTCAAATTCAGAAAAATGAGGGGTGACCTCATTGAAAAATATAAAATGGTGAAAGTCCTTGATAGAATGGATGTGGAGATGATGTTTCCTATGGTGAGAGATTAAGACCAGATGACACAGCCTCAGAATAGAGGGGCATCCTCTTAAAACAGAGATTAAGAGGAATTTCTTTAGCCAGAGAGTGGTGAAGCTGTAGAATTCTTTGCCACGGGCAGCTGTGGAGGCCATCTTTAGGTATATTTAAGGCAGTGGTTGATGGATTTTTGATTGGTCAGGGCATGAAGGGATATAGGGGGAAAGCAAAAGACTGGAGCTGAGGGATTCGATCAGCCATGATGAAGTGTCAGAGCAGACTTGATGGTCCAAATGGCCTAACTCTGCTCCTATGTCTTATGGTCTTATGGTGTACAGGGGTACCTAATAAAGTGCCCACTGGGTGTACATGCTATGAATCCTTTTGTTGTTCTAATACTACATTACCAAGTGTACAGATTACACATATTTGGCTAATGTTGCAACAAAAGCAATTCTATCTGCCCATCTATTCCTTAAGGCTACAATAAAATTGAAAGCTTTCATATAATAGTTTGATTCTGGAATGGTTAAACTGAGTTTGAAATGGTGAGAGTCATGGTTGATACTATTAAGTCATCCTTACTGTTTCTCTCAACTGGACTGTTTCTCTCAGAGAAAAAAAAAACCTACATGATCTATAAAAGGCAGCACACTCACAACATACAAATAGTAAATAAAGATATAGGGATTAAGTCTCAACATTGCGCACAATGGAATAAATATGTTTCAAACCAGCTTTCAGCGTGTACCAATATCTGGAAGTGCATCATCTGTTATTGAATCTCAGAGGAGTAATATCTTGGCTTCCATAATGCAGCTTACTATCTGCTAGAAATAAAACAAATACAAGAATCAGGAAGAGAACAAAGCCCTTGGAGTCTGATTCAACATCCCGTCACTTTGTGGCTAATCTCCTGCCTTAACATTATTTTCCCACATTATCCTCGAGCTTCCAAAAATCTATTGAACTGTCTTGAATAAACACAATGACTGAACATCCATGGTCCTCTAAGGAAGAAAATGCATATAGGTGTCCAGTAAAAACATTACTCCTCATGTCACAGTCTCATACAGCTAGACTCTCCAGATAGAAGAAACCTCTTTCCAGCATCTCGCTGTGAATCCTCAAAAGATTTAATTTGATCACCTTATCTTCCACATTCCAGGGAACATATATCCTCCTTAATGGACCTTTATAAATTTTAAGAGCAATATAGCACTACTACTTTACGTCAACTTGCAGCAACCTGAGCACTTGTGCCCACAGGTGCCCCTGTTCCATGACGCTCATCTATGCCATACAAATTACTGTATGGTACTTCCATGGGATATCTATTGAAAATGCATCACTTCACATTTATGTGAGTTAAAATCCATTTGCCTTTCCTCAGACCATGTCCCTAACTCATCAAGATCTCTTTGTAATTCACTGTAACCTGCTGCACAGCAAGATCCCCTAACTTAGTATCATCAGCAAAATTACTAGTCCTGTACAATACATTCATATCTAAATTATTTACATATATATTGAATAACAGGGATCCCAGTGCTGACTCCTGGAGTACACCACTATTCACAGGCCTCCAGTCACAGAATTGACCTTCAGCCATCACCCCTGCTTCCTATCAAAATCTCCCTCTGAATTACATATGAACCGGGTCAGGTCACAGATCTGTCAGTGGGTGAGCATCTGGGGGACAGTGATCACCGCTCCCTGACCTTTAGCATTATCATGGAAAAGGATAGAATCAGAGAGGACAGGACAATTTTTAATTGGGGAAGGGCAAATTATGAGGCTATAAGGCTAGAACTTGCGGGTGTAAATTGGAATGATGTTTTTGCAGGGAAATGTACTATGGACATTAATCAATGTTTAGGGATCTCTTGCAGGATGTTAGGGATAAACTTGTCCCAGTGAGGAAGATAAAGAATTGTAAGGTGAAGGAACCATGGGTGCAAGTGAGGTGGAGAATCTAGTCAGATGGAAGAAGGCAACATACATGAGGTTTAGGAAGCAAGGATCAGATGGGTCTATTGAAGAATATAGGGGAGCAAGAAAGTAGCTTAAAAAGCAGCTGAGGAGAGCAAGAAGATAACACAAAGGTTGGTGGTGTTGTGGATAGTGTTGAGGATTGTCAAAGATTGCAGAGAGACATTGATAGGATGCAGAAGTGGGCTGAGAAGTGGCAGATGGAGTTCAACCTGGAGAAGTGTGAGGTGGTACACTTTGGAAGGACAAACTCCAAGGCAGAGTACAAAGTAAATATGAGGATTTGTACTGTGTCCAATGTTGTTTGTCATATACATTAATGATCTGGATGATTGGGTGGTAAATTGGATTAGTAAGTATGCAGATAAAAGATAGGTGGCGTTGTGGATAATGAAGTAGGTTTTCAAAGTTTGCAGAGAGATTTAGGCCAGTTAGAAGAATAGGCTGAAAGATGGCAGATGGAGTTTAATGTTGATAAATATGAGGTGCTACATTTTGGTAGGAATAATCAAAATAGGACATACATGGTAAATGTAAGGGCATTGAAGAATGCAGTATAACAGAGATATCTAGGGATAATGGTGCATAGTTCCCTGAAGGTGGAATGTCATGTGGATAGGGTGGTGAAGAAATCTTTTGGTATGCTGGCCTTTATAAATCAGAGCATTGAGTATAGGAGTTGGGATATAATGTTAAAATTGTACAAGGCATTGGTAAAGCCGAATTTGGAGTACTGTGTACAGTTCTGGTTACCGAATTATAGGAAAGATATCAACAAAATAGAGAGAGTACAGAGGAGATTTACTAGAATGTTACCTGGGTTTCAGCACCTAAGTTACAGAGAAACGTTGAACAAGTTAAGTCTTTATTCTTTGGAGTATAGAAGGTTGCGGGGGGACTTGATAGAGGTATTTAAAATTATTAGAATTATGAGGGGGAAAGATAGAGTTGATGTGGAAAGGCTTTTCCCATTGAGAGTAGGGGAGATTCAAACAAGAGGACATGAGTTGAGAGTTAGGGGGCAAAAGTTTAGGGGTAACGCGAGGGGGAATTTATTTACTCAGGGAGTGGTAGCTGTGTGGAACAAGCTTCCAGTGGAAGTGGTGGAGGTGGGTTCAGTATTATCATTTAAAGTAAAATTGGATAGGTATATGGACAGGAAAGGAATGGAGGGTTATGCGCTGAGTGCAGGTCAGTGGGATTAGGTGAGAGTAAGTGTTCGGCATGGAGGAGAAGGGCCGAGATGGCCCGTTTCCATGCTGTAATTGTTATATTGTTATATGTGGGCAGTGGACATGAAAATGTATCTATTCTTGTGTTTACAGATCATTTGGCAACAAATATGAAATTTCATTTCATGATTTTCATACTCATCCCCTTTACCTTTCTCAGTGGAGGAACTTGTCAGACATTATGGTAGCATACTGTTTGGTGTAACACTTTAAAGACAATGATTGTGATTCAATTTCCACTGCTGTCTGCAAGGAGTTCCCATGTTCTTCCCATGTCTGCATCGTTCTTCCATGTGGTCTGGTGCTATATGATAGACCACCCCACCCCTGTCTTGGAACTCGAGGAGCAGATCTGTAATGAAATTGCCCATAGTTTGAGTAGAGTAGGGAAGTGCTAGTGGGAGATTTCAGTTTTTCCACCACTGTCTGGGCCACTCAGTGCTAAAACCCGGTACATTCAGGACAGTGCCCTTATGCAATGTTCACATATGGTGGGACCTACTTGGGAATTTGCAATACTGAAGAAAATTAAGTGGCATTTAGGAGATATTTTGGGTCCAGTTTTAAAGTATTTATGGAAAAAAAAGATAGAACAGGTCCACAAGTCCTGAGCAGAACTTTAACTGGAGTGGGAGTTGACAGGTTGACTCAATTTAAAGCCAAAGCAGCAGGTAACAAATAGGTGGCTATTAAAAGGGTCATATTAAGAGTCTGGGGCAGCACATTCCTGATAGGGTGAAGAGTAGACCTACCCAGTTTAGGAAACTCTGGCTGATCAGAGGTAGGGAAAAGGAAGAAATGCATTTAGGCAGATCGTTACAAATGACTCTGTTCAGGTGTGTGACTGGGCTGTACACTTAGTCTCTTGTTCTACTCACTTTATACCTGACCATGAGGGAATCAGAAGTGGAGAAGGTCAGCAACTTTAATTTCATCAGCTTTATCGTTGTCCTGGGTTCAGTGTGCAAGTGCCATTACAAAGCACCTCTACTTTCTTAGAAGTTTGTGCAGATTCAATATGCAAAACTTTGAGAAAACTATAGATGTCTGATGGAGAGTATTATGTGTGACAGGTTGCATCATGCCCTGGCATGTGACACCAATGCCCCTGTATGGAAAATCCCACAAAAAGTAATGGATAAGGCCCAATCCATCACAGGTAAAGCCCTCTCCAACACTGAGCACATTTACAAAGTGCGCTGTTGCGGGAAATAACATCCATCATCTTGGACCCCCACCATCTATGCCATGCTCTCCTGCTGCTGTCATCAGAAGGAAGGTACAGGAGTCTCAAGGCCATCACCCCAGGTTGAGGAACTGTTATTACCATGTTGCCATCAGGCCCTTGAACAAGAGGGGATAGCTTCACTCACCCCAATAATGAACTCATTCCACTATTCTATTGGGATTTATTTTTAAGGACTTTACAAATTGTGTTTTTCATATTTATTTCTTATTTACTATTATTCTTTTTTTTCTACTTGCATTATTTGCTGTCTGTCCATCCTATTGGGTATGGTTTTTCCTTGCTTTTATTTTGGTTTGTGGAGTCAGGTTATTTATAAAGCTTTAAAATTTGCTTCATCTGGCATTTCCTAATGATGACTGTGAACAAGCCATAGCAAAACATTTTCAGGTAGCTGTTTCTTCAGTTCATAATGTAGTTAAGAACTGGCAGTTAACAGGAACAGTGGAGGTCAAGTTGAGGTCTGGAACACCAAGAAAACTTTTTGAGAGAACTGCTTATAGGATTGCTAGAAAGGGAAATCAAAATCCCCGTCTGACTGCAGAAAACCTCAGGTAGATTTAGCAAACTCTGGGGTGGTGGTGCACTGTTCTACTGTGCAGTGACATCTGCACAAATGTGACCTTCATGGAAGAGTCATCAGAAGAAAACCTTTCCTGCATCCTCACCACAAAATTCAGCATCAGAAGTTTGCAAAGGAGCATTTAGACAAGTCTGTTGCATTTTGAAAACAAGTCCTGTGGACTAGTGAAGTTAAAATAGAACTTTTTGGCTGTAATGAGCTAAAGGTATGTTTTGAAAAAAAAGAGTGCATGAAAAGAACACCTCTCCAACTGTTAAGTGTGATAAAGAAGCTAGAATAAGGATATATAAGCCTGGAGATAAGGTGCTGGTTCTTTTCCCAGTGCAAACAAATCCTTTACAAGCTAAATTTCATGGTCCTTATGAAATTGTGTCTAAAATTAATGATGTGGATTATGTGATAAAAATTCCAGATCGTAGAAGGCCAACTCAACTTTGCCATATAAATATGGTAAAACCATATTATGGGAAACAGTCTGCTACTGTGACTGTTGTGGTCAATAATAATGAGTCTGATCTCACTAGGAACATAATAGATGATTCAGCTGAAACTCATTCTAAACCTGATGTTGTTTCTGTCAGATTACCAAACTCAACCATTCTGGAAAATATTGATGAGAAATTAGCACATTTACAGCCAGAGCAGAAGCAGCAGATGAAGCAATTAATTTTTAAATATAAGGATTTGTTTCCAGACGCTCCTAGAACCACTGTAGCTTCACATGATGTAGATGTTGGAGAAGCCAAACCCATCAAACAGCATCCATATAGGATGAACATAGAAACATGTGAACTTGCTGAGAAAGAAATTCAATATATGTTAGAGAAGAATATTATTCGACCTTCTAACTTGAATTGGAGTTCAACTTGTGTTATTGTGCCTAAGTCAGATGGTGGTATTAGGTTTTGGACGGACTACAGGAAGGTGAATGCTGTGATGAAAACAGATGCATAGTTGGAAAAGCAAAGTTCCTTACAAAGATTGATTTATTGAAAGGGTATTGGTGTGTTCCATTAACAGATACAGGTAGAGAGATTTCTGCATTTGTAAGTCCATCTGGGTTATATGAATATAATATTCTTCCTTTTGGGATGAAGAATGTCCCAGGTACTTTCCCGGTTCTTTACCTCTGTGATTCAGGGATTGAAATATATAGATGCTTATATTGACGATTTAGTGACAGGAAATGATACGTGGGAAGCACACATCACTGCAGTGGAGAAATTATTTGAAAGGTTTTCAAAAGCTAACTAAACTATTAACTTAGCTCAAAGTGAATTTGGACAGGCCACTGTAGCTTACCTTGGTTATGTTATGGGTCATGGTAAGGTAGCTCCTGTTCAGGCAAAAGTTTGGGCAATTTTACGGATTCCTACTCCAACTGGGAAAGAAGCTCTCAGAAGATTCCTGGGAATAGTGGGATATTACCAAAAAATTTTTAAGAATTTTGCTTATGTTGCCCTTCCATTAACTAATCTCTTGAAGAAGAATGAAAAGTTTGTGTGGACAGTGCCTTGTCAAGAAGCATTTGAAAAGTTGAAAACTATGATATGTCAACAACCTGTGCTCAAGGCACCTGACTTTGAAAAACCTTTTTCATTAGCTGTAGATGCTAGTGATGAGGCTGCAGGAGCCGTATTGATGCAAAGGAATGAGGGTGATGAGGTTGATCATCCAGTAGCTTACTTTTCTAAAAAAATTAATGAGCATCAAAGAAACTATTTGACAATAGAAAAGGAATTGTTATCTCTTGTTTTGGCCTTAGAACATTTTGATGTATATGTTGGTACAACTCAAAAGCCACTCATAGTCTACACCGACCATAAGCTGTCAGTGTTTCTGAGTAAGATGAAAAACAAAAATAGAAGGTTATTAAATTGGAAGTTAATGTTACAAGAATACAATATTTTAATAACTCACATTAAAGGCAAAGATAATGTGATTGCTGATTGTCTATCTCAATGTTGAATGTACAATGTAACTATTTTTATGGAGTGATATTTTTACATTTGTAACACTCCTACAGTATAGTAAGTTTTAAGATGCTGTATGATAATACAATGTATACTGTGTACATTGTAAATTTTATATGTTTGTCTTTTTCTTCTGTAAATAGTTAATTGTTAAAATTTTGTTCATGACAGAGTAAATTTTTTTTTGGAGGGAGGTGTTACATACTCGTGGGTATCTTGTGCCTGTCACATGACCATGATGACCATGACCATGAGGCTATGCTGGACATGATGTCTTGTGATGCTGGAGTGATGTATTTTCCCACCAGTGGATGGTCATGTGATTGTTTTTTTTTCCAACAGGGTATAAAAGGAGAACCCCTCCCTGTGACGGGGGCAGTTCGTGGCTGAATTTATCAGTGACTCTATGTTGCTGCGTATTCAATTTTATGACACAGTTTTATTTTAAAGTGGAGTTTTACTTTCTGCCTTAAGTCAAAGGTTATTGCTGGCAGTTTTGTTACAGTACTGCCAGTTAAAATCTAGTCGGAGAGTGAAGATTCATCGAAGTACGGGAAGCTGAAAGATTGAGGAAAGTTGATGTCGGCTGTGAAGCAGGTTCAACCTCTATTTAAACTTTGTACGAGGAATTAGTAACTTGTGTCCATGATAACTCCTGTTTTGCCAAAAAAAGAACAGAGAGTTGGATGCAGAGCTTCACCAAGGAAAGGCCAGTGCCTCTAAGCCATTTTATTTCCTTCAATCATAAATCCCTCAGCAAAGCATACTTCGGCTAGGATCAGCAGTATCGTCGTGAAAGAGGATTTAATTACTTCAAGGAAAGTCTCTCCTTTAACTGACTGTAAATCATTTTGGACTTTTTGCAATACTATTTTAAAGAACTGAGTTCACATTTCTCGACTTAAGAACTGCTCGAGCTGCCATATCATTGCTTATTTCTGGTTAAGTTAGTCATTTGTTTACTTTTGGGTTTTTTTAGCAGTGTTTAATAAATGATTTATTTGTTATAAAAAACCTATCTCAATCATATATTCATTGTTGCTAGATCGTAACACAACAACCTGCTGGTTTACAATGTTAAATATCCATTTTGTTGCATTTATCAAGCTCTGTGTCCAAAGATCGGAAAAACGTTTGAGTTCTCGAGCCCACAGCAAAAGATTTTCCAGCCTCCCCGATGACACACGAGTTTCCTGCCGTGACACCGACCCTTGATCCGCCAGTCTCCGGAGCTTCCAAACACGATCGAGGCTCTCAAGCCAAACCCCTGGCATTTTGAATAACGGCCAGTCATGGAACCACGAGAACGGGTCCCATTCCTGCAAAGAACCGAAGCCTGCATAAACAAACAAGAATGTTTATTATAAATAATATTACTTAAAAATTACTTAAATATTAAATACACATTACTCCTCCCTGCTTAGCTATAAACTCCAACTCTATAGGGAATGCACCTAAACTATATACACAGTATACCATATAATATTACCACTATATACAGATATCTACAACATAGTAACTTTTAAATTGTCACATTCAGGTCTAAATATTTAATTGCTCTAGACGCTTGCTTACTCTTGTTAAATATTGTCTTTCTTGGTAAGGGGGATTAATCTGCTTGGCAGGTGAAACTTGTGGCTGTGAAAAAGATCTGGTTCTAAGGCCTCTGCCATGGTAGTTTTAGGAGTTGACTCTGAGTCTGTTGGAAGTGGTTCTCTCCCATTCTATTTCTTTCTTGTGTTCCTTCTTTCATACATTTTTCTTTTTTATTCACACTTTCCCTCTATCTCTCCCCTCTTTTTTCTAGTTTGTGCATCTTGATGTTGTAGGTCCATTTCTTCACTGGTATATTCTCTTATTAATTCTATCGTTCCTTTTACGATCTGACCTCTCCTCTTGGTTTCCACTTCCACAGCAGCTGAAAACCTGTTTTCATGTTTCCATCAATTCCTTTCTTTTTGACCTTCCTTTCATCCTGCTGTGTTTTGATCTTTGCATCTACTACTACAAGCTGCTTTTTGTCTTCTACTAGAAGTTCATGATATAACCTTAATGCACCCAGAACCCACTTTTGTCGATTCTTTATACTCACAGAAGTCAAATTCTTGCATCTTCCCTAAATTCCAGCTTAAAACCAAGCCACATTTTGCAAATAACTACCTGATTAACATACCAGAGGCTTTCTGAAATATATTGCCTACTGAAACAGTTGGACCACTGCTTTCGTCACTTTCACGATTTCTTGGAGCAGCATACTTCTTCCTTGGTCCAATATGCTTTCCAACCAAAGGCAACTTGTCTTCTGTTGGGCTATGATTTGTGGTGTTTGGTATGGAGACAGTTTTTGCATCATCAAGTACCTTTCTTAACTCACTTTCTCTCAACTTTATTGTTAGGGGTGTGGCATGCAAATAGTGGTGCATCTCCAACCAAGTTGTAGTTGTGTCAACCAATCACATCCCAATGCTGGCCCCCCTGTTTTTATCATATGTAAACTCAATATGGCTTGTTGGTAATTATATTTCACAGTCACAAATGTCAGTCCCACAACAGTTACTTTTCTCCAGTATAATTTCCAAGTTGGATATTTCCTGGCTTCAGTTTGGTATCTTTGAAATGCCACTGAAACATTTTGTGGAATGACTGAAACAGCTGCATTAGTGTCTAATTCCATTTTAATTAGTTTTCCATTCACTCTTGTGTAAGCCCTGTTGCTATTGTTAGTTTTTACATTTTAAATCTTAAATTCTGCGTCACTTCTGTCATTATCAGATTGTTTATCAACAGCATGCCGATTAGTGTTCCTTTTGAAACTGCAACTTGACTCGAGCTTTTTCTCTTCCCTGAACATTTACTTTTGACTGCCCAACATGCTATCTGTATGTGTCCTACTTTGTTGTATTATCTGTAAGTTTTATCTTTAAACCTGAATTTGTTTGGTGTATACGAGCACCTGCCTCAATAACAACACAATTTGTTTGGCTATGGTGATTTCTGTTTAGGCACTGCAATTTTGTTCATAATCACCTTTGTTCCTGACTGCAACTCAATTATGTCTCTGTCTGAGGTTTCCATTGAAACAACAATTTCAACTGTTCTTTTGAATGTAAGTTGTGCTTTAGGAAGGAGCAGTTTTCGAATGTTTTTTGTACAATTCCACAAACTAACCAATCCCTTTATGTATCATTATGCCAATTGCCAAACTGACAGTTCTAACAATCCCTTCAGTTCAATAACATATGGTAAAATGGACTCTGTTTCTATGATTCCACTTGTGAAACCTTGTGTTCTGTAATCAACAATAGCTTTTACTCTTGTGACAAGATGCTAAGGTTTATTCAGTATGGATTGTGCCTTTAAAAAGAGAGAGAGTGTGTTTGCACTGATTCAGAGAGAGAGGGAGCACCGAGCAGCTTGTGAGTTGCCATGGTTACAGAAGGGTGGAGCTATATAATGGACAGCTGGTATTCAGCATGTTTGGGATATATACAAGGTCATCTGGCTTTTCAGATAGACCCACAAGACACATGGAAGAAATAGACACTGGATGAGCTTTGAGTGTCCACAAAAGGTGGGTTTTGCTCAAAGTGTGGAAGGATATTGGTGTGCTTAACCCTTGACTGGATTGGTAGCTTTCCCGCATGAAGATGGTACCCTTTTGTGTGGTCACAGTCGATGACTTTAACAAGACTTTGGAGGACAACGTGGGAAGAATCGATGGCATTGGCTTACTGGGAAAACAAATCACCTCTCTCTCTCTCTGTCTCCTCAATCTACTCAAGTTAATATCATGACCTGAACTGGCTTCATTCCTATACCATCATAAGACTGTATCATTTACCACCTAAGCGTGAAGAAGTTTGGGGTTTTATATTTCTCACTTATATATGCATAAACTCTGCTAACCTGTTTGATTTATCTAATTTTATATTACTATATTACATGGATCTAATAAATGCTTGTAGCAAAACTAGACTCTATTGTGTTCCATTTCTGCTGGTTCTTTTAACCCATTACAGGGAACATAACAAAACTGGGGGCTCATCCAGGATATGAAAAAACTGTTGAGAGCATTTTAAATTGTTGGGGGATTAATTGAATGATTAATGTTTGATCTGATTGGGTAAAATCCCTTTTGATTTGCTTGAGTGGAAAATCAGCAGGAAGGTAATTGGGGTTCGTAAGTTTCTGGCAGAACCAACCCCTGAGGCATTGGATGATGCTCAGAGGGGTGTACTGTCGGTAATTGCTCAAAAATTAAAACTTAAGGTGATCACTAGAATGAAGAAGGCTCAGATGCAGACATTAATAGCACAGTATTATATATCCAAGGGAATGTTCGAAGGGGATGTGTTGGAAATGTTTGCTGAAGGTAAACTTACTGAGGCTGAACTTCAGCTTCAGGTAGCAAAAAAGAAGTGTGAGCTTGAGTTGCAGCTAAAACAGCTCGAGGCTGTTGAGGCAGAAAAACAGAGGGATGCAGCAGAAAGGCAGAAGCAGTAGGATGCTAGATAGGCAGATAAGCAGAGAGAAGAGGCAGAAAAATAGAGTACGTTCGAGACGGAGAGAATGCAGCAAAGAAATCAAGTGGTAGACTTTGGTGGGTTTAGAGTCAACAAATTAAGTTGATACCTCCATTTGATGAATCAGAAGTTGATAAGTACTTCCTGCATTTCGAAAAAGTGGCCCGGAATCAGCACTGGCCGAAGGACCAGTGGGCTGTTTTGTTACAAAGTGTGATTAAGGGGAAGGCTCAGCAAGTGTATTCTTCTCTGACACTTGAAGAGGCAGATGATTATAACACAGTGCAAGACACTGTGCTTAAGGCTTATGAGTTGGTTCCAGAGCCATACAGACAAAAGTTTTGAGATTTGAGGAAGTCTTGGAGCCAAACATATGTGGAGGTTGTCCCTGAAAAACAGGTGTACTTCAACTGTTAGTATACCTCAAAGGGGGCAAATGAGAATATTAACAACTTAAAAGAGTTGAGTTTGCTGGAAAAGTTTAAAAACTGTGTCCCTGTTGACATACTTAGGGGAAAACGAGGCTATGACCCTTTCCGAGCATGCATTAACCTGTAAGGTTAAGTTTTTCTCAAGTAAGAGCTACCAAAAGAGTAACAGTAGATAACAAAGATAACCAGATGACAAAGTTAAACCAGAAAGTAAGTTGCGAACTAGTGATAAAAGTAAGGAGAAAAGAAAGCAGTCAAAATGAAAGTTTGCCAGTTTTATTTGTCACTTTTGAAAGAAGTTTGGTCATATGGCAACTAATTGTTTTGCTCTGAAAAGGGAAAAAGGGAAAGAAAAGGAGACAATTCCAAATACTTGTGTTCAGTTGGTTGAGACACTGCTAAGGAAGGAGGGGTCTGACTAAGGGCAAGAGGGATTTGAGTGGTTCATCTTAAATGGGTTTGTGTCTGTAAAGGAGGAGTCAACCCTAGTTCCAGTGAAAATTTGGCGATATACTGGAGCTTTTCAGTCACTAATATTGGACAGTGTTTTGGAATTTGGTGATGAGATGAAAACTCACAAAGTAGATATTATCAAAGGTATTGGAAAGGGGACTGAATCCGTGCCTTTGCATAAGGTAATTTTGAAATGCGAATTGGTATCACGACCTGTTAATGTAGGGGTACAATCTGAATTACCAATAGACAATGTTGATGTCCTCCTTGGTAATGACCCTGCAGGTGGGGAAGTTTATTCAGCAGTGCAGCTGATGTGCAAACCTGTTGCTGATGACCCACACATAGATAATGATATTTACCGCACATGCGCAGTAACCCGAAGCATGTTTAAAAAGTCTCCTGATGCAGATATTTCGGGGCTGGGAGGTTCCAAGGCCCATGATAGTAAGGACGTGGGTTCAAATCATGATGATTTATCAGAGACTTACTTACTTTCCATACTTCTGCAGGACTTGGGTAGTAAGTGAATGAGAAAGGTTTGTCGTTGTCCAGGAATGAATTTATAGCAGAACAGAACTGAAATCCAGAGACTGCTACATTAAAGGAGACAGCTCTCTCTGAGAGTGAGGATCAGAGGGAGTCAGTAGGCTATTATCTTAAGGACGGTGCGTTATTGATGAAATGGAGATCACCTACTGTGCCTGCAAATGAAGATTGGGCCACTGAGCATCAAGTTGTGGTTCTGAAAGCTTACAGGGCTGAAATTTTAATCATGGTTCATAATATACCTTTAGGTGGACGTTTTGGAGTGAGGAAGACAGTGCACAAGATTATGAAGGAATACTACTGGCCTAATTAAAGAAAGGAGGTTGTGAGTTTTTGCAGGGCTTGCCAAGTTGTCGAGAAACCTAATCAGGCCATTCCAGTAACACCACTTAGGCTGATACCTGCTTTTGGTGAACCTGTCTCTAGGGTCATAGTGGATTGTGTTGGCCCATTGCCAAAGACTGCAGCTGGCCATCAGTATTTGTTAATAATTATGTGTGCTGTGTTTAGGTTCTCTGAAGCGGTTCCTCTCAGAAATATCAAGGCTAAGACTGTGGTGAAAGCTCTCATCAAGCTTTACACACTGGTTGGTCTGCCCAGGGAGACTCAATCTGACCAGGGTAGTAACTTTAGTTTGAGAACATTCCGGCAGATAGTTGGTAAATTAGAAGCTAAGCACATTGTATCTTCTGCATATCACCCAGAGTCCCAGGGAGCCTTGGAAAGGTTCCACTCCACTCTTAAGACCATGATTAAAACATACTGTGTGGAAAATGGAAAAGACTGGGAAGGTGTGCATTTACTTTTGTTTGCTGTCAGAGACTCGAATCAAGGATCATTAGGGTTTAGCCCTTTTGAACTTGTTTTCAGTCACAGGTTCAGAGGACCCTTAACCTTACTCAGAGAGCAGTGGTCTAATCAGGAGGTGTGTGTCAGTGTGCTCAATTATTGTTTGGAATTTAGAGATAGACTTAATAAGGTTTGTGACCTTACAAAACAGAATTTGCAGAACTCTTAGAGAAAAATGAAGGTCTGGTATAACAGGAAAGCTAGAGAACAGATGTATCATGCTGGAGATAAGTTTCTGGTTTTGTTCCCCCTCCTCACCAACCCCCTTCCAGCGAAGTTAATGGCCATTACCAGATAATTAAGAAAATTGACTCTTTGAATTATGTTGTTAGGACTCATGATCAGAGAAGGGCTACTCAAGTGGTACACGTAAACATGATAAAGCTTTATCATCACTCAGATACAGCACCTGTGAGCACTGTTATGAAAACAAGTAGTTGTGGAGGCTGGTAACGAGGTACCAGATAACTTTAACAAGCTAAGTATAGTATCAACAAGGCTAAAGAATTCCATTATTTTGGAAAACATTGACAGTAAAATCCATCATTTGGAGCCTGGCCAGAAAAATCAATTGCAGGGACTAATTAGCAAGTATGAAGATTTATTCCCTGATGTTCCCAAACAGAACACAACTACTGTGCATGATATAATTGTAGATCAAGTTGACCCGATTAAGCAGCATCCATATACAAACATGTAGAATGAACTTAGGAAAAAGTAAAATGCCTGAACAAGAAATTGGAGACATGCTGACAAACAGAATCACTAGGCCATCTACCTCAGACTGGGCGTCACCTTGGTTATTGTGCCTATTGTGGTCACATGAGATTTTGTACTGTTTACAGGAAAGTTAATGCAGTGACTAAGACAGATGCTTATTCTATCACGAGAGTGGATGACTGTATTGATAAAGTGGGGAAGGCTAAATACTTACAAAAATTGACCTTAAAAGGAGACTGGTGTGTTCCCTTGACAGACAGACAGACATACTGTCTGGTATACTGTCGGTAGGAATGACTTCCTATGACGCTCAGTGTTACATCTTGGTGGAATGAGTCTCTGGCTGAATGTACTCCTGTGCCTAACCAGTACATTATGGAGTGGATGGGAGTTATTGTCCAAGATGGCATGCAACTTGGACAGCATCCTCTTTTCAGACTCTACCGTCAGAGAGTCCCGTTTTTGACAGAAAGGACCTGAGAAATCTTTGCATTTGTGACACCATCTGGACTGTATGAGTATAATGTTTTACCCTTTGGAATGAAAAATGCTCCAGGGACATTCCAAAGAATGACTAAATCAGTGATTCGAGGTTGAGAAAATACAGGGGCTTATATTGATGATTTGGTTGTATGGAATGATACATGGGAAGAGCATATCTCAGCAGCAGAGAAGTCATTTGACCAGGTTTCCAAGGCCAATCTTACTATCAACCTTGCTAAAAGTGAATTTGGCCATGCCATTGTTTACATATCTTGGCTATATGGTAAGCTGGGGCCAACTGGCTCCTGTGCAGGCCAAGGTTCAGGCTATCACGGAGGTTCCCGTTCCAACAGACAAGAAAGCTTTAAGAAGATTTTTAGGAATGGTTGGGTATTACCGTAAGTTTTGTAAAAACTTTGCGGATATTGCTCTCCCCCTAATGAAACTACTAGACAAGAGTGAAAGATTTGTACGGAGTGATGTTTGCCAGGAGGCATTTTAATGCCTGAAAACCATTCTGTGTTATCAACCTGTGCTCAAAGCACCTGATTTTAGTAAACCATTTTCTATAGAAGTGGACGTTAGTGATGAAACTGCTGGGGCAGTGTTGCTACAAAAGGGTGACGATGGCATTGAACATCCTGTAGCTCATTTTTCAAAGAAGTTTAAAGCACACCAGAAAAATTACTCCACTGTTGAAAAAGCGTTGCTTTCACTCATTTTAGCGTTGCAACATTTTGGTGTCTATATAAGTCCTGCGCAGAAACCAATTCTGGTTTACATGGGATGGAGTTTGTTAGGTGTGTTCAGGAAGGTTTTGTGACACAATATGTAGATAAGAATAAACAAGGAGAGGCTGTACTTGATTTGGTATTGGAAACTGAACCTGGTCAGGTGTCAGATCTCTCAGTGGGAGAGCATTTTGGAGATGATGATCACAATTCTATCCCCTTCATCATACCACTGGAGAGGGATAGGAACAGACAATTTAGGGAAACGTTTAATTGGAATAAGGTGAAATATGAGGCTATCAGGCAGGAATTTGGAAGCATCTATTGTCAAATTGCTCTATCTACTGTGCTGCCAAATCCATAGTTATGACAGCAGTGATAGAGCATTTTGGAGATAATGATCATAATTCTATCTCCTTTACAACAGCAATGGAGAGAGATAGGAACAGACAAGAAAGAAAAGTGTTTAATTGCAGTAATGAAGCTATCAGGCAGGAAATTGGAGGCTTAAATTGGAAACAGATGTTCTCAGGGAAAAGACCAGAAGTGTGGCAAATATTCAGGGGATATTTGTGTAGAGTTCTGTATAGGTACATTCCAATGAGACAGGGAAGCTATGGTAAGGGACAGGAACCATAGTATACAAAAGCTGTAATAAACCTAGTCAAGAAGAAAAGAAAAGCTTTCAAAAGGTTCAGAGAGCTAGGTAATGTTAGAGATCTAGAAGATTATAAGTCTACTAGGAAGGAGCTTAAGAAGGAAATTAGGAGAGCCAGAAGGAGCCATGAGCAGGCCTTTGTGGGCAGAATTAAGGAAAACCCCAATGCATTTTACAAGTATGTGAAGAGCAAGAAAATAAGACATGAAAGAATAAGTCCTATCAAGTGTGACAGTGGGAAAGTGTGTTTGGAACCAAAGGAAAAAGCAGAGGTACTTAATGAATACTTTACTTCAGTATTCACAATGGAAAAGGATCCTGGTGATTGTAGTGATGACTTTTGCAGCAGACTGAAAAGCTTGAGCATGTAGATATTAAGAAAGAGGATGTGCTGTAACTTTTGGAAAGCATAAGTCACTGGTACTAGACAAGATGTACACCAAGCTACTGTTGGAAGTGAAAGAGGAGATTGCTGAGCCTCTGGCAATGATCTTTGCATCATCAATGGGGATGAGAGAGGTTCCAGAGGATTGGAGGGTTGCTGATGTTGTTCCTTTATTCAATAAATTGGGTAGAGATATTATAGACTAGTGAGTCTTACCTCAGTGGTTGGTAAGTTGATGGAGAAGATCCTGAAAGGCAGGATTTATGAACATTTAGAAAGATATAATATGATAAGGAGTAGTCAGCATGGCTTTGTCAAGGGCAGGTCGTGCCTTACAAGACTAATTGAATTTTTGAGGATGTGACTAAACACATTGATAAAGGAAGAGCAGTAGATGTAGTGCATGTGGATTTCAGCAAGGCATTTGATAAGGTACCTCATGCAAGTCTTATTGAGTAAGTAAGGAGGCATGGGATCCAATGGGACATTGCTTTGTGGATCCAGAACTGGCTTACCCACAGAAGAGAAAGTGTGGTTGTAGACTGGTCATATTCTGCATGGAGGTCACCAGTGGAGTGCCTCAGGGATCTGTTCTGGCACTCTTACTCATTGTGATTTTTATAAATGACCTGGATGAGGAAGTGAAAGGGATGGCTTAGTAAGTTTGCTGATGACACAAAGGTCGGTGGTGTTGTGGATAGTGTGGAGGGCTGTCAGAGGTTACAACGGGACATTGATAGGATGCAAAACTGGGCTGAAAAATAGCAGATGGAGTTTAACCCTGATAAGTGTGAAGTGGTTCATTTTGGTAGGTCAAATATGACGACAGAAAATAGTAAGAATGGTAAGACTCTTGGCAGTGTGGAGGATCAGAGGGATCTTGGGGTCCGAGTCCATAGGACGCTCAAAGCAGCTGCACAGGTTGACACAGTGGTTAAGAAGGTATATGGTATATTGGCCTTCATCAATGATAGAATTGAATTTAGGAGCCGAGAGGTAATTTTGCAGCTATATAGGAACTTGGTCAGACCCCACTTGGACTACTGTGCTCAGTTCTGGTCACCTCACTACAGGAAGGATGTGGAAGTCATAGAAAGGGTGCAGAGGAGATTTACAAGGCTGTTGCCTGGATTGGGGAGCATGCCTTATGAAAATAGGTTGAATGAACTCTGCCTTTTCTCCTTGGAGCGAAGGAGGATGAAAGGTGACCTGATAGAGGTGTACAAGATGATTAGAGGCATTGAACGTGTGGATAGTCAGAGGCTTTTTTGCAGGGCTGAAATGGTTGCTACAAGAGCACACAGGTTTAGGGTGCTGGGGATTAGGTACAAAGGAGATGTCAGGGGGAATTTTTTTATGCAGAGCGTGATGAATGTGTGGAATGGGCTGCTGGCAATGGTGGTGGAGGTGGATACAATAGGGTATTTTAGGAGACTTTTAGATAGGTACATGGAGCTTAGTAAAATAGAGGGTTATAGGTAAACCTAGTACTTTCTGAGGTTGGGACATGTTCAGCTCAACTTTGTGGGCCAAAGAGCCTATATTGTGCTGTTGGTTTTCTATGTTTCTATGTTTCTACCCCCAGCTCCCACCTCCCACATGTAAGTGGCAGTAAGCCACTGGCAAAAAAAAATGGCATCTGTCACCGAGCACTCAAACGTGAGCAAATCAATAGCAACGACACAGACTTGCAGTTACCCCAAAGACTAAGCATTTCACCCAGTATTTGACATACCACAGGTTCTCTCTTTCCCTAATAAGGGAGGAAGAGATGTCTCCATTTTCCCAGCAGGCAAGGAGACATAACAAGCAACTCACTGATTTGCAATGTTAAAATTCCGTTACGTCGTTTTTTTCGAGCTCTGTGCCTGAAGATTGCATAGATCCCAGGTCACCAGGCACACAGTCGCAGATAACTCGACTCCCCCAATGACACATGCGTCTCCTTTGTGACACCAACTCTCGACCTGCCAGTCTCCAGAGCCCCAAGATCCTAGGCTTCTGAATCCAAGCCAGACCCTTAGGCCAAGCCTTTGACATGTCGAACAAAAACGGTCAATTGTGGAACCCAGAGAGCAAGTCCCATTCCTGCAAATAACTGTATTCAGTGTGTAGCTTCTGGTCAGGGTCTTCAAAAGAACCTTGAAAGGGAAAATTAGAGATTTTAAAAATGGAAATGGAGCTGCTTCTGTAGATGCAAGCAAAGGAATCTCCGTTAAGTGCCATTAACCCTCCTAAGCTCTGCTTACTTCAAATTAGAAACGATGAAGGATTTGAAGGTGTCAACAATCATCTTGAATGTTAAATGAAAATGAAGATTTGGAAGATGCAATCTGTTATCTGCACTAGGTGTTTATGCTGATTTTGTTCATTGCATATGCTGGATGAATTCCTCTATCAATAACAATTAAGAATTAATACAGTTTTATAGTACTGCTGTACTGTTTGTAACATTCTGTTTGTTCTGTATTTCAGTTAGGGACATAATTCGTTATTCAGTTGGTAGTTTATACCTCTATGAAGAATTTGAAGGTATCAGCAATCATCTTGAATGTTAACTTTAATCCTCACTAGGCACTTAGCTTTCACCTGTGGCTCCAAGCGCTATAGCTGTTTGCAAGTGACTATGGTCACCCCCTGGTACTCCACTTCAACAGATGGACCAAATGAGGTGAGCGTACTTGGCGGGTCTCGTGAGACAGGGACATGCATCCTGTGGCAGATTGGGTAACAATATTTACAGTGAGATTCAATGGCCAGGAAGGTGTTTCTGCAAATCTTTATAGAGATCAACAACAAGATGAGGCAGAGGAAAAGCAATGATCATCCACTGCAACCAGGGGAAAACCCCCATTGTGATGTCCACTCAACACTAGACCCAGATTTCTAAGGTCAAGAGAGTGGAACTATCCCAGTGCAACGGCTTTTCCACTTCAACAACTCTGTTGCACAGCTTTCCTGTCATTGTCAGATGTGACAGATAACCTTCTAATGTGTTCTGTATTCCATTCAGAGGCATAATTTGTTACTCAGCTAAATGATAGTTTGTTTCTTATACCTTTTTAACCATTTCTTTGAGACTTGGGCCAATTGGGGCAGCCACTTAATTGGGACAAAATGCCCTGTCCCTGAGCTATCCATGTTAACCAGAATCCACTGCATTGCAAATCCCCAGAAGACCATCAGACACACTTGCCAAATTGGTCATAGCTGATTTCTTTTCCCTCTCAACCCAACCATCTACTGCCATCTCCCCATAACTGACAAGGATGTGCTGAGATGGAACAAGCACAGAGGGAGAGACATCAAATCAAATGAGTAGTCCACTAACTTTTAATAAGAACAAGGCAGAAATAAAGGAGAAAACAATAAGTGCTCAGCCAATTCACAAACTGAAAGCTAGCACCAACACTGTGGCTTGGAAGCAGTAACTTAATCCTTAATTAATACTGCTCCTTTATTGTGTCAATCCAGCTGGATGCCTTCTTTCCCAGAACAAGGGCAAAAGTCAAGATTTGACAAGACAAACAAGAGAAAGGGAGTAAATACCACCACAATTAAACTCAAAGCAACACACACAAAATGCTGGAGAAACTCAGCAGGCCAGGTAGCATCTATGTCAACTTTTCGGGCCAGATTGTGTTGCTTGGGCCATATGTGTGCTGCTTGGATTTCCAGCATCTGCAGATTTTTCCTTGTTTGTGACAATAAAACTCTAATTGATTGGAATCTACATACTCACGAGCGTGTTTGTGATCCCATTCCACAGCTTCCCTGTAGAACACCGAGACCACATGACAGTGTATGGTTGTGATGGGACAGACTCCCTAGGCTTAGCTCCCATGGTGCCAGAGACGTCTGCCCACTGGAAGTCCAGATTAAAGATTTGTCCAGGATAATTCAATCTGGAGTCCAAGAACATTTCTCAGGGCTATACCCTTCCCAATCAAGATGATACTGGAGTCTGCCCCTCACCCTGTGAGATGACAAAAGGCACCACACAGAATAGACTAGGTACACATCCACCAAGCAGTGAGGAGGAGGGGGAATGAGATGCACTGCATCAAGTGGTAAAGAACTCACTAGCTTCTTGAAACGTGGAATATTGGGTGAATTTTCATTGATGGTAGGCATAATCTACATGAGATTTTGTTGATAGCTTCCCACTACAATTAGTCCATGTAGAATGGGGCCAAATTGTGGCTCTTAACTTAAAATGAAGACCTCTAGATGCCAGTCATGCTTTCTCCCCTGGTTTGAGAGGCCTCAGCTGGCAGCAGAGCCAGTCAGCCTGCTGGGCATGTTCTTTCTGAGCACGCAGCAGAGAAGCTTTGGCCTATCTCACACATAGCATTGGGCCAACTGCTCAGCTTTCTCTTGGTCAGGAAAGAGTGGTGGATGGGGGTGGTGGGGTGGTAATCATGCTAGTAGAGGTCAACCGGTTGTGCGTTTGGAAGAGACAAGCCAGAACAGGGTTGTCTGCAGCTCATTTAAACACAGAGAACCTACAGCACAATACAGGCCCTTCGGCCCACAAAGTCGTGTCGAACATGTCCCTACCTTAGAAATTACTAGGCTTACCTATAGCCCTCTATTTTTCTAAACTCCATGTACCTATCCAAAAATCTCTTAAAAGACCCTATCGTATCCGCCTCCACCACTGTTGCTGGCAGCCCATTCCACACATTCATCACACTCTACGTAAAAACTTACCCCTGACATCTCCTCTGTACCTACTCCCCAGCACTTTAAACCTGTGTCCTCTTGTGGCAACCATTTCAGCACTGGGAAAAAGCCTCTGACTATCCACACGATCAATGCCTCTCATCATCGTATACACCTCTATCAGGTCACCTCTCAACTTCCATCGCTCCAAGGAGAAAACTCCGAGTTTACTTAACCTGTTTTCATAAGGCATGCTCCCCAGTCCAGGTAACATCCTTGTAAATATCCTCTATACCCTTTCTATGGCTTCCACATCCTTCCTGTAGTGAGGCGACCAGAACTGAGCACAGTAATCCAACTGGGATCTGACCAGCTCCTGAGTGGCTCTTTTAGTCTGGCCATTAGATTGTGGACGAGAAGCTGGCTGTGGTTCCAAAGAAAAGAATGAAAGAACTTCCAAAAGCAGGAAGTGAACTATGGTCCTCGATCAGACACTACATCCTGAGGAAAGCCATACAGCGTGAACACAAGCTGAACAGTGAGGATGGCATACTCCTGAGCTGATGGAAAGCAATGAAATGGGTAGCCTTGGAGAACTCTCCACAATCATTAGAATAGCAGTGTTCTAGGCATAAGGGCACAGATGGAGACAAAGTTGCGGACATCCTGGGACATGGATGGCCACCAAAGTCACCCTTTATGAAGTCCATTGACTTTCCAGATGGTGATCAAGCAGGAAGAATTACCCTATTCCAACATTTTAAGATGCACAGTTGCAGGAAGAAACAGCCGGTTAAGAGGTCCCCTACTTGTGTGTTGATCTGACAGTTGGGTAACCCTCACCTCTGCCTCTACTCCCCAAATCACCAGAGTAGCACTGCATGAATGAGGAAGGCTGGGCTCTTCACTGGTGTGGTCCTCAAGGTGTCACATTTGTAGAATAGAGCATTAACTTTGGTATATTTTCTGCCAGGATGGTAGGTGATGTAGAGAGCACATCGGGCTTGATGGAAGCTGTGTTTCTTGGCATCGTAAATATAAGAGAGGTTCTTGTGATCTGTCCATACCAAAAAGAGGTGCTTTAGCCTCTCTAGCCAGTGCAATCGTACTTCCAGGTCCTCTTTAACAGAAGATGTTCTCAATTCCTGGCAACATAGTTAGACTTGGCAGGAGTCAAGTGACGGGGAAGGAAGGCACAAGGGTGCAGCAGGCTGTTGAGGTCCGGTCCGGAGCCCGCCTTCCGGGTCCTGCTGCGGTCCGCGGACTCCGGGCTCCGGGCCTTGCAGCCAGCCCTCTTGTCACACAGAGCTATTGGATCATCTTGGCTTAAGGAGGTACACCTGTCACCTATTAGGGGGCAGGTGTTTATAAGGGGCTCGGGGACTGAGCCTTGTTGTTGGGGTCGTACTGCTCCGAAGCCAGTTTAACCTGCTCCGCCGACTCTGAATCCTGTCTGTATCCTGTTCTGCCCTGGTTGCCGACCTGTTCTGTATATGCTCTATCCAGTTGGTCTTGTTCCCCTGCTTCTTTCCTGTGTGCTGGTCCTGCTGTTCTGCCTTATTTGCCTTGCTTGAGCTGCCACGCTGTTGGTTGCCTTTCCCAATTTACTGGTGTATCACGGTAGTCCTGCTGTTCACCCTGGACCCAGCTTCCTTCTGATCTCTTGCCTATGTTGGGCAGATCTGGCTGGACTGCTGCTGCCTGGCAGGGGTTCTTCCCTTTCCACCCATCTGCCCCTTCCTGCCCGTTGCCTCTGTTGGACAGATCTGGCCAGACTGCCACTGCCCAGTGGAGGTTCTGCCCCTTCCACCCATTTCTCCCTAAGGGTTGTGCCCCGTGCCTGCCCAGGTGTCTGCGACTGGCCCAGGCCTCCATGTTTTCTGTCTGGGAGGCGGCCCTGCCCGGGATCCATGCGGCCCGCCCTAAGGACTCCGACCCTTTCCTCCCCTCATTTCCCATGGGTTGTGCCCCGCACCTGCCCGGGTGTCCGCGATTGGCCCAGGCCTCTGTGTTTCCGCCTGGCAGATGGCCCCGCCCGGGATTCATGCCGCCCGCCTTGCCCAAACTCTGTGATCCAGCCCCACCTGCCTTACCCCTTGCATGCCATGGCATCCCCATCCTGTCCTACCCCTAGTACTTCAGTGTCTGCATCTTGCATTTGGGTCCAATCCTACCCCCGTTCCTGACACAGGCATCCACAGAAGAGTGCTGGGAGTGTACAGTTCCAATGCTGACAACCAATGCATCACCCTTGATGATGGATGGGACTGGGTGTTGCAGCACCAGGGCAGTGTGAGGCATCACTTTAGTTCTGAGAGTGTTTGCTCTGCTTCACCTGTCTGTAGGAATCATGCAGAGGTCTTAGTGAGTGTTTTATGGGGGGGGCCATGATGGAACTGAGGTTTCTGAAGCAGGGAGAAAAGGTTGAAACACCTGTCCTCTCTGACTGTAGATGGTTTGGTCCACACTGTAGCTGTCTGAACTTTACATGTGTCCATTTACACTCTGGAAGCGGAGAGTATATAGCCCACGAATGACACCTGCTCTTTATGGTGCTCAGCCTTCATTAGATCATAAAAGTTTCTCTCAGAGTTGTCTGAGAACCCTCCAGACATGCTGGATGAGCTCCTGGCAAGAGCAGGAATAGATGAGAATGTCCTCGAAATACACAAAAATAAACTGATTCAAAGAAGCACATTATTGTCCAAGGCCCAAAACACAGCAGGGGTGTTGGCCAGACCACAGAACATCACAATGGACTCATAGTGGCCAGTGGAGCTGTTAAACGCTATCTTCCACTTGTCCCCTTCTCAGATACAAATCAAGATGTTGAATCGAATGGCCAGTTTATCAAGTCCTCCAGACTGTTCTGCTTGTCATGTTTGTCAACCTCGTGCCAAACCCTTGCACTCAGCAGTGACTAGGGATCTCTTGTTCCATATATTCAGAACTTAACTGTGTAATATATCACTGTCCCTTTCTATTGGCATGGGTCCAGGATTTGGAGAGAAGTCTCCTGACTCTGTACTGGAAGATTAAAAACCTCTCTTGAACTCAACTACCAACTTCTGGAATGACTGGTCTGCAGGGAAGACCTCGTTCCCATAGAGCATTAAGCAAGCTGTTGGAATTTATCTAAGAGATTCTCCCTAAGCCAGTTTATGCAAATTGTCACTGAACTGACCTGACTGATTTGGAAAGTCAGATCACACAGGATAACAAAATTTCTGCAGGCATTGCAGTCACTGAAGTATCTGCCTAGTAGAGAAATATTTGGTTCTAGTCCAGTCATGGGAGTCAGAACATTAGTGTCTGAGGCAGATGAGACTACCAAAGAGGAAGATATGGGAGATGTTGGCAGTGGGACTGAATTGGGTAGAGGCTGCTGAATTGCAGCAGTGAGGGTGATAATGGCTGTCATCTGATTCTGTCTGTTAATAGCAAACTACTGAACCATGCCTATGAGAACAGTAATCCTTACCTCCTGATTCTGACTGGCTGTGATTGGTTGCTGAATTGTCACTGCGAATACTGACACTGGTTCTTTCTGCTAGGACTGGACTTGTCATTCTGCAAGGAGTTGCTGCACTGCATTAGTCACCTCTGCCAACATAGCCTCCACTGACTAACTTCTCTCCTATCTGACCAACGAATATCAGGACCATGGTCAGCTGTTTTCTCTCCAGTGGGTCTATTTTCTTTGTTGGTCAACTCTTGCTGAAAAGAATGTGTGGTGATGTCCCAAATGCAGAGGGAGAGGCACTGAAGTGAATGAACAATTCCACTGACTTTTAATAAGAACTGTGCAGAATTAACGGAAAAGTAATAAATGCTGGGCCAACAGGGCTGATAATTAAAACTCTCAAACTGACAGTAAATGCCAACATTGTGAGTCAGAATTAGTAACTTATCACTAAACAAATATGATTATTTACAGCGTCAATCTAAATGGTGGCCTTCTATCACAGAACAAGGACAAAAGTAAGCAGGAGCATTAATGCTGATGTGTTTCTGGTCAAGATTTGACTAGACTGAAATGGGAGCAAGAGAGTTAAATTCCACCACAATGAAACACTAATCTTGCTGATGTTGAGACAACCAGCCGATCTGTCTCACTCCTGTACACTTCCTCTTCACCATCTGCGATTCTGTCATAAACAGTTGTGTCATTGGTGAATTTATGAATGGTGTTTGAGCTGTGTCTTGCCACACAGGAATGGATGTAGAGGGAGTAGAGGAATGGGCTAATGAGTAGAGGCACATCTTTGAGGTGTACCTGTGTTGATTGTTAGCAAGGAGGAGATGTCATTAACAAGTTGCCTTGATTGTAGCCTATGCCCATCATGATTTAATACACTACTTAGTCTCCTCTGCTCCAAACACGAAAGGTCCTAGCCTATCTAACCTCTCCCAATAACTCTGTTCCTCTGGCGTGGCAACATCAATGTTTTATTATTTGCATTTTGCAATTAGTTTGTTTGAACTGACATAAACCAATATAAATGTGATTTCATTAGTGGGATCCTAACTTACCAGTCAACACTAACAATATAAGTAGGTTTAATATTTACTGTGGTGTTTTCACTAAGTTATTAATAAAGAGAAAGTTTCCACAAATCATTTAAAGCTCAAGCAAATAAATCACTGCTGTAATCTCACCATTTTTTTTTGGCAATCTGCTAATTAATACTAATTTTTCAAAGACATGGAATTTTGCCTTAGTAATGGATCACATGACAGCTGGGGAGCCAACATCTGCTACAAGCTGATCGCATGGTTCCTGCGGAATGTTTCTTGATTATGTTTGGCCTGCGGATGGGACACTCACAGGTCCCTCACAGCTAAGGTCAAATTAGCAGATGGCTACTGTTCACAGCTTTGTTGCAGTAAGATCAACAGGGATTATACTGGATCCAAGAATTTGCAAGTACTTCTGACAGGTGATCCTCTTTCACAGATTATTTTTATTGCAGGTTTATCCAAATACTAACCCTATAGCTGGTGTTACTTTCCACAAATAGCTGTTATTGCACTTTCATATGGCAGTCAGAATGTGGTAGTACAGGCTACAAAAAGAGTGTTACAGAGATCCACTTATATGCTTTTGGACAACTAAGATTGTAAATCTATTGCTTTGTTTCATCCTCATTTTGCTTATTTCTGCACCTTAATCAGCATTTTCAAAAAGCAGGCACTTTAGACAAGACACAAGAGATTCTACAGATGTTGAAAATCCAGAGTAACACACACAATGCTGGAGGAAGTCAACATTTCAGGCAGCTTCCGTGGAAATGAATAAATGTTTTGTGTCAATGTTTTGAGCCAAAACCCTTCACCAGGATTAGAAAGAAAGGTGGAAGATGCCAGAGTAACAAGGTGATGGGAGTGAAAGGAGGTAATAGATGAAGTCTGGTGGGTGGGGAAGAGGCATGAAGTAAGAAGCTGGGAGGTGATAGGTGGAAAAGGTAAAGTAGAACTCTGATAGAAGAGGAGAGTGGATGATTCCCATCTAATCTAGTCTCATTTGGACCAAGTCAATATTTACCTTTCCTATTCATGTACCTGTTCAATTAGCTTTTAGAAGTTACTAAAAAGGTAACATTGGAGTCCATTGATCTCAGAATCAAAATCAGATTTAATGTCAATGCCATGTGTTGTTTTGCGATAGCAGTACATTGCAACATATAATAAATTGATAATAAATAGAGTTTTAAAATGAATGAAATAAATAGTGCAAAAAGAGCAAAAGTAGAGAAAAACTTAGTGTCATAGTGTGCATGTAGTAATCTGATGGCAGAGGGGAAGTGGCACTTTCTAAAACATTGAATGTTTTGTCATCAGGCTCCGACATCTCCTCCTTGATGGTGACAATGAGAAGAGGGCATGTCCTAGATGATAGGGGCCCTTAATGACAGATACTACATTTTTGAGGCTTTGCATTTTGAAGATGTCCTCAATGCTAGAGAGGTTCATGCCCATGATGGAGCTGGCTGAACTCACAACATGCTGCAGCTTTTCCTGCACAATGGCCTCTCCATACCAGATGCTGATGCAACCAGTTAAAATGCTCTCCATGGTATATCTGTAGAACTTCACTCAAGTCTAATCTGAACTGATTTCACAACTTATGGGCTCACTTCAAGGACTCTAAATCCACTGTTCTCTCTAAGCTGCATGGGTGCATGGCCACACAATAACTGACACACATAGCATTTGTTGCCACACAGCTGGAGTTTTCTTTAACATAACATTAATACATTTGGAAATTTTGCTAATATAATTTTGAAATCTATGTTAATATAGAAACATAGAAAACCTACAGCACAGTACAGGCCCTTCAGCCCACAAAGCAACAAGGAACATGTCCCTACCATAGAACTACCTAGGCTTTACCCATAAACCTCCATTTTTCTAAGCTCCATTTACCTATCCAGGAGTCTCTTAAGAGACCCTATCGTTTCCGCCTCCACCATTGCCGGCAGCCCATTCCACGCACTCACCACTGTCCATGTAAAAAAACTTACCCCGGACATCTCCTCTGTACCTACTTCCAAGCACCTTAAAACTATGCCGTCTCATGCTAGCCATTTCAGCCCTGGGGAAAAGCCTCTGACTCACCACATGATTGATGCCCCTCATTAACTAGTACACCTTTATCAGGTCGCCTCTCATACTCCATCGCTCCAAGGAGAAATGGCTGAATTCACTCAAACTATTCTCATAAGGCATGCTCCCTAAACCAGCCAACATCCTTGTAAATCTCCTCTGCACCCTTTCTATGCTTTCCACGGCCTCCCCGTAGTGAGGTGACCAGAACTGAGCACAGTACTCCAAGTGGGGTCTTATATAACTGCAACATTACCTCTCAGCTCTTAAATTCAATTCCATGGTTGATGAAGGCCAATGCACCATATTCTTTCTTAACCACAGAGACAACCTGCACAGCAGCTTTGAGTGTCCTAAGGACTCAGACCCTGAGATCCCTCTGATCCTCCACATTGCCAAGAATCTTACCGTTAATGTTATATTCTGCCATCATATTTGACTTACCAAAATGAACCACCTCACACTTATCTGGGTTGAACTCAATCTGCCACTTCTCAGCCCAGTTTTGCATCCTATCAATGTCCCGCTGTAACAACTGACAGTCCTCCACACTATCCACAACACCCCCAACCTTTGTATCATCAGCAAATTTACTAACCCATCCCTCCACTTCCTCATCTAGGACATTTATAAATATCATGAAGAGTAGGGGTCCCAGAACAGATCCCTGAGCCACACTACTGGTCACCGGCCTCCATGCAGAATATGACCCGTCTACAACCAGGCTTTGCCTTTTGTGGGCAAGCCAGTTCTGGATCCACAAAGCAATATCTTCTTGGATTGCATGCCTCCTTACTTTCTCAATAAGCCTTGCATGGGGTACCTTATCAAATGCCTTGCTGAAATCCATATACACTACATCTACAACTCCATCTTCATCAATGTGTTTAGTCACATCCTCAAAAAATTCTATCAGGCTTGTAAGGCATGACCTGTCTTTGACAATGCCATGTTGACTATTCCTAACCATATTATGCCTCTCTAAATGTTCATAAATCCTGCCTCTCAGGATCTTCTCCTTCAGCTTATCAACCACTGAAGTAAGATTCCCTGGTCTATAATTTCTTGGGCTCTCTCTACTCCCTGTCTTGAATAAGGGAACAACATCTGCAACCCTTCAATCCTCTTGAACTTGTCCTGTCCTCATTGCTAATGCAAAGATCATCGTCAGAGGCTCAGCTCAGCATTGTCAGAGGCCCTTGCTTCCCACAATAGTCTGGGGTACATCCTGTCCAGTTCCGATGACTTACCCAATTTGATGCTTTCCAAAAGCTCCAGCACATCCTGTTCCTTAATATCTACATACTCAAGCTTTTCGGTCTGCTGCAAGTCATCACTGCAATCACCAAGATCCTTTTCCATAGTGAATACTGAAGTAAAGTATTCATTAACTACCTCTGCTATTTTCTCCGGTTCCATACAGACTTTCCCACTGTCACACTTGATAGGTCCTATTGTTTTAAATCTTATCCTCTTGCTCTTCACATACTTGTAGAATGCCTTGAGGTTTTCCTCAATCCTGCCTGCCAAGGCCTTAACATGGCCCCTTCTGGCTCTCTTAATTTCATTCTTAAGCAAGGACCTACCCATGGAAAATGGTGCCTATGGCAAGCACTTTAATTGTGCCCCTGTCCAAATATTTGACACTCATCTTTTAGATAACTTTACCTTAATATCAGCTCAAAAATACGTCAAGCTCATTAATCTCTTAATTAACAAATTATGGCACTACATGAAAATTATAACTGCGACTTCCTTGCTTTTGCTGAAGCAAATTGGTCTATGATGTGATCAAAGTCAGTTTTTTCACTTTCTTCTCTTTCTACACACAGCGGAACGAGATCACAAAGTCTGCCTTGACCCATGGAGGCTTTCAAATATGAAAGTATAAGTTTTAACTTGCCAAATGCTCTCTCACAGCTGGCGATAGAAACTGCGATGGTTAGCATTATCTGAATAGCAATGCGAATATTGGGGAAGACATGAGGAAATCTACAGATGCTGGAGATTCAAACAACACACACAAAGTGCTGGTGGAACACAGCAGGCCAGGCAGCATCTATAAGGAGAAGCACTGTCGACGTTTCGGGCCGAGACCCTTTGTTAGGACTAACTGAAAGGAAAGATACTAAGAGATTTGAAAGTAGCGGGGGCAGGGGGAAATGCAAATTGATGGGAGAAGACCGGAGCTGGTGGGATGAAGCTAAGAGCTGGAAAGGTACAGAACTGGAGAAGGGAAAGGATCATGGGACAGGAGGCCTCGGGGGAAAGAAAGGGGTGAGGGGGGGAGCACCAGAAGGAGATGGAGAACAGGCAGAGTAATGGGCAGAGAGAGAGAAAAAAAAACAAACAACTAAATATGTCAGGGATCGGGTAAGCAGGGAAGGAAGGGCATTGATGGAAGTTAGAGAAGTCAATGTTCATGCCATCAGGTTGGAGGCTACCCAGCCAGTATATAAGGTGGTGTTCCTCCAACCTGAGTGTGGCTTCATCTTGACAGTACAGGAGGCCATGGATACACATATAAGAATGGAAATGGGATGTGGAATTGAAATGTGTGGCCACTGGGAGATCCTGCTTTCTCTGGCGGACAGAGCGTAGGTGTTCAGCGAAACGGTCTCCCAGTCTGCGCCGGGTCTCACCAATATATAAAAGGCCACACCGGGAGCACCGGACGCAGAATACCACACCAGCCAACTCACAGGTGATGTGTTGCCTCACCTGGAAGGACTGTCTGGGGCCCTGAATGGTGGTGAGGGAGGAAAAGTAGTGGGATCCCATTGGAGGTGGCAGAAGTTACGGAGAATTATATGTTCCGCCACCTCCAACAGGATCCCACTACCAAGTACATCTTCCCCCCCCCCTTCTGCTTTCTGCAGGGATCGCTCCATTCAGGGCCACGAATAGTCCTTCCAGGTGAGGCGACACTTCATCTGTGAGTCGGCTGGTGTGGTATACTGTGTCCGGTGCTCCCGGTGTGGCCTTTTATATACTGGTGAGACCCGACGCAGACTGGGAGACCGTTTTGCACCTACGCTCGGTCTGCCAGAGAGAGCAGGATCTCCCAGTGGCCACACATTTCAATTCCACATCCCATTCCCATTCTGATATGTCTATCCATGGCCTCCTCTACTGTCAAGATGAAGCCAAACTCAGGTTGGAGGAACAACACCTTATACACCGGCTGGGTAGCCTCCAACCTGATGGCATGAACATTGACTTCTCCCTCTGGTGCTCCCCCCATCACCCCTTTCTTTCTCCCGAGGCCTCCCATCCCATGATCCTTTCCCTTCTCCAGCTCTGTATCACTTTCGCCAATCACCTTTCCAGCTCTTAGCTTCATCCCACCCCCTCTGGTCTTCTCCTATCATTTCGCATTTCCCCCTCCCCCCACTACTTTCAAATCTCTTAGTATCTTTCCTCTCAGTTAGTCCTGATGAAGGGTCTCGGCCCGAAATGTCGACAGTGCTTCTCCTTATAGATGCTCCCTGGCCTGCTGTGTTCCACCAGGATTTTGTGTGTGTTTTTGGGGAAGACGCTCTCATCTCCATACTGAACAATAAACTCAAGGAGCTTTTCAGGTCTTAATATTTTCATGTTGACCCGCCTTGATAGGAACATCCTGCAATCCAAAATTTCTTCATGTAGCTGCTATCCATCAACATCAGAGCTGTACAATTCACCCAAATTTTTACTCTTCTTCTTTAGGTCATTATTGTCGGCGCCGTAACACAGTCCCTCAAAATTGAGAAGGAACTCAAACTTGGCATCAGTGTTGTGCAAGTGAGCGAACGTTTCATCCATTTTAATATGAACACAGTTGAGTGTTCCCTTCATGACTCTTTTCAATTCCTCCTTAGCTGTTAACCCAGCGTCTTTAGAATACTCATCAGCCATTCATTTCCTTCGCTTCTGACGTCTTTCAACTTCAAAATTCCATCTTGACAGAGACCGACTCCTTCTTCGAGTGACTTACTGACTAACACATCTCTTTCATCATAAGAATAACCTCAGAGGGCTTTCAAATCTAGAGCAGTATCGTGGAAATGCATGATAGGGACCTGCAACCTTTTTTGAATATCGTCATTGCGAATAAGTACTTTGATCCAAAATCCTAGCAAAATCAGAAAATCATAACTCAACATGCAGTTGTACAGCTCCCTTGCATCACTTCTTGATTCACTGGTCTCATTTTCATTGGTCTATCAGGTCCTGAAAAACTTGAATTATCTCCTCAACATACTTGTTGATGGGCTTCACTGCTTCTGTCCTTCACTCCACCTGGTTTTGGACTCCAACTTAACAACCACAGGCACGGTGTTTATGAGTTTTTACCAGTGCTGTGGTGAACGAGAGAGAAACACGTAGAGAGCTTCAATGGTTCCAAAAAAACATGACCATCATTGTATCCTGCCTGACTGCATGTACACCCAACAAGTTGAGTGAGTGATTGTCACAATTCACAAACACTGCCAGATTGCTTTTTCTCACTTATTCTTTGATAAACACTAATTCTGTGTCCAGCCATCACAGCAGCGTTGTCATAGCACTGTGACCGATAATCTTGTAGCTCCATTTCATCCTTCTCTAGCTTTTTCAAGATGTTTTCAACCAAGCTCTCAGCATCCTTCTGGCTTATCTGGATAAAACCAAGGAAGAACTCTCTAACACGGACTGTTTTCCTCTCAAAATCAGCTTCCACATACCTCACTACTTCTGACATCTGCTCACGGTGTGCCTGATCAGGAGTCGAGACGAACATGAGACAATAGTACTGTGAATGCTTCTCAGTAAACTCTGATGAACATTTGATGTCATCACATGGATGAATTTGTTCTGGACACAGAGTGAAAGATAAGACGTGGATCCAGAATGACTTCCCAAATGAGTGAGGTGTTCTTTTATGACAGGGTCAAAGGTGGCCAGTAGTTTCAGTAAGCCAAGGAAATTTCCCACATTGGAGTCATCATCTAGCTGAAGTGACTCCCTGTGTCCTCGCAAAGCCAGGTTCTCAGTCGCAAGGAATTTTATGCAGTGAAGGATTCTCGTCAGGATATCACACCACTTCTGCTTTTCCTTCTCAATTTATGACTGAAATACCGCATCAATAACTCCTCTGTTTCCATCTAACTTTCTTTCCATTTCTTTCCACTGTGTGAAGCATTCCCAATGATTCTTGGCATTTTCATGAACATTAACACTTTCAGGTGCTTTCCACTGGTTGAATCCACTTTTCTGCTTCAATGAGGATTGATGGTCTGACTGGGAATAGAGAAGACAAAAGATACACAATGCAAACTTTTTAGAAATGGAATAGACCAGCCATGCGTGAGTCACTTCCTCATCATGACCATTTCCCAATTTCCTCTTGAACCAAGTTTTGTACATTGAGCAGTTATTTGTTGGTAGGAAAGACTCCTTACTGTTCTGGAAATACTTCAAACACAGCTTTATTATTTCTTCTCTCAACTTGTCGGGCAGTATTGCTTTTCTTCTATCCTTGTCGAACTACAAAAACCCAATGTCATGCTGTTCAATCCCTTCTCGTTTGACAGTTCGAGGCTCTTTGACACCATCCAGTTCACTAGGTCCAGTGCCGTCAGGTGAAATCTTGTCAATAAACTCAACATCATATCACCACCATCATCTTCCCCTTCTGTCATGTCCACGTTCTCTGTGGCAGTCTCACTCTTAATCTCATCATACTCAGATTTATCTGACTTGATTTCCTCCTCGGCTTTTGACATATTTATACTTGATCCACCTTTGGATTCTAACAGACTTGTAGCAGGTGCAGGTGACTCCATGGAATGTGTTGAACTACTTGTTCTGAGCTTTTCAAAGAACATGGTCGACTTCTTGGCTTCCTCCACATCCAACTTTCGTCTCTTCTGTCCTTCAGCTCCACTTTCCTTCTTCTTCGTGAAGAAACATTTTGTGGTCTTCTTACACAATGCTCAGAAATAAGGCTATCCGAGTGCTTCTCACCCATGATAAAAACAGATTATATGTCTGAAGAAAATTCTTTTTTCACTATTCGAGGATGGTTTGTTTAACTTTAGTAGAAACTGCTCAGTGGTATACCCCCTTCAAGTGGTGCCCAGGGCACGTGCCATACCTGCCATACCTTGGATACACCATTGTTCTTAAGCTCCTTCCTGTTAGTCTTATAATCTTCTAGATCTGTACCATTACCTAGTTTTTTGAAGCTTTGCTAAGCTCTTCTTTTCTTCTTAACTAGATTTCCAGCAGCCTCTGTACACCACAGTTCCTGGACCCTACCATCCTTTCCTTGTCTCATTGAAATGTACCTACGCAGAACCCCATGCAAATATCCCCTTAACATTAGCCACATTTCCTCAGTACACTTCCCTGAGAACATCTGTTTCCAATTTATGATTCCAAGTTCCTGCCTGATAGGCTGGACTGAGAGCGTTAATCAGGAGTTGGAGACTACCCTGCACTGTCTTGCCTGTTCTTACCCCATGTCCTGGATCTCCCAATTGGTTTGGGCAGAGATTGCCCAGAATAATCTCCAGTTGTCTTCCACCAGTATGTCTCTCTTTGAATGCCAGAAGGAATTCCAGACCCTGCTCTTCCCTGATCAGGAGATCGACGTAGGAGTTCCTGCAACTGAACAGCTGATCCAGCGCTACAAGCGCACCTGGAGACAAGCCAGGACTTCTCTGCTGTGTGCCCAGAAACAGCATTCCCAGCAGGCTGATCGGCTCCGTCAACAGGTAAGGCCATTCAAGCCAGGAGAGGAGATCCAGTTGGCATCGGGGGGATCTTCTCTTGAAAGTCGAGAACCGGAAATTGGACCGCGCTACGTAGGACTGTTTGTAGTGGAAAAAGCTGTCAACAAGGTGTCCTGTAGATTGTGTCTGCCAGCATCACCGAAGATCCACCCAGTATTCCATGTTTCCCAGCTCAAACCGGTTACCACCTCTCCCCTGGCCCCAGTCACCCCACCTCCCCCTCCTCCCTTCCTGATAGATGGGTCCCTTGTCTATACTGTGCGGCGCCTCCTGGCATCTCTTCGGGTACGTGGTAATGTTCAGTACCTTGTGGCCCAGAAGAACCCAGAGAAGGACATCTTGGACAAGTCGCTGATCTGGAACTTCCAGCGGACTGAGGTCTGTGGTAACTCAGGGGCTGCAATTAGAGAGGGGGGCCCTGTCACAACCAGGAATTTGGCAGCGCAGTAGATACAGCAATTGTACTTGTGAATTTGCATGCAGGTAGTTATTATTTAATCGTGATAGTATTTAACCCCATTCTTGTCGTCGTAGTGCTTGTCGAGACTTGGACAGTGCAACGCTTCGCTGTTGGTTTGCATTCGGCCTTCCCTGAGATATTGGACTTGCAAAATCAACTGACTCTAAAGACTAGCAGGATTCGTCTGATGCTTAGATATTCATTTCAGCCGCAGTGTAGGCTTCATTTTCCTTTTGAGAATCTTAGTTAACAGCTCTGTTTGGCCTAGTATTTATTGTTTTATTTTCCCTTTTTTTCATATTAAAGTCTGTGGACTATCAACCTGCATCAGTGGCTGTCACTGCACAATGAGCCAGATACGAACCATGATGACACCACCCCATCTAAACCCCTCACTCTAGGGAGATGCCAATCAATATTTGGGAAATTAAAATCTCCCACCACCACTCTGTTGTTATTATTACACCTTTGCAGAATCTGTCTCCCTATCTGCTCCTCGACATCCCTGTTACTATTGGGTAGTCTATAAAAGAGTTATTGACCCCTTCCTATTCCTAACTTCCATCCATGGAAACACAATAGACAATCCCTCCATGACTTCCTCCTTTTCTGCAGCCATGACACTATCCCTGATCAACAGTGCCATGTCCCCACCTCTTTCTCCTCCCTCCCTGTCCTTTCTGGAACATCTAAAGCCTGGCACTCTAACTAGCCATTCCTGCCCCTGCACCAACCAAGTCTCTGTAATGGCCACAACCTCATAGCTCCAAGTGCTGATCCACACTCTAAGCTCATCCGCTTTGTTCATAATACTCCTCACATTAAAATTGACACATCTCAAACCATCGGTCTGAGTGAGTCCCTTCTCTATCACCTGCCTATCCTCCCTTGTCTCTAAGCTTTCTCTAATTGTGAGCCAACTGCTCCTCCCTCCATCACTTCAGTTCAGTTCCCACCCCCCTTCCAGCAATTCTTGTTTAAACTCTCCCTAATAGCCTTAGTAAGCCTCCCCAGCAGGATATTGGTCCTCCTGGGCTTCAAGTGCAACCCATTCCTTTTGTACAGGTCACGCCTGCCCCAAACGAGGTCCCAATGATCCAGAAATCTGAATCCCTACCCCCTGCTCCAATCCCTCAGCCACGCATCTATCCTCCACCCGTTTTTTTCCTATACTCATTGTCGCGTGGCATAGGCAGTAATCCTGAGATTGCTGCCTTTGAAGTCCTGCTTCTTAACTTCCTTCCTAATACCCTGTAGACTGTTTTCAGGACCTCATCTCTTTTCCTGCCTATGTCGTTGGTACCAATATGTACCACAAACTGGCTGTTCACCTTCCCACTTCAAGATATCATGGACACGATCAGAAACATCCCGGACCCTGGCATTTGGGAGGCAAACTACCATCCGTGTTTCTTTCTTACATCCAGACATCTGTCTGACCCCTAACTAGAGTTCCCTATCACTGCTGCTATCCTCTTCCTTTCCCTACCCTTCTGAGCCACAGGGCCAGACTCTGTGCCAGAGGCACTGTTGCTTCCCCCGGGTAGGCCCTCCTCCTTAACATTACTCGAACAGAAGTATTTATTGTTAAGGGGTACAGCCAGTGGGGTACCTTTTAGCATCTGCCTCTTGCCCTTCTCTCTCCTGACTGTTACCCACTTATCTGTCTCTCCAGGCCCCAGAGTGACCACCTGCCTATAACTCCTCTCTATCAACTCCTCACTCTCCCTGACCAGATGAATGTCATCAAGTTGCATCTTCAGCTCCCTAACGCAGTCCCTAAGGAGCTGGAGCTCAATGCACCTAGTGCAGACGTGGCCTTCCAGAATGCTGGGTGACTACAGGACCCCCCACATCTGACATTGAGCACAGAAAACCAGCCTTTAGTGTAATTGTGAAACCCTCTGTAATTAACTATGAATTAATGAATATAATCCACAAATGTTCTCAATAATAAACATACCACAACCTTTATTTTGTAAATATTTTGAAGTTCTAAAATGTTTCATTTTTAATGTTTCAAGTTACAACACTGTTACAGATTGTAACAATAAACACATAGGGAGATGTGAGACTGGACCCAAATGCAGGATGCAGGCACTAAAGTACCAGGGACAGGATGGGAACAGCTAAACGATAGAACAAGATGTGGAGACCATGGCGTGCGTGAGGTGATCCTGGGGTTCAGAGATGGTCTCGAGGCTAGACTTGCTGGGGTCTCGAGGATGGGTTCTTGGACTAGGATTGGTGGGAGGTTAGCCCCCCCGGGCAGGCGGCAGAACTCCTGGGCAGGGCCCAGACCTCCCAGGCAGGACACAGGGGCTTGGGCAGGTCACAGGGCACAACCTGTCAGAGGCAAGGGATAGGAAGGGGCAGAGCCCTCCACCAGGCAATGGCAGTCCAGCCTGGCTTACCCGACAGAGGCAAGGGATAGGAAGGGAGCTCAGTCCAGGGTGATTTCCAGACTCACTCGCAGAACTCGTCTTTAACAGTGGGTACTCCAAGCCAGGATAAACAGGACAACCCCCAACTAAACTCAGTCCCAGAGTCCCTTACATACACCGCCAACCGATAGGCATCAAGTGTACCTCCTTGAGCCCAGACAAGCCGAGATGATCCTTAGGTGTGACTACTTGAGCTCAAGGTGAACCAAGGGGTGGTCAAAGGACCTGGAGTCTGGAGTTCGGGACCGGATCAAGAACCAGAATGCGGGCTCCGGACCAGACCATCAGACCATAACATTACTTCCCCCCCCCCCCCCCCCAAAGGGAGCCTCCAGGCAACCGAGAAGGGTCTGCAGGACTGGAGATGATTTGGGTGGGGGGGAAGTGTTCAGATAGGAGGGGACAGGTGTTCAGACAGGTGATGGGAATAGACTACAGTGCCTGCGTTACTGGGTCCATGATAGGAGGGTCATTCTGTCATAGGGGGACATGAGACTGGACCCAAATGCAGGACACAGGCACTGAAGTACTAGGGGCAGGATGGGAACAGCTAAACGAAAGAACAAGATGTGGAGACCGTGGTGTTCAAGGTGATCCTGGAGTTCAGAGATGGTCTCGAGGCTAGACTTGAGGCTGGGATCTCGAGGATGGGTTCTTGGACTAGGAATGCTGGGAGGATAGCCCCCCTGAGTGGGCCGTGGAACTCCTGGGCAGGGCCCGGACCACCCAGGCAAGACACAGAGGCCTGGGCAGATCATGGGGCACCTAGGCAGGTCACCGGGCACAACCCATTGGAGGCGAGGGATAGGAAGGGTCAGAGTCCTCTGGGTGGGCCGCAGAACTCCTGGGCAGGGCCTGGAACTCCCAGGAGGACACAGGGGCCTGGGCAGGTCACGGGGCATCTGGGCAGGTCGCGGGGCACACCCGTCGGAGGCGAGGGATCAGAAGGGGCAGAATCCCCTGCCGGACAATGGCAGTCCGGTCTGGCTTACCCGACAGAAGCAAGGGATAGGAAGGGGCAGAGCCCTCCGCTGGGCAACAGCAGTCTGGCCTGGCTTACCTGACAGAGGGAAAGAATAGGAAGGGGCAGAGCCCTCCGCCGGGCAATGGCAGTCCGGCCTGGCTTACCCGACAGAGGGAAAGAATAGGAAGGGAGCTCAATCCAGGGTGACTTCCAGACTCATTCGCAGAATTCTTCTTTAACAGTGGGTACTCCAAGTCAGGACAAAACAGGACAACCTTCCACTGTACTCTGTCCCAGAGTCCCTTACATACACCTCCAACCGATAGGCATCAGGTGCACCTCCTTGAGCCCAGACAAGCCAAGATGATCCTCAGGTGTGACTACTTGAGCTCAAGGCAAACCAAGGACCCGGAGTCCGGAGTCCGCAGGTCAGATCAAGAACCGAAATGCGGGCACCGGACCAGACCAGAACAGGAAGTCTGTACCTCATTGTTAATAAACATCAGCCTGCTGAACACTAATACCATCTAGTTTAAACATTTTATTTTTGCCATTGTGCCTGTCAGTTGTTTTGACTGCCTAACATCATTTACAGCCCTTTTTTTAAAAAAAAGTAACATTATCTACAACTCATGTTCTTAGTATTAATCATTTACCTATCTATTTATTATTATTTGCAGCTTATCTTTGGTTGTCTGTCAGTGTTCGTGAGTAGCTTTCACTGATCCTATTGTATTTGCCTGTTCTACTATGAATGCCTGCAGGAAGCTGAACCTCAGGATAGCATCTGGTGGCATATTGAACTTTAAATCCCAATGAAATCTCCACCTGATTTAGGTGGAATCTGAAGCAGCTGAGCCAAAGTCCCAGAAAATACAGTACGGGTGAGGCCACAGAACTGTTGATCTAGTTAAAGTCCACTTTCAGCAGAGGACCAGATAAAATCTTCCCTAACACCTCAAGCAGAAGAACTGTTCATTGGTCAGCTCCATATCATGATCCACTTTCTGAGATCTATTGTTTTTATTAACTTTATTTGATGTAATAAATAATATTTTCTTTGTCTTTTGCTTTTTTTCTTTGTGAACATCTTCACAATGATGAATCAAAGGGGAAAACAATGTGTTTGAATTATAAATCTGTATTGGGGTTTCCCCTGTAATAATCTGCTGGCCATTGACAGTTTACTTACACAGCTATCCATTCTATCATCTTCTGACCTTGTCCTTTATGTAGTCACTAATGGTGTTTCTTTAGTTCAAGTCATTAGTCATCCCTTCAGATTTAAATTAATGCTCCAATATTGAAGAATAATAGAATTGATGATTTCCATCTGTTCAAGCATTTTTGTCTTTATGTTGGAGAAATAAATATCTTGGAACAGTTTCTTCGGACAATCTCTGTCAAAACAACATAATGTACAGTCTCCCAGTTCACCTTGTGTATAATAAACATAGATCTCAGAGGTTCTACACACATGACATTATCAGTGGAAAAAGTCAAAACCACGTCGTCTTGCACATCCTTTTGAAAATTTTGCTCTGGGCATTTACTGAATTCAAAGATAACTCCTGAGCCATGGTTTACCTGAATGTGCCTGTGTCTGAAATACTACACAGGGTTTGTTTTGTTTCATTTGCCTCTTGGTTTTTAACTTTCCCATTTCATTTAGACTTTATTTAAAAATGTAATTTATTAAATCACAGTGGGTTTAGTCTCAGCCCTGGGTCTGTTTGCTGTTTTCACCCTCCTGACCTGAGTTGGGCTGGATATAGATGACCAATGGGAGCTGAAAAGTCAGATGAAGCATATAAATATCACAGTGACAAGTGGACCTCAGGCAACATATGGAGTCTTTGATAAGATGCAAAGCTGAGGGACAAGGAGGGGAGAATAACTTTTTATCAAAATCAAGACTGTATTTTTTGAATAACTCTGGGAAAATTTAAAATTGTTTCCAATGTATGATGTTATAATTTTGTAAAACTTATCACAAATTATCTTTCCAAGATAAAATATAAAGTTACATTATAACACAAAGAAACTTTAAATAGTACAATAAGTACTTTTCGTTTGCTCTTTCTCCAGGACAGGAATCCTTGATCGTATGAATGGAATTTCCAAACCCATGCCAGGAAGGGAAACCATTGAGGGTGATTCTGTAACATTAGTGTTGCAGTTACTGCAACACTATCACAGGTCGGGCATCAGAGATCTGAGTTGAATCCCAGCATCCTCTGTAAGGAGTTTGTACATCCTCCCATAGAATGAGTTGGTTTCCTCCGGGTACTCCAGCTCTTTCCCATAGGCCAAAGATGTACTGGTTATTGGGTTAATCATTCATTGTAAATTGTCCCGTGAATAATCGGGTTTCTGTGCGGTACATCTTTGTGGTGAACTACATACACCTGTCTGGACACGCCCCCTGCTGACTGCTCCTGTGGCTCCTCCCACAGACCCCGGTATAAAGGCAATCAAGGCCTGAGCCTGGCCTCTCAGTCTCCAGGATGTAGTATGGTGGTCAACCACTGCTTGTTCCTTCTTCCAGTCAATAAAAGCCGATATCTCGCCTTTACGTCTCAGTGTGAGTTATTGATGGTGCATCAATTTTATTGAATGGAAGTTTTAAAACATGGAAACTGTTTTACATCCGGAAAGGTTGGATTTGGACCCCCAAGACCCTGAAGCAGCTCTTGCCTTTGAACTCTGGCTTGCATGCTTCCAATCATACTTGGAGGAGGTTTGTGCGACTGACCCTGCCGTTATGAACAGAATTCTCCTCTTGAGGGTCACCCCAAAAGATTATTCATTTATCAGGGGCCTGTTGACCAGTACCTGCGGCCGGTGAACACTGTCTACACAAGACCTCGCTTAGCTACGCGACGACAGCGGCCTGGAGAGTCGAGCGTGGAGTTTCTCCGAGCCCTACAGACACTCGTCCGAACTTGTGACTGCAAAACGCTCACGGTGGAACAGCATGCGGAGCTCCTGGTAAGAGAAGCCTTCGTTACAGGACTGAGGTCAGTGTATGTGTGTCAGGGGTTGCTGGAAAAAGCCGATCTTACCTTACGCTCGGCGATCAAGACAGCCGACACGCTGGAGACTGCTCTGCACAACGCTGACACTGTCCAGTCACGCAATTCCCCGCCGGTTCCCGCGAGCGAATTCGCCAACACCGCTGCCAGTCGCGATTCCACTAACTCCCCGAACCCGACCACGGCTGCAGCCAGGCAAAAGCCTGAGCTGTGTTATTTCTGCGGAGTCGAAAAGCACCCCCGAAAACACTGCCTGGCGTGAGAAGCGACCTGCTCCAGCTGCAGAAAGCAGGGCCATTTCGCCAAGGTCTATAAGTCTAAACTACGAGCGGGGTCGAGCAGCACTGCGGGTGAGACATGGGGGCCGCCATCTTGCATGCCCGGATGTGGGTGGCCATCTTTGTCGGCATCAATATGCCCCGCCCCCGACCCACCGGTGTTTACCGGGCAACAAGACGGCTCAACTCCGGCCACCGTAACCCTCAACCAAAGCGTCCCACACCAGCTTGAAAGGTCAATGATGGACATCCTGGTGGAGGGGCACAGGACGAGCTGCCTGTTTGACACAGGCAGCACTGAGAGTTTTATTCACCCAGACAAAGTGCAACGCTGCGGACTCGTGACACGGCCGGTAAGTCAGAGGATCACTTTGGCTTCTGGGTCACATTCCACAGACATTCGGGCAGGTTGTGTAGCGACATTGGTGGTTCAAGGCACAGAATATCCGAACTTTGCGCTACTGGTCATGCCTAAACTGTGCGCACCTGTGCTATTGGGGCTGGACTTCCAGAGCCGTCTCGAAAGTGTGACTATGGTATATGACGGGCCCCTCCCACCACTCACTCTCAGGAATCCTCAGTTTGGTGGGACTTCGCCATATACCCCGCTATTGACCGTGCACACACACCGAACCACACGTCCCACCCAACACCATGCCGACAGCTGCGCTATCGACATCACTTGCAGTCTCTCCACTCTCATGATCCCTCCCCCACTGCTGTTCGCCAACCTGACCCCCGACTGTAAACCTGTGGCAACTAAAAGCAGGAGGTACAGCGCGGGGGACAGGACCTTCATTCAGTCAGAGGTGCAGCGGCTGCTCAGGGAGGGGATCATTGAGCCAAGCACAAGTCCTTGGAGGGCCCAGGTGGTTGTTGTTCGGACTGGGCAGAAAAATAGGATGGTCGTGGACTCTAGTCAAACCATCAATAGGTTCACGCAGCTTGACGCGTACCCCCTACCCCGCATCACGGATATGGTCAACCAGATAGCTCAGTACAAGGTGTACTCGACAATAGATCTGAAATCTGCTTATCAGCAGCTCCCCATCCACCCAGAGGACCACCCCTACACCGCCTTCGAGGCGGGCAGCAGGCTCTATCACTTCCTGCGCGTCCCATTCAGTGTCACGAATGGTGTCCCTGTCTTCCAGAGGGAAATGGACCGGATGGTGGACCAGTACCAACTGCAGGCCACATTTCCCTATCTGGATAACATCACCATCTGTGGTCACGACTGGCAGGAACACAACACCAAACTCCAATGATTTTTCCAAGTCGCCGAAGCTCTAAACCTTACTTATAACAGGGACAAGTGTGTGTTCGTCGCCTCGCTATCCTTGGGTATATCGTGGAGAAAGGGGTCATTGGCCCTGATCCCGACCGTATGCGTCCCCTGTTAGAACTCCCTCTTCCCACCACTCTCAAAGCCCTGAGACGGTGCCTGGGCTTCTTTTCCTATTACGCCCAATGGGTCCCCCATTATGCAGACAAGGCCCGCCCCGCATGGCCTTCAGCTGCATTAAAGGGGACATTGCCAAAGCAACGATGCATGCAGTGGACGAGACCATTCCCTTCCAAGTAGAGAGTGACGCCTCCGATTTTGCACTGGCTGCTACCCTCAATCAGGAAGGCAGGCCAGTAGCATTCTTTTCTCGTACCCTTCAAGGCTCTGAACTTTGGCACTCCGCGGTGGAGAAAGAAGCCCAGGCCATAGTGGAAGCTATTAGGCACTGGAGGCACTATCTCGCCGGCAAAAGGTTCACCTTGCTGACCAACCAGCGCTCAGTTGCATTCATGTTCAGCAACCAACAGCGGGGCAAAATCAAAAATGATAAGATTTTGCGATGGAGAATAGAACTCTACACCTACAACTATGATATCCTGTACTGACCTGGCAGACTCAATGAGCCCCCTGATGCCCTATCCAGGGGAGCATGTGCTAGCACACAGCTCGACCAGCTATACGCCCTTCATGCACCTCTTTGCCATCCGGGGGTCACACCATTTTACCATTTTGTGAAAGCTCGGAACCTGCCGTACTCCCTGGAGGACATCAGGACGATGACCAGGGACTGCCAAATCTGCACTGAGTGCAAACCGCACTTCTACCATCCTGAAACAGCACAACTTGTCAAGGCCACCCGCCCTTTTGAGCGACTGAGTGTTGACTTTAAGGGCCCCCTTCCCTCCACCGACTGCAATGTCTATTTTCTCAATGTTATTGATGAGTACTCGCAGTTCCCCTTTGCCATCCCCTGCCCCGATACCACTGCCACGTCCGTCATAAAAGCCCTGCGCCAGCTCTTCACTCTGTTCGGATATCCCTGCTATATTCACAGTGATAGAGGGTCCTCCTTTATGAGTGACGAGCTGTGCCAGTACCTGCTGGCCAGGGGCATTGCTATTAGTCGGACCATGAGTTATAATCCCTGGGGAAATGGACAGGTAGAGTGGGAGAATGCCACAGTGTGGAAGGCCACACTTTTAGCCCTTAAGTCAAAAGGGTTGCCAGTCTCTCGGTGGCAGGAGGTCCTCCCCGAGGCACTCCACTCTATCTCCTCCCTGTTTTGTACGTCCACCAATGCCACCCCTCACGAGCGCCTATTCTCTTTTCCCAGGAAGTCTGCCACTGGGACCACCCTACCAGTTTGGTTGACATCCCCAGGGCCAGTGCTGCTCCAGAAACATGTGAGGAGCAATAAATACTCCCCGCTGGTCGAGAGGGTTCACCTTCTACATGTGAACCCCCAGTATGCCTACGTGGTCTTACCTGATGGGCAGGAGGACACAGTCTCCGTCCGCGACCTGGCGCCCGCAGGAGCAACAGACCACTACCCCGAACACTCCACGGTAACTTTGAACCCTATACCCCAGGTGACACTACGCACACCAGGCCCTACACAGACTCCTCACGACACTCATATACCAGGCATTTTGTACACGTATATACCAGGCGCCTCGCACATGCATGAGGGATCACTGACGCCTAGTGGGCTGACACCTCCAGTTGGGCCGGAACCAGCACAACCACCGGCACCTGTGCAATCACAGCCGTTGCTACGTAGATCGCAGCGACAGATTCGACCACCTGATAGACTTAACCCGTAAGAATCTTCGCCACATGGGGACTCTTTTTAAAACAAAGGGTGAGTGAATGTGGTGAACTACATATAACTGTCTGGACATGCCCCCTGCTGACTGCTCCTGTGGCTCCTCCCACAGACCGCTATATAAGGGCGATCAAGACCTGAGCCTGGCCTCTCAGTCTCCAGGATGTAGTATGGTGGTCACTCACTGCTTGTTCCTTCTCCCAGTCAATAAAAGCCGATATCTCGCCTTTACGTCTCAGAGTGAGTTATTGATGGTGCATCAATCTTGAAAGGCCGGAGGGCCTGTGTGGTATCTCTAAAAAAACTGATAGATAATCCACAATTTCAAAGGCAGTAAGCAAATGGAGGAAGGAAATGATCAGATTGCAATAGCTTCAGTTATTAATGTAAGAGATCCGACAGTTGCTGGAAATCTGGAGTAGCACACACAAAATACAGCAGGAACTCAGCTGGCCAGGCAGCTGCTAAGGGGAGGAATAAACAGTTGATATTTCCAGCTAAGATCCTGTGTGTGCAATTTCAATTATTGTCATAGGGTCATACAACATGAAAACAGGCTATTCAGTTTACTGTGTCCATAGCAACCAGTAGGCACCCATCTGTGATAATTCCATTTCCTAGCTCCTTCCACATAACCTCCTCTGCCTAGGTGATCCGCATGTTCATCTTGACATTTCTTAAACACTGGGAGTGAATATGCTTCCACCATTCTCTCAGGCTGTGTGTTCCGAGTACTCAACAGTGCCAAGAGAGAAATGATCCTCCTCAGATCAACACTAAATCTCTTACTCCTTGCCCAAAATACACAATGCCTTACCCTAAATTACTCCTTCTTACCCTAGTTCTTGTGGGCAGCTTTACGAAAGCTGTTGGGAGTGGTTTGAACTAATATGGCAGGGGGATGGGAACCAGGATGATAGAGCTGAGGAAAAACCAGCACGTTTACAAGTAGATGATGGATGTAACATGAATGTAAGGAAGGACAAGCCAATGACTGGGTACAAATGCAGACAGAGCAAAGAGCTAAATTGTACCCCAGAAGCAAAATTCAAAATACAAAGAATGCGGGACTGACTGTGTTGTATTTGAATGCATACAGCATTCGGAATAAGGTGGATAAACTTGTGGTGCAATTAGAGTTTGGTCGGTATGATGTTGTGGGCATCAATGAATTATAGCTGCAAGAAGACTATAGATGGGAGATTAGCATCAAAGGATATATGTTGTATTGAAAGGACAGGCAGGAAAAACAGTGGTGTGAGTCTGTTGTTAAGAAATGGAATTACATTTTTAGAAAGGTGGCATTGGGCCAGAGAATGTTGAATCTTTGAGGGTGGAGTTAAGAAACTGCAAGGGTGAAAAAAACCATATTGTGGCGACCCATTTCCTGGCACATCCGAACCGACTCACAATTAGATAGCCTACGGGGGTTTGCGAGCACAGAGTTTTGGAGCCTCTGCGCCATGGGGGGCAGGTTGAGGGAGGCTTAAAAGTGAGGCTGAAGATTTCGAATAAAGTTTTTTCCTTCGACTGCAGTTACCGACTCCGTGTCGTAATTTTAGCGCTGCGTGTAGCACACCGCTACAATTGGTGACCCCGACAGTCCAAACGATTTTTGGACCAGAAATGACCGACGCCGCCTCTGTTCATGCGGTTTTGTTGAAACTGCCGGGTTTCTGGACACAGCGCCTGGACCTATGGTTCCAGCAAGCTGAAGCCCAATTCCACGTCCGCCAGATCACCTCAGAAGACACCCGCTACTACTACGTGGTGAGCTCCCTCGACCAGGACACAGCGGCCCAGGTCGCGGAGTTCGTACAGTCGCCCCCGGCGGACGGCAAGTACACGGAATTCAAAGCCCTGCTCCTCAGGACTTTCGGACTCTCACGGCGTGAGCGGGCTGCCTGTTTACTGCACCTGGACGGCTTGGGTGACAGACCTCCATCGGCTTTAATGAATGAGATGTTGTCTCTGGCCGGAGGACACACACCTTGCCTCATGTTTGAGCAGCCATTCCTGGAGCAGCTGCCCGAGGACATACGCCTGCTGCTGTCCGACACGGATTTCAGTGACCCCCGGAAGGTGGCAGCCCGGGCAGACTTGCTGTGGAACGCCAAAAAGGTGAGCGGGGCGTCCATCGCACAGATCTCCCAGCCACGCTCCCGGCAGCAAACCAGTCCAGGCCCGGCCGCAGAGCCCGCCAACCCTAGGGGCAGGGGTGGGGGGCCCGACGAACACTGGTGCTTCTACCACCAGAGGTGGGGCGCAGAAGCCCGCCGTTGTCGCCCGCCCTGCAAGTTCCCGGGAAACGCCAGGGCCAGCCGCCGCTGATGGCTATGGCGGCTGGCCATCGGGATAGCCTCCTGTATGTGTGGGATAGAAGGTCCGGATGCCGGTTTGTGGTCGATACTGGGGCTGAGATCAGCGTTTTACCCCCGACGAGTTACGACACCTGCAGCAGGGCACCGGGTCCCCCCCGAGGGCCGTGAACGGCAGCACAGTAAGGACCTATGGCACCTGTCAGGTGCAGCTACAGTTCGGCTCCAGCCAGTTCACGTGGGACTTCACACTGGCCGCCGTAGCCCAACCGCTTCTGGGTGCGGATTTTTTGCAGGCTCACAGCCTACTGGGTCGACCTGCCCAGGAAGAGACTGGTACACGCCGAGACCTTTCAGACGTTCTCCCTGGGTGCAGCCCAGTTGCCAGCCCCTCACCTTGGCTCCATCACGCTGTCCGACAACGACTTCACCAGGGTCCTGGCGGATTTCCCATTGGTTCTGGCACCGCAGTTCACAGTGGCCATGCCCAGGCACGGCGTACAGCACCACATCCCGACCCAGGGACCACCCCTCCATGCCCGCGCTCGTCGGCTTCCCCCGGACAAGCTCCGACTGGCGAAGGAGGAGTTCCAGAGGATGGAGGAATTGGAGATCATCTGGCGGTCCGACAGCCCATGGGCCTCCCCGCTGCACATGGTGCCCAAAGCGACAGGGGGCGGGAGACCGTGCGGCGAATACCGCAGGCTGAACGAGGCTACCACACCGGACCGCTACCCTGTGCCGCACATTCAGGACTTTGCAGCAAACCTGCACGGCGCATGGATCTTCTCCAAGGTAGACCTCGTCCAGGGGTACCATCAAATCCCGATGCATCCTGACGACGTCCCCAAAACGGCACTCATCACCCCGTTTGGCCTTTTCGAGTTCCTCCGCATGCCGTTCGGCCTGAAGAATGCCGCACAGACGTTCCAGCGTGGACGCGGTGGGATGGGACCTGGACTTCGCGTTCATCTATTTGGATGACATCCTCATAGCCAGCAGCAGTCATCAGGAGCATCTGTCCCACCTCCGTCAACTCTGCGCCCGACTGAGTACGGTCTTACAATCAACCCCGCCAAATGGCAGTTCGGACTCGATACCATTGACTTCCTGGGCCACAGGATTACTAAAGACGGGGCAACCCCTCTGCCCGCTAAGGTAGATGCGGTCCACCTCTTTCCCCGAGCCAGCATGATCAAACGCCTTCAGGAATTCGTAGGTATGGTCAATTTCTACCGCCGCTTCCTCCCTTCAGCTGCCCGGATCATGCGCCCCCTGTTCGCCCTGATGTTGGGTCCGAGCAAGGACATTACCTGGGACGAGGAGTCCGCCGCCGCTTTCATTCAAATGAAGGAAGCTTTGGCGAACGCCGCAATGCTAGTACATCCCAGAATGGACGCCCCTACCGCCCTCACAGTGGACGCATCAAACACGGCAGTCGGTGGGGTGCTGGAGCAACTCATCGCAGGTCGCTGGCAACCCCTGGCGTTTTTCAGCAAACACCTGCGACCACCCGAGCTCAAATACAGTGCTCTCGACCGGGAACTGTTGGCGCTCTACCTGGCAATCCGGCATTTCAGGTACTTCCTAGAAGGTCGGCCCTTCACCGCGTTCACGGACCACAAACTGCTTACCTTTGCGTTTACGAAAGCATCCGACCCCTGGTCGTCCCACCAGCAACGCCACCTGTCCTACATCTCTGAATACACGATGGATGTCCGGCACGTCTCGGGTAAGGACAATGTCATGGCGGATGCGCTCTCTCGCCCTACCGTTCATGCCCTTTCCCAAGGGGTAGACTTTGAGACACTGGCAGAGGTGCAGCAGGTGGATGAGGAGATTCCGAGTTACAGAACCGCAGTCTCCGGTTTACAGCTCCAGGACCTCTCCGTGGGCCCGGGTGAGAGGACCCTACTCTGTGACGTCGCCACCGGCCAGCCCCGTCCCGTCGTCCCGACAGCCTGGCGGCGCCGCGTTTTCGACTCCATTCATATCTTGGCGCATCCCTCCATCTGGACAACTGTCCGGATGGTTTCCAGCAGGTTCGTTTGGCACGGACTCCGCAAACAGGTCAGTGAATGGGCCAAAACGTGCATGCACAGCCAGACGGCCAAGGTGCAGCGGCACACCAAAGCCCCACCGCAGCAGTTCCATCCCGCCCACCGGCGTTTCGACCACATTCATGTGGATATTATGGGCCCCCTGCCAGTGTCGCGTGGAGTGCTGCCCCTCCTCACTATCGTGGACCGGTTCACCAGATGGCCAGAGGCGGTCCCGCTCACCGACACTACCTCCAAATCTTGCGCCCGAGCGCTGATCGCCACCTGGATATCTCCCTTTGGTGTACCAGCCCACATTACCTCCGACAGAGGCGCCCAGTTCACCTCCAGCCTGTGGTCAGCTATGGCCAGCCTTTTGGGGACTCAGCTGCACCACACCACTGCCTACCACCCACAGTCGAACGGGCTAGTGGAGCATTTCCACCGTCACCTGAAGTCGGCCCTCATGGCCCGCCTGCGAGGAGCCAACTGGGCGGACGAGCTTCCTTGGGTCCTACTCGGCATCCGCACAGCGCCCAAGGACGACCTGCATGCCTCGTCGGCCGAGTTGGTATACGGCGGCCCCTGGTCGTCCCCGGGGAGTTCCTACCAGCCCCAAGGGGGCAAGAGGAAGATCCTGCAGCAGTCCTGGGCAGACTACGCGAGAAGCTCGGTAACCTGGCCCCCATACCCACTTCACAGCACGGGCGGCACCCGACCTGCGAACCCAAAGACCTACAGAACTGTAAGTTTGTGCTTGTACGAAGGGGCGGGCATCGGCCACCGCTGCAGCGGCCATATGAGGGGCCATTTATGGTGCTCCAGAACAACGGGTCCACGTTCGTGCTGGACGTTGGGGGGAAAGAGGAGGTTTTCACGGTGGACCGCCTCAAACCGGCCCATGTGGACCTGGCGCAACCGGCCGAGTTTCCGGCACCTCGGCGCAGAGGCCGACTTCCCAAGCAGGTTCTGGCCCAGACTGTGGACACTGGGGGGGTGTATTGCCGGTTCTGGGGGGGGGGTTATGTGGCAACCCATTTCCTGGCACATCCGAACCGGCTCACAATTAGATAGCCTACGGGGGTTTGCGAGCACAGAGCTTTGGAGCCTCTGCGTCATGGCGGGCAGGTTGAGGGAGGCTTAAAAGTGAGGCTGAAGATTTCAAATAAAGTTTTTTCCTTCGACTGCAGTTACCGACTCCGTGTCGTAATTTTAGCGCTGCGTGTAGCACACCGCTACAATATCATATATAGACCTCTAAACAGTAGCCAAGATGTGTGGTTGAGAATGCAGATGGAGCTAGAATGGGCATTTAATAAGGGTAATGTCACAACTGTAATGGGTGACTTCCATATGCAAGGGGATTGGAGAAATCAGGTTGGTGTTGGACTGCAAGAGAGGGAATTTGTTGAATGCCTACAAGATGGCTTTTTAGAGCAGCTTGTGCTTGAGCCATCTTGGGGAAAGGCTTTTAGATTGAGTGTTGTGTAATAACTCAGATCTTATCAGGAAGCTTAACATAAAGAAACCCTCAGGAGACAGTGAATTAACTTTGTAACCGGTACATCTTTAGATTGGGGCTGGAAGCCAGAGCACCCTGAGGAAACCCATGTGAGCATGCGTTCAAAGGAGAGGAAAATGAGGCGGTGGTTGAGACTGATAAAATCTCCATATATTAGTGATTTCACGAGAGGTATTCATATTGGTATTGTTTTATTATTGTCACATGTACAGAGGTACTGTGAAAAGTTTGTCTTGTTTACTGTCTGTACAGATCAGACTGTTACAGAGCGCACTGCTGTAGAAGGGAAACGTAACAATGCAGAATAAAGTGTAACAGCTGCAGAGAAAGTGCAAGGTCATAACATGGGAGAGAAGGTCAAGATTCCATCTTCTCTTTTGAGGGAACCACTGGACAATAAGGACTATAGTATCTGAGCAGAGAGAATTAGAAGTAATATCTCAGAGTAAGTGTAAATAGAGTCGAGGATCATCACTCGTGGTGACAGTGGGTAGTGCTGCTGCTTCACAGCTTAAGTAGCCATGGCCATTCCTGACATCTGCTGTTGTATGGAGTTTACACATTGTCCCGATGACCTCATGCATTTCTTCTGGGGCTTCTGTTCTCCACCTACATCCCAAAAACATGCTTTTCCTTAAGCCCATCATTTCCAACTGGCAGCATAGACCACTGACAGCAGCTCACCAGAGTCCTTTATCCTGGGCCAGTGTTTCAAGTTGTTCATAGGTGCAGGTCATCTTCAAAGATCTTACCCCTCCCAGAGATGAACTCTTTTGAGCTTCTGTTGCCATTTCTGTAGCTGTGAATTTTAAGGCAGGGGTTGCTAGCCCCATACCCAACCCTCCTTTTGCAGATTAGCTTGAAACCTTCAATTGTAGAGTTGTCATACCGGTAATTGACAGTTATGAATTGACCATAGTGTGGCTGGGTTCGGGAAAGGTAAGTGGTGATAATGGCTGTGTGATACAGAAGGTATTGTTGGGAGATACATGGGAGAGTGGGGATATTTGGAAGAGTCTGTGTGTTGGAATATGCTGCATCATCCTTCTATCATATGTGTTGGATCCTGATGCTTTTGCAATCCAGATTCTTTGGAACTCAAGAATGAGGCATAAAATCTGCAGCTTATGGCCATTTTATTAAGAGTTATAAGAACAAAGAACAAAGAAAGAATGAGGGGCTGAGAGAACAAAGAAAAGAGAAAGGAAAGCACAGTCGTAGTCATCTCATACTCAGACTAGAAATGACTAAAACTCAGTGGTAACAATTAACCTGTAAAGTAACCAGATTCAAGTGGGGTGACACCTGCTATGGAGAACTAAGAAGCTTGTAGAAAAATACAGAGTGACAGAATGACTTTATTTAATGAGAGGACACTGATGCTTGGGGAACCACCACACACTCTTTGACAGAGCAGGGACAGGTCAAGAGGCAAGGAGTGCAAGATGACTGAGCAGCTTTCACTGCTGTTGTGATGTGTCATCATCCTCTGTCAGCTCCACCGTTGAGGTCTTGGTTGGATTGCTTTTTGTCTCAAACCTCCCCATTGACCTTACCACCATGGGTGACTGTCAAAAACCAGGTTCATGGATTCGGTGAGTGAGGATAGAAGACAACAACAGCAAGTAGGTCAGCTATTTACCTACAAATCAAAACAGACACCAAATATTAAATAAACCCTTCAAGCTAAACTTGGTTACAGATACTTATCTAAACTAAGTGCCCAAAGTGGTTGGACAAAAGACACTAAACATACATACAGTAGCAAATACAAATCGAAAGTTTACTGTTTCCACAACACTCTCATCTACCTTGTCAATGTAAACCAAAGAGGAAAGGAGACCACATTAGCTACCATGTGCTAGATTTAAACTCAAACAGCACTGTGATGTCACCTAATGGGAGGAGCTGCAATCAGGGGTGTATCTATGGAAAATAGCGCCTATGGCAAGCACTTTAATTGCGCCCCTGTCCAAACATCTGACACCCATCTTTTAGATAACTTTACCATAATATCAGCTCAAAAATACAAGTCAAGCTCGTTAATCTTTTAATTAACAATTTATGGCCTTACATGAAAATTATAACTGCACCTTCCTTGCTTTCACTGATGCAAATTGGTCTATGATGTGATCAAAGTCAGTTTTTTTCACTTTCTTCTCTTTCTACACTCAGCAGAGCAAGATCACAGAGTCTGCCTTGACCCATGGAGCCTCTCAAATACAAAAGTATTAGTTTTAATTTGCTGAATGATCTCTCACAGCTGGCGATGGAAACTGAATAGCAATGCAAAGATTGGGGAAGATGCTGTCATCTTCCCTGCGGAACAATAAATTCAAGAAGCTCTTCAGGTCTTGATACTTGCATGTTGACCCACCTTGATAGCAAAATTCTGCAATCCAAAATTTCTTCATCTAACTGTTGTCTATCAACATCAGAGCTGTACAATTCGCCCATATTTTTGCATTTCTTCTTTAGATCATTACTGTTGGTGCCGTAACATAGTCCCTCGACGTCGAGAAGGCATCATTGTCATGGAAATGAGCGAAGCTTTCGTCCATTTCTCTGTAAAGGCAATCAAGTGTTCCCTTCATGACTCTTTTCACTTCCACCTTGGCTGTTAACTCAGTGTCTCCCGAGTTCTCATCAGCCATTCATTTCCTTTGTCTCTGATGTCTTTCAACTTCAATATTCCATTCTTGACAGAGACCGACTCCTTCTTCGAGTGATTCACTGACCAACACTTCCCTTTCATCATAAAAATGATCTCGGAGGGCTTTTAAATCCAGGGCAGCATCGTGGAAGTTCATGCTAGGATCCTGCAGCCTCTTTTGAATACAGTCAATGTGAATGAGTACTTTGTTCCAAAATCTCAGCAAAGTCAAAAAATTGTAACTCAACATATGGTTATACAGCTGCCTTGCGTCAATTCTTGTTTCACTGGTCTCGTTTTCATTGTCTATCATGTCCTGGAGAACTTGAGGAGAATTCCTGGAGAAGTATCTCCTCAGGGTACTTGTTGATGGGCTTCACTGCCTCTGTCCTTGCACTCCACCTGGTTTCGGAGTCCAACTTAACAACCACAGGCACGGTGTTTATGAGTTTTTACCAGTGCTGTGGTGAACGAGAGAGAAACCAGTAGTGAGCTTCAATGATTCCAAAAAACATGACCATCATTGTATCCTACCTGGCTGCATGTACACCCAACAAGTTGAGTGAGTGATTGTCACAATTCACAAACACTGCCGGTTGCATTTTCTCATGTATTCTTCGATGAACACTAATTCTGTGTCCAGCCATCACAGCAGCGTTGTCATAGCACTGTGACTGACAATCTTGTAGCTCCATTTCGTCCTTCACTAGCCGTTTCAAGATGTCTTCAACCAAGCTCTCAGCATCCTTCTGGCTTATCTGGATAAAACCAAGGAAGAACTCTCTAACACGGACTGTTTTCCTCTCAAATTCAACTTCCATATACCTCACTACTTCTGACATCTGCTCACGGTGTGCCTGATCAGGAGTCGAGTCGAACATGAGACAATAGTACTGTGAATGCTTCTCAGTAAACTCTGGTGTACAGTGGATGCCATCATGTGGATGGATTCATTCTGGACACAGAGTGAAAGATAAGACATGACTTCCCAAATGAGTGAGGTGTTCTTTTATGACAGGGTCAAAGGTGGCCAGTAGTTTCAGTAAACCAAGGAAATTTCCCACATTGGAGTCATCATCTAGCTGAAGTGACTCCCTGTGTGCTCACAAAGCCAGATTCTCAGTCACAAGGGATTTAATGCAGTGAAAGATTCTCATCAAGATATCACACCACTTCTGCTTTTCCTTCTCAATCTCTGACTGACATACCAATCAATAACTCCTCTGTTTCCAGCTAAATTTCTTTCCATTTCTTTCCACTGTGTTCCTAATGATTCTTGGCATTTTCATGAACATTAACCCTTTCAGGTGCTTTCCACTGGTTGAATCCACTTTCCTGCTCCAATGAGGATTGATGGTCTGACCGGGAATAGAGAAGACAACAAATACAAAATGCAGACATTTTAGAAGTGGAATAGACCAGCCATGCGTGAGTCACTTCCTCACCATGACCATTTCCCAAATTCCTCTTGAATGAAGTTTTGTTCATTGAGCAGTTATTTGTTGGTAGGAAAGGCTCCTTACTGTTCTGGAAATACTTCAAACCCAGCTTTATTATTTCTTCTCTTAACGTGTCAGGTAGTATTGCTTTTCTAGTATCTTTGTCGAACTTCAGAAGTCCAGTGCCATGTTGTTCAATCACTTCTGGTACGACAGTTCGAGGCTCTTTGACACCATCCAGTTCACTAGGTTCAGTGTCATCAGGTTCAATCTTGTCAGGTAAAATCTCGTCTATAAACTCAACATCACCACCACCACCACCACCGTCTTCCCCTCCTGTCATGTCCACGTTCTCTGTGGCAGCTTCACACTTAATCTTGTCGTACTTGGATTTAACTGACTTGACTTCCTCCTCTGCCTGTGATGCACTTGTACTTGATCCACCTTCGGATTCTAACAAACTTGTAGCAGGTGCAGGTGACTCCATTGAATGTGTTGAACAACTTGTTCCAGGTTTTCAAAGAAGGGCATGAAGAGCATACTCGACTTCTTGGCTTCCTCCGCCTCCAACATTCGTCTCTTCCATCCTTCAGCTCCACTTTCCTTCTTCTTCATGAAGAAACGTTTCCTGGTCTTCGTACACAATGCTCTGAAATAAGGCTATCCGAGTGCTCCTCACCCATGATAATCAAAGACAGATCATACATCTGAAGAAAATACTTTTTTCTGAGGATGGCTTGTCTGACTTCAATAGAAACTGCTCAGTGGCACCCTTTCAAGTGGCGCCCAGGGCTCGTGCCATACCCGGCATACCTTAGATACACCACTGGCTGCAATGCTCCTTACATGGGCCAGTATCCACCTCTCATGGGGGATTTGGTTTCAGTAAGCAGGCAAGTCAATACACTGACTGCAACATTCCACTCTTGAAAACCACAACACTGTGACACTCGTCCTGCAGGCTATTGTAACCCCATGAACACTCCACTATATTATACACAAAACACAACAGTATAATACCCAGAATTATCAGCCCACCAGTTACTACCCAGTCAACTACAGTAATCCACCAGCCTCCCAATGTCCCAAAAGCTATCAACTTTCCTCCTGGTAGTCATGGAGTGGGACCCCTACTTTCCTGATCTTATTTACTGACTTCAGGATATGACCAGCCAGGTGAGTCAGTTGCCAGACTCCTCAGGGGTGTAGGTGTGGCACTCCTGACCAATCACAGCACAAGTGTCACCTTCCTCCATGAGCAGACCGTCCAAGGCCAGCATCGAACTGCCATCATTTCTACTGGCTCTGCAGGCCTGAGACCGCAATCGTCTTATTGGCCAGTGCCTCCATCACGGAGTTCCCAGGACAACCTGGCTGTACCATACAGGGGAAAAGCTATCATCAAGAACCTTTCAGCCTCTCTGATACTCCTCTTACTGAGTCAACACACATGGATAGGGTGCTCTTTCGGACTATTGAGGTGGTTTATGTGCAGTAAAATGTACCCTGTTTAGCAGCAGCCGTACCATCCTGTGGGGAGACTGGGGTAGGCCTGGGTGCCACATATCCACGGTGTACTAGTAAGCGTCCAAGGTGTGTCCACCTTCATAGCACCATTCAGTGTCGACACAGTCACCCCTACATACTGCTCTCCACTGACTGCTTGTACTTGGTTCTCATCGTACCAACAATCCTTCCCCTTCCCTTTGGCAGAGGGATTACTCTCTGATTCAGGACCTTGGGATTAGACAAATCATGTGTAGGGAAGCACCAACTCTTAAAATACTTACTCCAGCTGGAGTTACAGAGATTCAGCTTCTCTAAGGTCATGGAGTGCGGTTGGCTGGAATAGACTACTCCATCCCATCTTCTGCAATGTATGACGGTGCCCTCACGCAGAATCAATGGTCAGAAGCATTGTGAGGTTCACATACTCGTAGACCATCTGTAGGAATGTGTTGTATGATCTCACGTCGAACACCATCATTACCACTGCCATGAAAATCCACTACTTTGCCATTCTGTAATGTAGGGAGACACAAACTCACCCCCTCCTGGTTAGTCGCTGGGTATTTAGGGAGATTATCCCCTGTTCTCCCAGTAATGCCACCCATTGTGTTTTCCCCATTCAATGTGCTACAATCTCCCTGTGCTCAAGTGTTGCACCCAAACCTTTTCATATTCCTCCTCCAATTCCACCACTTCCACCTTGGGAGAATTCAACACTGCCAGGTGCCGGAGCACTGGGGACCCACCTGGGCCCACCAGCTGCGAGTTCAGATTATCCATTGCTGCTGCTTCACATTCAGCCTGTGAGGTCAATAATTTATTCTGCTGTTTCAACAGCCCGTTCGTGCTGTCAGTCAGCCTGCGGCCTGTGGGTAGGAGGGGGTGTGGAGCACCCTCAGAATACCAGACCCAGCTCTCTCCAAAAACAAGTTGAATCCATGCTTGTACTTCCCTTCCTTCAGAGCCTTCACAAGCAACTGCAAAACTTACAAGAATCAATTGATTCCCATGGTGGAAAAATTAAGCACATTTTTCAATGAACAAAGAGAAAGAAAGGAGGAAGTAGGGGCCACTGGCACATTAAGACATTCACATAGCACCTCTTGAAAGACAAGGGCTCCTGCAAATTCACTTCACCGAATAATGAAATATTTCAGTCACTTTTGCACTGAAGCATAAGATGAATTCGATCACCCTTCTGATAGAAGTTTAACAAATACATGATAGACTTTGCACTCACTCACTTTTACTCAAGTGAACTTGCATCTCATGCACTATTTTTCAAAGTTAACCCATTCACACTTCATTATATGGGGGTGGTGCAAGGCAAATGAGCCCACTCCCTCTGGGGTTGAGGTAGGGAGATGCCACCCAGTGCCAGCTGCTGAGTGTCCTCCAGTGCCTTTTGCAAGGTATAGAAGGGACCCTGAACAGAATGCGACGTGTCCTCCGGAGCACAGAAGGAGCCTTTTTTGGGAGTAGGCTTTCAGGATGGCCCTTCTCCCTTCATGGCCTCCTGACCATTCTTCCCTGGGCAGTGCTCCCTCCACATGGCTTAGTGGTTGGGAATGGGAACCCCACTTACCTGCTCCTTTGGGATCCCACTCCAAGCAACAGCAAGATCATTTCCTTCTAGGTCACACATGTCCCTTCACCCCCAGGCCGCTTGTCTAATTTGTGCACCCAGCTACGGAGACTACCCTGTGGGCAGCCTCCAATTGCTGCACCTTCACTAGTCGACAGGCTCCCTCTGAGCTCCCTGGCCTGGGGCTGCACTGTCCAGGAAGCTCCCCGATGCTAACACATCGCTGATTCATCAATTCTGTCCTTTTCCTTCTGTGAGATTACCTCATGCAGCTGCCTTACTGTGGCTGCCATCCCTCTTACTCTGATGCACCATCAATAACTCACTCTGAGACATAAGGCGAGATATCGGCTTTTATTGACTGAAGAAGCAACCAGCAGTGAGTGACCATCATATTACATCCTGGAGAATGAGGCAGAGGATCAGACCTCGATCGCCTTTATACAGGGGCCTGTGGGAGGAGCAGTCAGAAGGGGGCGTGTCCAGACAGGCACATAGTTCACCACATTCACCCCCCCCTTTGTTTGAAAGAGTCCCCATGTGGCGAAGTTTCTTACAGGTCAAGTCTATCAGGTGGTCGAATCTGTCGCTGCGACCTACGTAGCACCGGCTGTGATCGCATAGATGCCGGCGACATTGGTGATTGCACAGGAGACGGAGGTTGTGCTGGTTCCAGCTCATGCATGTGCGAGGCACCTGGTATATAAGTGTCATGAGGAGTCCATGTAGGGCCTGGTGAGTGCGGTGTCACCTCGAGTACAGGGTTCATAGTTACCGGAGAGTGTTCAGGGTAGTGGTCTGCTGCACCTGCGGGTGTCAGGTCATTGGATGGAGACCGTGTCCTCCCGCCCATCAGGTAAGACCACGTAAGCATACTGGGGGTTCGCACGCAGAAGGTGAACCCTCTCGACCAGCGGGGAGTATTTATTGCTCCTCACATGTTTCCGGAGCAGCACTGGCCCCGGGGACATCAGCCAAACTGGTAGAGCAGTCCCAGTGACAGACTTCCTGGGAAAAGAGAATAGGAGTTCGTGAGGGGGGGGGTGGGGCTACCATCCGACCACCTGGGCCCTCCAAGGGCTTGAGCTTGGCTCAATGATCTCCTCCCTGAGCAGCCACTGCACCTCTGACTGAATGAAGGCCCTGTCCCCTGCGCTGTACCTCCCGCTTTTAGTTGCCACAGGGTTACAGTCAGGGGTCAGGTTCTCAAACAGCGGCAGGGGAGGGACCTTGAGGGTGGAGAGACTGCAAGTGGTGTCAGTAGCGCAGCTGTCGTGTTGGATGGGATGTGTGTGTCGCTGTGTGTGTGTGGTCAGTAGTGATGAAGCCCCACAGAACTGAGGATTCCGGACAGTGAGTGGTGGGAGGGGCCCGTCGTATACCATAGTCACACTTTCGAGATGGCTCTGGAAGTCCAGCCCCAATAGCACAGGTGCACACAGTTTAGGCATGACCAGTAGCTCAAAGTTCCGATATTCTGTGCCTTGCACTACCAAAGTCGCTACACAACCCGCCCGGATGTCTGCGGAATGCAACCCAGAAACCAAATGGATCTTCTGACTTACTGGCCGTGCTGCGAGTCCGCAGCGTTGCACTGTGTCTGGGTGAATAAAACTCTTAGTGCTGCCTGTGTCAAACAGGCATCTAGTCCTGTGCCCCTCCACCCGGATGTCCATCATGGACCTTGCAAGCTGGTGTGGGGCGCTTTGGTCGAGGGTCACAGTGGCCAGAGTTGAATCGCCGTTGGGGTGCCCGGTAAGCATCAGAGGGTCAGAGGCGAGGCATGCTGACGCCGACAAAGATGGCCGCCCACATCCAGGCATGCAAGATGGCGGCCCCCACGTTTCACCCGCAGCGCTGCACTCCGCTCGCAGTTTAGACTTACAGACCTTGGCGAAATGGCCCCGCTTTCCGCAGCTAGAGCAGGTCGCTTCTCGCGCTGGACAGCGTTTTCGGGAGTGCTTTTTAAGTCCACAGAAATAACAAAGTACAGGCTTCTGACGGGCCACCGCCGTGGTCGGGTTCGGGGAGCTCGTGGAATCGCAACTGGCAGCGGCGATTTCGCTCGCGGGAGCCGGCAGTGGTGGGGTCTGAGGCGTCCACAGAACCGGCGGGGAATCACGCGACTGGACAGCGTCGGCGTAGTGCAGCGCAGCTTCCAGAGCGTTTGCCGTCTCGATCGCCGAGCGTAAGGTAAGGTCGGAGTGTTCCAGCAGTCGCTGGCGCATGTACACTGACCTCAGTCCCGTCACAAAGGCGTCTCGCACTAGCAGCTTCGCATGTTGTTCTGCCGTGAGCGTCTTGCAGTCACAAGCTCGGACGAGTGTCTGTAGTGCTCGGAGAAACTCGGCGCTCGATTCTCCAGGCCACTGTCGCCGGGTAGCTAAACAATGTCTTGCGTAGACGGTGTTCACCAGCCGCAGGTACTGTCTTTGGAGGGCATCCAATGCCCCTTCGTAGGTCAGCAGGTCCCGGATAATGGAATAAACTTTTGGGGTAACCCTCGAGAGGAGAATTCTGTACATAACGGCAGGGTCAGTCGCACGAAGCTCCGCCAAGTATGATTGGAAGCATGCAAGCCAGAGTTCAAAGGCAAGAGCTGCTTCAGGGTCTTGGGGGTCCAAATCCAATCTTTCCGGACGTAAAACGGTTTCCATGTTTTAAAACTTTCAGTCAATAAAATTGATGCACCATCAATAACTCTCTCTGAGACGTACAGGCGAGATATCGGCTTTTATTGACTGAAGAAGGAACCAGCAGTGAGTGACCATCATATTACATCCTGGAGAATGAGACAGAGGATCAGACCTCGATCGTCTTTATACAGGGGCCTGTGGGAGGAGCCACAGGAGCAGTCAGAAGGGGGCGTGTCCAGACAGGCACACGTAGTTCACCACATGCTCTTGGGGAACACTGCCTTATTAAGTATGCACACGATTTTGTGTCTGAATTTCACCCTGTGAAATTAGACTCTCTGGAGTCTAATTTGTCTGACCAGTCTGTAGGTGTCCTGACATCTGCCTGTAGATTGGTGAGACCCACAAATGCCACCCTGGGACTTTCCTGTCCTCACACTGAGAGTTCTTTTATCTTTCCTTCTAAAGATATCCATCTTTTGTTCAAATACTGAATTTTGCTTGCAGAGTCAACTAATGTGGGAAATCAGGTTCGCAGGTTTGGGAATTGAGGACAGAAGACACTTACTGATAGTAAGTATGTTCGTTATTTATTTACAAGAGAAAACAGACAGGAAACTTACAGTAAACCTTCAGGCTAAATTCAGTTACAGATACTTACCTAAACTGAGCTTCGGAAGTAGCAGGATGAAAACAGACAGTGAACATACACAGTGGCAAATACTGATCACTAGTGTGCTCCCTCTGTAGCCACACAGAGTGTGGCCCTCTGTGCTGCAGCACACTCCCACTGTCTACCATTTCAGTGGCATGCTTGTCTACATTGACCAAAGCGACTCAAGAGGAAAAGAGACGGCGTGGTTACTGCATGCAAGATTTAAACTCTACTGGCGCAGTGACACTATACCATCAATTAAACTGGAGCTGCAATGCTTCTTACATGGGCCAATTTCTGCTTCCCACAAGGGAGTGGCTTTCAATGGGCAGCCTTGCTCCCAGGATCTCAGGAACTCATAAGCTCCTCCACTATGATGAGGTGATGATCCTTGGAAAGAAATATAAAAATACAAGCAAATACATGCAAGTTAAACTACAAGAAAAGTAACAATTCTATGTCCTACTATAACATAAGAAAACATGGAATGTAAATTTCTTATTATATAAACAATGTGGAAGGTCAGAGCAAATTTGAGAGGAAGATCAGGATGAGAACAGTAGAGAATTTTGGGTCAATTTCCTCAGGTTTTTTTTGCTATAATTTGAGCACATTCATAATTTAGTTTTGTTTGATTTAGCAAAGGTTAATTATGTTCGAACCTATAATCAAATACATTAAATAGTACTGCTTCACTGCTATAATATTGGAACCACACATTATAGATGAGTATCAGACAAAAAGATCACTACTTTTGACAACAGTCTTCACCATTATTCCTTAAGGTTGCTATACCTGGGGGTGGTAACAGGGACAACTCCAACAACCTATTAGATACTCCCAATGGCATGCACCTCAATTATCCTGTGACCATCAAGTCCAGCTCCAGGCCTTCATGTCTGACTTAGCTACTAAGGCTGCCAGAGTTATTCCTACTGACAGGAGAAGGGGCAAAGGCAAGTTCCTGCTGCCTTAAAACCAGTTGCTTTGAGCAGACAGGGCTCATCAGCCATGGTTAGTAGCTTAGAAGGAAAACAGAATTCAAACCTCCCCTGCCTTGTGGCTTATACTAACTCATGGGGAAAGCTTTGAGAGTAAACCCCAATGAAAAATCCAGAGCTGGGGGCCCTCAAGTAGCCCTATGTTGAGTTCAACGCTGATTGGCACCTCCTGCAATGCCGCTGATGCCAAGCTGTATTGGTCTCTTCTGTTCCTTTGGGTTCATCAGCTGCATAGAGAGGGGGAGCCTGCTGCATGGGCAACAGCTTGCTCTCCGTATCATGCTGCCCTGGCTTGTGTATTACGTAATTGTAAGAATACAACATCCGTGGTCGACCTCGACTAACGGAGGCCATGTATTTATTTCTTCAGGTACAACCCCTTTCTATTTTGTGTCATCATCTGACCTCTGGACAAGGATCATAACAAAGACAATTGTATCTTCTAAAGAGACTTCTTACAAAGATCACAACTATAGAGTAATATTGAGCTATGTAAGAAACTGTCTCAGATTCTGCCAACAATTCTGTGGCAAACTTTTGGAATTTATCCATATAAAAGTCAACAGGTTTATAACAGTAGTTTGCTGAAATCCAAATATGGAGGTGTCATATTACTGATAGGTTCCTGACGACAAATCCATCTTTATACAGCACCGCATGGAGTCTGCCTGCTAAATAGAAATGCTGGAATTCCTTTACACTGTTAGGGAACCTGCCTATGAATTCTTCTGCAGGTCCAACTGAGCACAGATTCATTAAGCCTCTTGTAGAGGTGACAATTCCATCAATGCGCAGAAGACCAGCCTTCCTTCCATTGACTCAGTCTATACTTCATGTTGTCAGTGTAAGGCAGCCAATATAATCAAGGATAACACCCACCTCAGACATTCTGCACTCTCCTCTTGCATCTGGCAGAAGATGTAAAATCCTGAAACATGCAGATCCAGGCTTAAGATGGCAGGGCTGGAAACGAGTGACAACTTACTGGCAGTTACTAAAACAAAGAGTACAACTAAATACTTTATTAATAACACTTTTTCCACTAAAAATGTAAACAATCACCACAAACAAAGAAGAGGTGAGTGAAGACAAGGCTGAGTTGAGTGTTGAAGCATGCAGATACAAGGTGGTCAGAGTGAGGTTGAGACATATTAGAGTCAAAGTCAGGATGAGAGAGTGGAGCAAAGTTGGATTGGCAGAAAGGCAAATTTGAGGCCCATCCACCTAAACCAAGAGGGAGGTTTGATTGATTTAAGGATCGGGTCGAAGTGTTGCGGCTGGGTTCAGGCCCAGAGCACATTGATGCAACCAGGGTCCTAGAGTGAGGAATGACCTGATGTTTGGACAATTTAAACACCAGGCCAGATCGATTGAAAAAGGAGGTTCAGGACTGGAGGTGAGGTCCTGACAACCTGCTTGCTACTCTGTGACTTTTACTCCGCTCTTCTCTGCACTGTGGCCTGCTCTGGCTGCTCTGGGCTTCATGTCTGAGGACTTATGTTTGTCTGAAATTCTATTTGCTTACTTTTTTGCTTCCACGATTTGTTCTCTCTCTCTCTCTCTCTCTCTCTCTCTCTCTCTCTCTCTCTCTCTCTCTCTCTCTCTCTCTCTCTCTCTCTCCACATTGGAGTCTTCTTTTTTTCTGATGGCTTCTGTTGGGGTTCTTTGTTTTGTGGTGGCCTGTAAGGAGATTAATCTCAAGGTTATATAATGTATACATACTTTGATAATAAATTAATTATGTCATCTATACTCAGTGACCACCTTATTAGACACAATTATAACCTGCTCGTTCATGCAAATAACTAATCGCCAATATTCCAGCAACAACTCAGTGTATAAAAGATTGCAAACATGGTCAAGAGGTTCAGTTCTTGTTTGGACCAAACAACAGAATGGGGAAGATTTGTGATCTGTGTGACTTGGACCGTGGGATGATTGTTGGTGCCAGACATGGTTGTATTAGTATTTCAGAAACTATGAATTCCTGAGATTTCCACATACATGGTCTCTGGTATTTACAGAGAATGGAACAAGAAACAAAAATAAAATTCAGTGAGCTGCATATCTGTGGGCAAAAATGCCTTGTTAATGACAGAGATCAAAGGAGCATGTACAAACAAGCTGGATGAACTCAGCAGGTTGGGCAGCATCCGTTGAAATGATCATTTCAACGGATGCTGCCCGACTTGCTGAGTTCATCCAGCTTGTTTGTACGTGTTGATTTGACCATAGCATCTGCAATGTACTTTTTGTTTAGAGATCAAAGGAGAATGGACAGACTGGTTCAAGCTAATAGGAAGGCGACAGTAACTTCATTAACCATGTGATGTACTGAGGAGCATCTCTGAAAGCACAACACGTCAAACTTTGAAGAGGGTGGACTACAGCAGCAGAACACCATACCTGATTCCACTCCTGTTCTTAGCGTAAATCGCTGTTACAGGACTACTGAATGGTTCCCTAGTACAAAAAGAAGGACTTTTGACCTCACAATCTAAGTAATAACAATCTACCTCGTTATGATCTTACACTTTATCGTTTACCTGCACTGCACTTTCTCTGCAGCTGTTGCACTTTACTCTGTGTTATTGCTTTACCATGTTCTACCTCAATGCACACCGTAAAAGATGTCTGACAAGCATTTCACTCTGGCAATAATAATAAACCAATAAGTATTTTGTTTAATTTACTTTTTCTGTGATGACTTTTAAAATATGAATTTTATTATTTTTCTTTTTTATTTACTGTTAAGTCTGTTCTGAATTTCAAAGAATATTTGAGACATTCAGCACCTTGAAAATGCTGATAGCTTAGGAGTGTAAAGCTGTAGTTGTGGCTTTGCTGTTTGCCAAAGAACCTCTTCATAGTTTTAGGGACATAACATGTGACCTGATTTATTTGCACACCAGATCAAGCAGAATGGGAATGCTTTTATTGTTGTTTTTGATCACCTGTAAATACAGATGAGACCTGGCGGCAGGAGGCAGAACAAAGCTTGTATAGTGTTCTTGCTCAGGTGTAAAAAAACTCTGAACTAAACACCGAGGTAAACTGTGGTCAATGAAGACAGGATCGCAGTAAGATTAACCGTTTACTGTTCACTCTTCCACATTAACGTATTGTGAAAACTGTTGATAAAACAGTACAAAATATATACAGTATTTGTTTCCTTCTTGATATCACATTTACATCGTAAATACTTGCAAAAGTAAAACTACAACAACTATATTACATTAAAGTGCAACATACAGACAGAATCTACCTATGCCATTGACTGCTTTAAATACACTTCAACACAAACTATCCGCAACTCTTTAAATAACAAAAACATAAACTTTATCAACCATCATTACTTTTAACAGAATCAGTGTTAACATTTTTAATTCAACATATCGATTATCTCATGAACTTACGGCGTTGCTTCACTAATGTTTCTAGTGTGTAGAAAGAAAACTTTTCTTGTGCTGATCCTGCACATGTGAGCCCCCTCCTTCCTATTTCTCCAAACCGGTATTTCCCCACAACACGCGGCGAAACTGGGTGTGACGTCATCGCATACCGCGATATATCACAGACAACGAATTTACTTTAAACAATCTTAACTTTAACTAGAAAATGATAACAAATGAATTACTAAAGCGAAAATATTATAAACTAAACAAATGCCATAAAGGCAACACACTCCCCGCTTGACCTTCGTAAGGTCACAATGAACATAATACAAAACTTCAGTCTCTAAATCAGTCCTTAGGTAGAAGTAAAATGACTTCTGTAACTGGCCTTAGGTAAATTTTCACGTCAACTTGGTCAGAAATTTTCAACTCAACCTTCCTGACATGTCCATCCCTACTAGGGAATAAATGGCAGTGATTCTGGCCATTGGCCAGCTGTTGCGGGTGATTTGCTTGTCCCTGAGCAGGACTAATTCTCCAACTTGAAGATTCCTGTGAGGTTCTGTCCACTTTTGTCTGTGTTGCAACAAAGGTAGATATTCCTGTCTCCAATGAGACCAGAACCGATTTACCAGAGCCTGGACCTGTCTCCATTGCTTTGTGTACAAATCCTTATCAGAGAAGTCCCCTGGTGGATGGGGAGCTCCTGCCTTCTGCGTAGGGAGCATTTATGGCGAGAGTATGAAGGGGTTTTCCAGGTCAGAAGACACAGGTAGGAGTGGTTGTGCACTTATAATGGCTGTGACCTCTGCCATTAGTGTGCACAGTACCTTGTGGGTCAATCGGGTGCGTTGCTGCAGAAACATTGAATCAAGAATTCTTCTGGCGATACCAATCATCCGCTCCCATGCGCCTCCGATGTGAGAGGCGTGTGGTGTGTTGAACTCCCAGTTGCATCCCTGCTGACTGAGGTACTTTTGCACCGTTTTGTCCATCCCCAGCTCCTTTGATGCTTCAACAAAGTTCGTGCTGCAATCAGACCTTAACTGTTTTGCAGGGCCTCTTAGCGCAAAGAAGCGCCTGAGAGCATTAATGCAGCTGGATGTATCCAAAGATTCGATGACCTCAATGTGTACCGCTCTTGAACTCATGCAGCTGAACATGATGGCCCACTGCTTGCTCTCTGCTAGTCCTCCTCTGGTGCGTCTCATAGTGATAATCCAGGGATCAAATACATCGAGCCCCACATATGTAAAAGGAGGGCAGGCTTCGAGGCGTTCTGGTGGGAGGTCCGCCATATGTTGAACTTCCAACTTGCCTCGCAGTTTCCTGCAAGTTACACATTTATGAAGTACTGAATTGGTCAGTGTTTTACCTCCCAAGGTCCACTGTCCCGCTGCCCTTATTGCTCCTTCTGTCAGGTGACAGCCCTGATGCTTTACCTGTTCATGGTGATGGTGAGTGAGCAGTAAGGACACATGGCAGACTTTGGGCAGTATTACTGGACTCTTTTCTGCAGCTGGAAGTTGGCAGTGTATTCACCGGCCTCCAATGCAGATGATATTGTTCTTCAGGATCGGGTTGAATTTCCTCAAAGGGCTGTCCTTTGGTAATGGTTTATTAACTTGGAGAGCTGAAAACTCCCCTGCAAAAGCCGCTCTTTGAGTTGCTTTAAAGATGACGTCCTTTGCCCGGGACAATTCGTCCGCAGTGCGAGGTAAGTTACATTTGTGTCATCCCTTACATTTACTGTCTTGGGATGAATGTTTGTGTGATCTGGCCATGTGAATGAGGAACGCAAGTCCTCTCACTAAAGAATGCAAAGTGGAGAACCGCTGAAAGCGTTCGTTAATACGTATCGATTCTTCGAGGTAGGTGACTCCTGTTTGTATTTGCGGCCGAATTTCCGAGTCTCTTTCGGGTTCGATCAGCTCAAATGTCTCGCTCATTTGAGTTTTTTCTGTTGGTGGCTGATACAGGAAAGGGGGTCCGGTGAACCAGGAAGTCTGTGCTAGACGGGATGCAGGTAAGGATCTCGATGCGTGGTCTACAGGGTTATCCTCGGTACGTACATAACGCCATTGTTCGGGCTTTGATGACAGGCGGATACGTTGAACTCTATTATGAACCTACACATAGAAATGTTCTGATTCATTATAAATATAACCAAGCACTATTTTGGTATCTGTGTAGAACTTGATATCGTCCAACTCTAGGTCTAGCTCGTCCTGGATAAGATCCGCCATTTCCATGGCCAGGACAGCTGCGCGCAGTTCAAGCCTTGGGATTGTCGGCTCAGATTGAGGAGTGAGCTTCATCTTACCAGTTACAAATCCCACTTCAACTTGACCATCCTTCCCGACCACTTTCAAGTAAGCCACAGCACTGATGGCCTTGGTAGATGCATCTGAAAAAACACACAATTCTGTGTGCACTGCCTCGGTCGCAGTATACCTACGTTGGATATGAAGCTGTTTTAGATCTTGAAGTGAATCTCTCCAAGCCTCCCATCTGCTTAGCTTGTTTTCTGGTAGGGGAGTATCCCAGTCAGAGAGCTCAGAGGTAAGTTCCCTGAGAAGGGCTCTTCCCTGGATCGTAACTGGCGCCAGCAGACCCAAGGGATCAAAAACACTGTTGACAGTGGAGAGAGCTCCACGGCGGATGAATGGCTTGATCACAGTCAGCATGGAGAATGTGAATGTGTCAGTCGTAATCTCCCAAAGGAGGCCCAAACTCCTTTGTGTGGGTATGGTTTCTCCATCTAGATCTAGGTCTTTGATTGCCGGAGCAGAGTCATCGTGTGGAAAGGCCTCCATTACTGCCTGACAGTTTGATGCGAACTTGTGCAAGCGGAGGTTTGACTCAGCGAGTGAGGCTTGTGTACGTCGGAGCAGATCGATTGCTTCATCTTCTTTCTGTAGCGATATCAAGCCGTCATCGACATAGAAGTGCCTTTCTACAAACTTAACAGTGTTGTCGCCATGCTCCTGTGTGCCCTCTCTGATAGCTCTTCGCAGCCCATAGATGGCCACGGCAGGTGATGGACTATTGCCGAAAACGTGGACTTTCATCCGGTACTCAATGACTTCTTTGTTAATGTCATTGTCCTTGTGCCATAATAGACAATAGACAATAGGTGAAGTAGACCATTCGGCCCCTCGAGTCTGCACCACCATTCTGAGATCATGGCTGATCATTCACTATCAATACCCAGTCCCTGCCTTGTCCCCATATCTCTTGATTCCCCTATCCATCAGATATCTATTTAGCTCCTTCTTGAAAGCATCCAGAGAATTGGCCTCCACCGTCTTCTGAGGCAGTGCATTCCACACCTCCACAACTCTCTGGGAGAAGAAGCTCTTCCTCAACTCTGTTTTAAATAACTGACCTCTTATTCTCAATCCATGCCCTCTGGTACTGGACTCTCCCAACATCTGGAACATATTTCCTGCCTCAATCCTATCAAATCCTTAAATTATCTTAAATGTTTCAATCAGATCCCCTCTCAATCTCCTCAATTCCAGCGTGTACAAGCCCAATCTCTCCAATCTATCTGCGTAAGACAGCCCTGCCATCCCAGGAATCAACCTAGTGAATCTACGCTGCACTTCCTCAATTGCCAGAATGTCCTTCCTTAAACCTGGAGACCAAAACTGTACACAATATTCCAGGTGTGGTCTCACCAGGGCCCTGTACAAATGCAAAAGAACATCCTTGCTCTTGTATTCAATTCCCCTTCTAACAAAGGCCAACATTCCATTTGCCCTCTTCACTGCCTGTTGCACTTGCTCATTCACCTTCATTGACTGGTGAACTAGGACTCCTAGGTCTCTTTGCATTTCTCCCTTACCTAACTCTACACCGTTCAGACAATACTCTGCCCTCTTGATCCTGCTTCCGAAGTGGATAACTTCACATTTATTCACATTGAATGACATCTGCCAAGTATCTGCGCACTCACTCAGCCTATCCAAGTCTCCCTGTATTCTCCTAACTTCCTCTTCGCATGTCACACTGCCACCCAGTTTAGTATCGTCAGCAAACTTGCTGATATAGTTTTCAATGCCCTCATCTAAATCATTGACATAAATCGTAAAGAGCTGTGGTCCCAATACAGAGCCCTGTGGTACCCCACTAGTCACCTCCAGCCAGTCTGAGTAACACCCATTCACTGCTACCCTTTGCTTTCTATCTGCCAACCAGTTTTCTATCCATGTTGAAACCCTGCCCCCAATGCCATGAGCTCTGATTTTACTCACCAATCTCCTATGTGGCACCTTATCGAATGCCTTCTGAAAATCTAGGTACATAACATCTACTGGCTTACTCTCATCTAACATCCTTGTTACACCCTCAAAAAACTCCAACAGATTAGTCAAGCATGATTTGCCCTTGGTAAATCCGTGCTGGCTCGGCCTAATCCTATTTCTGCCATCAAGATGTGCCACTATTTCGTCCTTAATAATGGACTCAAGCATCTTCCCCACGACTGACGTTAGGCTAACAGGGTGATAGTTCTCTGTTTTCTCCTTCCCTCCCTTCTTGAAAAGTGGGATAACATTAGCCACTCTCCAATCTTCAGGAACTGATCCTGAATCTAAGGAAAATTGGAAAATGATTACCAATGCATCCGCAATTTCCTGAGCCACCTCTTTTAGAACCCTCGGATGCAGACCATCTGGACCTGGGTATTTATTAGCCTTCAGTCCTACCAGTCTACTCATCACAGTTTCTTTCCTAATGTCAATCTGTCTCAATTCCTCTGATATCTTATGACCCTGGCCCATCCATACATCTGGGAGATTGCTTGTGTCCTCCCTCGTGAAGACAGATCTAAAGTATGCATTAAATTCTGTTGCCATGTCCCTGTTTCCCATAACAATTTCTCCCAATTCATTCTTCAAGGGGCCAACATTGTTCTTAACTATCTTCATTCTCTTCACATAGCTCAAAAAGCTCTTGCTATCCCCTTTTATATTCCTGGCTAGACTGAGCTCATACCTGATTTTTTCTCTCCGTATTGCTTTTTTAGTTAAGATCTGCTGTTCCTTAAAACTTTCCCAATCATCTGTATTCCCACTCATCTTAGCCCTGTCATACTTCTTTTTCTTTAATGCTATACAATCTCTGACTTCCTTTGTCAACCACTGTGGCTCCTTCCCCCTCTTTGAATCCTTCCTTCTCATTGGAATGAACTGCTTTTGCATCTTTTGTATTATGCCCAAGAATATCTGCCACTGCTGATCCACTGTCTTTCCTGCCAGGGCATCCGCCCATTTAACTTTGGCCAGCTCTTCCCTCATGGCTCCGTAGTCTCCTTTATTTAATTGCAACACTGGCACCTCAGATCTGCCCTTATCCCTCTCAAATTGTAGATAAAAACTTATCATGTTATGATCACTACTTCCTAATGGCTCATTTACTTCAAGATCACTTATCAATTCCTGTTCATTACACATCACCAATTCCAAAATAGCCTCGTTCCTGGTTGGCTCAAGCACATGCTGTTCCAAAAATACATCCCTTAGACACTCCACAAACTCCTTATCCTGGGGTCCAGCACCTACCTGATTCTCCCAGTTCACCTGCATGTTGAAATCTCCCATAACGACTGCATTACCTTTAGCACATGCCAATGTTAACTCCCTAATCAACTTGTACCCAATATCCACGCTACTGTTTGGGGGCCTGTACACAACACCCATTAGGGTCTTTTTACCCTTACTGTTCCTCAGCTCAATCCACACAGACTCTACTTCCCCTGTTCCCAAGTCACCTCTTGCTAAGGACTGAATCTCATTCCTCACCAACAGGGCCACCCCACCCCCTCTTCCCATATTTCTGTCTCTACGATAGCACGTATACCCTGGTACACTCAATTCCCAGGCCTGATCCCCTTGCAGCCATGTCTCCGTTATCCCAACAATATCGTAGAAACAGAGGAAATTGCGATGGTCTTCCTGTACTAAGAAGCAATGGAACATCTGCTGGATTTCCGCTAAGATTGTGACCTTCTCCTTCTGGAAGTGCAGCAGGACCCCGAGAAGGGTATTGTTAAAGTCGGGGCCTGTAAGGAGCACGTCATTAAGTAAGACATCAGCGCACTGAGCACTGGAGTCAAAGACCACCCTGATCTGATCGGGTTTTTGTGGGTGGTAAACCCCAAACGTTGGGAGGTACCGGCACTCCTCGCCTTCCCTCAGTGGCGGTGCTACTTCAGCATGTCCATTAGCGAAGATCTTCTCCATAAATGCTATGTATTGTTGCTGCATCTCATGTTTCCTTTTCAGGGTTTTTTACAAGGACGTGAACCACTTGACTGCCTGCTCTTTGGTGTTTGGCAAGCACTGGCATGGTTCTCTGAAAGGTAGTGGGGCGACCCAATTACTTGCTTCATCTCTGAAGACCTTGGTGTCCATTATTTTTAAGAAAATGGCGTCTTGAGCTGATGGAGCAAGTTTATTATCATGCTCAGTTTGAGCAAAGACTGACTGACCCAACGCCTTGTCGGTTACTTTACATTTATTAAAGCCTTGTCGTGCTTCCTTGATACACATGAAACTTGTGCAGGGTTGAAAAATTTAATGGCGGCCACTCTCTAGCACATTGGTCTTGAGTGTGTTAACCATCGGTTTGTGTACATTGCCAAGGCACACCTCTCCTATCACCACCCAGCCCAGATCCAGGCGTTGGGCAAATGGGGCATTGTGTGGTCCATTGACCTGCTGCCTAACCTTGTGCACCTGGAGAACATCTCTTCCTAATAGCAGGAGTATTTCTGCTTTTGGATCCAGTTCTGGGATGTGCTTGGCAATGTGGTGGAGATGTGGCGGGTGTAGAACTGCACTTGGCATCGGGATCTCAGTGCCGTTATTCAAAATTTCATTGCACTCTAAGAGTGGAGGGAGACAGATGACAACTTTACCATCCAGGGACTCAAGCTGGAAGCCTTCTGCCTTCCTTCCTTGAGTTTCCTTGTTGCCTGAGCAAGTTCTAAGGTAGTATAGGAACTGAATACTCTCAATATTGAACCAGTCACAGAACTCCGGTCTGACTAGTGAGCGATTTCTCTGATCGTCCAGAATTACGTAGGCTTTGATGGCCTTGTCTTTGGCTCCCTTAGGGTACACCTTAGTGAGGCAGATCTTTGAACAAAAACGGCTTGACTGAGCTTGACCACAAACTTCTGTGCAGCTCGAGCTGACAACGGTTGTCCTGGAATGATCCTCTCCCTCCCCGCCATCCTGTTGTGAGGGTGAAGGAGCTTTGTCGGTTTGCGGTAACGGGCTGGGATGCATGACCCCATCGTGATTAGTGCTGTTATATTCCGGGCACTTCATGGAGATCGTACACTCTTAGCAAAGTGAGAGGTAGAGGAACAGCATTTAAAACGTATTTTTTTTCTCCTTGAGAAGGGCCGTCCTCTCTTCAAGGGGTTTTTTCCTAAACGTTCTGCATTTTTTGAGGGGGTCGGGTGTGTTATGCAATGGACAATTCTTGCTAGGGGTCATTGTTAGTTATAAAGACTTCAGTCTTAAGCACTGAGACAGGTGTATTAATGTTGAAATTATTCAAAGTGGATTTAACTGGCTTGGTGTAAATTGTACTGCTACCTGGACTCATGAAGCTAGGGTCGTTTCGCTTCTTCGCCTCCTTGACACAAACCTAATAAAATACTCAAAGGGAGGAAATTGACCATCGTTCTCTTCCTTGTACTCTGAGCCAACAGACACCCACCTTTCCTGCAGCCCAAATGGAAGTTTGTCCACAATTTGTCTAATCCCGTATGAAGTATCTAGGTGTAATAGACCAGTTAAATAGCCATCTTCTTTAGCGCCTCGAATCTCCATAAGTAAATCTCCGAGCTCTCTTAACTTAGTGTGGTCCTTGGCTGACACCTTAGGAAAATTTTCCAGACGTCAGAATAGTGCCACTTCAATAATTTCAGGGGCCGCATAGCACTCCCGAAGTCTCTCCCATGCTTTGCGTAAGGCTAGCTTGGGGTTGTTAATGTACACTGAACGTATGTGTCTCACCTGTTTGCATGATTCTTTTCCCAGCCATTTCGCCATAAGATCCAACTCTTGGGTTGCTCCGAGCTGGACTCCGTGGATAGCATTGGCGAATGTGGAGTACCACGCACGGTAATTTTCAGGTTTATCGTCGAACTCGTATAATCCTGAAGTGACGAGAACTCGTCATGCTAAATACTGTGCCATGGGTTCAACTGCAAGTGGCATGCAGACTGGGGGACTATGTCGGCGGGTATATGACTGAGGGTGTTCATCTGTTATGGAATTTGCTGTTCTGAATTCAGCCTTTGCCTCTCTTCTCGCCAAATCTGGTAAGTTTGCTGTTGAGAAGTATTTGTCATCAGCCCTTTCATTCTTGAATTCATCGCGGAGTTGCAAGGGTAAATTGTTTTCCTCAGATGGATGTGATGCAATTGGGTCTCTCTGAGACTCCTCATGAAATGGGATGTTAGCATATAAGTATGAAGAGGAAGAACGAATCTTCAAGTCTATTTGAGATCGGACATAGTCACTTGTGCGTTCCAATCTGGTCTTTACTGAAGCAGATTTTACGTCAACCAGAACATGCATTTCTTCAGCATTTTCTATTATCTCTGCTTCCACCCTGGCAGCTTCTGATTCTCGGTGTAGCGTCAGCACTTCTAACTCTGACGCTATCCTTACCCTTTCCAACTGGTTTTGGGCTTCTCTGGCAGCCGCTTCCTTCTGGTTTTCGGCTTCTCTGGCAGCCGCTTCCATTTCCAATTTTGCTTCTTGTTCGGCGTACAATGTTCGCACCTTGGCGGCTTCTGCCTTAGCTCTTGCATGGGCAGCCTTACTTGATGATGCCCTACTGCCCCTGTTGCTGGATGGCAATGACTTGATGCTGGACCAAGTTGTCATTGCAGCACTTAAGACACCTGATAATAACGCCTTTTCACTGTAGTGTTCTCGCTCAGGTGTAAAAGAACTCTGAACTAAACACCGAGGTAAACCGTAGTCAATGAAGACAGGATCGCAGTAAGATTAACCGTTTACTGTGCACTCTTCCACATTAATGTATGGTGAAAACTGTTGATAAAACAGTACAAAATATATACAGTATTTGTTTCCTTCTTGATATCACATTTACATCGTAAATACTTGCAAAAGTAAAACTACAACAACTATATTACATTAAAATGCAACATACAGTCAGAATCTACCTTGACTGCTTTAAATACACTTCAACACAAACTATCCGCAACTCTTTAAATAACAAAAACATAAACCTTATCAACCGTCATTACTTTTAACAGAATCAGTGTTAACATTTTTAATTCAACATATCAATTATCTCATGAACTTACGGCGTTGCTTCACTAATGTTTCTAGTGCGTAGAAAGAAAACTTTTCTTGCGCTGATCCTGCACACGTGAGCCCCCTCCTTCCCGTTTCTCCAAACCGGTATTTTCCCACATCACACGGTGAAACCGAGTGTGACGTCATCGCATGCCGCGATATATCACAGACAATGGATTTACTTTAAACAATCCTAACTTTAACTAGAAAATGATAACAAATGAATTACTAAAGCGAAAATATTATAAACTAAACAAATGTCATAAAGGCAACACAGCTTGAATACGTAATAAAACCTTTATTCAGCAAAATCTCATAACTACAAAAGTCACAAAACTCAGTAGTACATCCCAAAGCAAAACTATTTAAATAGTTTACCTAACAACATGCAAGACGTTGAAAGGAACATGACCTGTCAGTGAAAGTCAGCCTGAGATTGGTTGGTTCAGTTCGCTGTTGCATTTATCCAGCAAGTTCTTCATTCCAGAGACACAAGAGACAGCAGGTACCGGAAGCTAGGTCAACACCCTACATGATAGAGGGACATATACCCCAATAGGTGGTGAAGCAGAGGGAAGTAGACATTTGACATTCTGGGTTGAGACCATTCACTGATAATAAAAATTAATACAGAGTGATCAAAAAGGGGAGAGAGTATCAGGAATGAACCAAGTGAATTTAAGGGCAGGGTGGAAGTTGGTTGTGCAGATAATGAGGTTGCTGAGTTTCACACAGGAGTGAAAAGTGGTATGAAGGTAGGAGACTCCAAAGGTCTCTGCAGAGACATTGGCTACACCTCATCTGAACTGCTATGGAATCCCAGTACAAACCTGATGGCACCACCAGAAGATCCAAGCCTTTTGTTTGAATGCTGCACCCACAACCTCTTACTTGAAAGCTTATATTCTGCTCACAAACCAAAGATTACAGATATCCATTTGACTAACCAAAACAGGCCAAGCTATTTGGTTGGCCAAGTCGCCCAAGGATATTACTGATTTCATTTTTATACATCAGATGAAAACAATCATAACCATTAGACCCAATGATCCGTGCACATAAGGGGTTTGAATCTTACGATCTGGATGTAACACTGTCATGAAACTGCAATATTAAAGCTTGCTTCCTGCTGGGAGCATGGAATTGAGGTTTGGACCAACTATTTACTTATTCCATTAAGATCACATTAAAATTTGAACTGTATAGGATTTTAATCGAATAGAATTTAATGGGTTACCTCCTGCTCACCATAAATCACATTGTGAAATGCAGTTAGTGTACTTCAGTACTTTTTCAGTACAATCAAAGAAGTTAGTGAAAGTCACAACTCCCACCTTTTCTTAAAACTATAGATGCTCAAGGTTATCAATGGGAAAGATACTACTCACATATAAAGGCGCTCATTTATTTCTCACCTCTATTCAACCGTTCATGTAGGATGAGCATTCCCCCATCTAATTATATTTACAATGGGCTAGTGATTTAACTATCTCTGGTTATGCAGATGCCCTGAGCCAGCAATTTTATAAATAACATGATCAGAATTGTTTACTCAGCAGGGAGGTACTTTGGGTCGAGAGGTAGAAGTAACCTCAATGATTGTTTTCCTATCATGCAGCTTTGCTAAAGGGAGACAGGCTTTTGCAGAGTGGCTGTTTTACTGTGGCCATTTTGAGAAGGGCTGTGTGAGGTCAAAGTGCAGCCTTTGGTGAAGAGGGAGAAGAACAATAAGGAAGGATTTTTCTTCACTTTTTGTTAAAAAGGGTAGTAAAGGCAGTCAGTGGAGTGTTATGAATGTGGCTGAAAAGGGAGTAATCAGTTGCCTCTGAAAATTATACTCCAGCATACATGTCAAACTGCAGCTCAGAAATGTGGTCACACAAAAGGTTCAGCCAGATAGATGGCCGACTGCCAGGAAAGACAAGCAGAGAGTGTAGGAGTCTCACAAAGATTTAAAAGCAGCAGTGTAGTTGCAGAGAGTGACTTTAATTTCTCTGATATTTACTGATAGTGCCAGAGGCTTAGATGGAACAGGATCTCTTTGGTGCATCCAGAAAGGTTTCTTGACACAGAATCTAGGTAACCTAATCAGGGAAGCTGTTACTCTCATTGCATCAAAGCCACATACAAAGAGGGTGCTGTTGTAGTGTGCTGGACAGGCCTCTACCCTATTAAGCCTAGGTGACAAATCTCAGACACGTCCTCTTACTCACCCCTTGAAATGGACCCCACTTCAAATCATTAGAAAATTGACTCCAACACTATCACTAACCTCATCAACTCTGGAGAACCCTCATCCACTGCTACCTATAGTTCCCTTACCCTGCACTGCTCATTCCACGTCCTACCCAAGATCCACAAACCTGACTGTGTGGGTAGGCCCATTGTCACTGCCTGTATCTGCCCCATTGAACTCATGTCTGCATACCTCAACTCCATTCTATTCTCCTAAACTTAATCATTTCCCACCTACATCTGTGACAATTCACATGCCTTCAATCTCATCAACAACTTCCAATTCCCTGGTCCTGACCATGGATGTCCAGTCCCAATACACTTCTATCCCCCATCAAGAAAGTCTTAAATCTCTCTGCTTCTTTTCTATGTCTGCCTTTTTATTGGCTTCAGTCAATGTTCCATCATAATGCTCCCCAACTCTCCCTGCACTACTTTGACGACTACATTGGTGCTGTTTCACACACCCATGTTGAGCTTGTTAATTTCATCAACTTTGCCCCCAATTTCCACGCTGCACTTGGTCCATTTCTGACACCTCCCTCCCCTTTCTCGATCTCTCTGCTTTCAACTCAAGAGACAAACTGCCTGCCGACTTTCTTTATAAACCTCGTGATTCCCACGGCATACATGACTATTCACCTGTACCCTGTCTCTGGTAAAAATGCTAGTCCCTTTTCTCAGTTCATTCAGTTCCATTGCATTTGTTTCCATGAACATCAAAGAATGGGGTTTCCCTTCCTCCACCATTGATGCTGTCCTCACTCACATCTTCTCCATTTCCCAGAGATCTATGCTAAACCTCATCCTCCCGCTGTGTTAACAGGGATAGAGTTCATCTTGTCCTCTTTTACCACTCCTTGACCCACTGCCTCTAACACATCATTCTCCACAACTTCCACCATTTTTAACAGGTTCTTACCACCAATCATGTCTTTACCTCAGTCCCACTTCTCACTTTCCCATCATGTGGCAGCAACACTATTCATTAAGGTGCGTAGGCATGGTCAAGAGTTTCAGTTTTTGTTCAGACATCAGAATTGAGAAGAAATGTGATCTCAGTGACACTGATTGTCGGTCCCAGACTGGGGTGGTTTGAGTATCTCAGAAATTGTTGATCTCCTGGGATTTTCATGCACAACAGTTTCTAATGTTTATAGAGAATGGTGGAAAAAAAAACTAAAAACAATCCAGCTGAGCAGCAGTTCTGTGGGTAAAAATGACTTGTTAATGAGAGAGTTCATATGTTCTGACTTATGGCCCTTCCAGTTACCTTTTTTTATTAGTTTTTTATACATTTTACAGATTTAAAAAACCCCAAATCACAATGAGGAACATTAATACAATGCAAAATTAAGCATACAATAACAATATGATACAGAGAAGAGGGAAATGACCAAATTGGTTCAAGCTAGCAGGGAACTGCCAGGAACCAACAGTGGTGCACAGACATCATCTCTGAATGCACAGCATGTTGAACATTGAAGTGGATGGGCTAAAGCAGCAGAAGATTATGAACATTCACTCCATAGTCACTTTATTAGGTAAAGTAACTAATAAAGTGGCCAATGAGTGTATACAGAATGGAATCAGGCCTTTTGGCCCATCGAGTGCTTGCTGACCATCAAGTATCAGTTATCCTAATCATACATCAATCCCACTTTTTAAATTTTCTCCCCACATTTCCCTCTATTCCTTCCCAGGAGAAATGGGTTTGAAGGAGCATAATAAAGTAAGAATGTACGGCTGGTAGATAGGAAAGGTTAGAGAGGGAATTCTAAAGTTTAGGTCCATGGCATACAAGCTCATGAATATGAATGATAAGCTGATTAAATTTGGGATTAAGCACGTATTCCAGGGACATGGATATGATAACATAGCAGTTATATATTGGTAGGCAGAATGTAGAATCCAGAGCATTGATCTGTAGGATTTACATTAATTAATTAAGTATATCTGCAAATGAAAATTAATTATCAGTAATAATAACAGGAGGATTACTAAAAAAAAGTCTTCAGGGCTCTGGAGTAGTAAACTTGCCTTACCTGAATATCTGTAAATCAAGAAACTCAGCAACGTGCCTGACTGTAAATCACCTCTGAAATGGCATAACAAGCCCTTTTGCACATTCTGTAGGGATAGTGGGCAATCATATCTAGCCTGGTCAATTATACCAATCTCATGAAAGGAGGTTTACAAGAAGAATCCCAGGAATGAAAGGGTTAAGTTGTGAGGAACATTTGATGGCTCTGGGTCTGTACTTGCTGGAGTTTAAAAGAGTGTGGAGGGATCTCAGTGAAACCTATTGAATATTGAGGAGCTTATTGAGAACATGGAGAGGGTATTTTCGAAAGTGGGAGAATCTCAGACCAGAGGGCACAGCCTCAGAATACAAGGATGTCTCTTTGGAACAGAGGAGGAATTTCTTTAGCCACAAGGTGGTGAATTGTGGAATTCATTGCCACAAATGGCTGTTGAGGTCAATCATTGGACTTCAAGTACAGTTTGATAGGTTCTTGATTAGTCTGGGTATGAAAGGTTACAGGGAAAAAAGGTAGGAGAATGAGGTTGAGTTGGAAAATCTATCAGCCATTATCGAATTAGAACAGACTCAATAGGCCAAATGGCCTAATTTGTTCCTTTTTCTTTTGGTTTTATGGACAACCAAACAGAATCATTGATAACATTCCCAAGGTCAGGTATTTCTCTTTAATTTGTGGTATATTTAATTACATGAGATGAGATTCTCAGCTGCCATGTTTGGACTCAGACCCATGTCACAATGCTTGGTTGTTAGTCTAATAACATACATTACATGAGTCCATTAGTCCGTTGTCAGAACCTCTGCCTGTTTCTATCATTCGCCAATACATACATACTCAGTCAGCTAGTGCTGATGTGGGGTAGCACACTACTTGGTTCGAGCAAGTTAACCTCCTGAGCTGCAGTTATTTAAGGATAAAGAACCAACAACAAATTTATCTGGGCAACCAGTCATGGATAATAAATTCTTGTGTGTTCTGAAAATGAAATCTAAAAAGTAGGAAGCCATAAAGTAATCGGCTGGGACATCCATATTGCTATCACACGAACCAAAGCAATTGTGAAATAAATTCTTAGTTGTAGTTCTGTCCCATTTACTTTCCATGGGATTATTGTTTATGTCCCTTGCTGCATAGTCAGATGAGAGCTTCCTGTCTCCAGGGGCACCAACATCATTAAATAGACATAAATATTTAACAGAAATAAAGAAAGAACTTTCATTTATTTATTCCTTTAGGTCTACCAAAAAGCTTCAGAACTAAATACTTCATGAATTAAAGTTCCTTTTATGGGGAAATGTGGAGGACAATTAAACACAATGACAGCACAGCAAACTAAATGAATTAGCAGGGGATTCATTCTGGTCTAGGTGATTCAAATATGCTTTAGTTTACCTCAGGTTGTCCCAAGAAGTGTTGTGTATCAATTGAAGCCAATAGCCAATGATCTGAGGCCGCACCTCATCACCTCCAATAATGCATCAATAACCTTGATAAATCTCGAGAATCAGCATAAAATTCCCAGTGGTATTACAGCAAGGATTAGTGTGGGTTTGTCATTTTGGTAAGAGAAATTAAAAAATCACCTATCACAAAAGTAAAAACGATTTCAGGAAACCAGTATTCACTTTAATCTCCTCTAGTAATTTCAGATAACAGCCCTGTTTTTTTTTCTCATTTACACCTTATTCAGACTAATTCCTGCTTCCTGATGAAGGATCTTTGACCTAAAGCGTAGCCTGTTTTAAATTCAGTTACTGCTGCCCAACCTGCTGTTTCCACAGCTTTCCGTTTTGTTCCTATTTCCTTTCATCATCATTACCCTCTCTCACTTTGCACTGTTACCCATTCATTCTTCTATATGTTTTGCCTTGCTGTCTATCACAGACTCATCTTTATTCCTATTGGCCTCTACTTCCTCCCCTTCTCATTTCCTTTACATTTTAACACCACGCAGGAGACAGCTAATAAAATGGCAGCTGAGTGTATGTTTGTGGTATTCTGCTGCTGTAGCCCGTCCACTTCAAGGAACGACATGTTGTACATTCTTTGACATGTTGTTCTTCTGCACATCACTGAAAGGATTTTTGGAGAGAAGGCATTTTTACTGCTTGGGTAAAGAGAGGCAAGTCTGTGCAGGCGTGTGATGTCAGCCAGTAGAGAGCCGGAAGAGTTTAAAAAGGCAAGGATTCTTCACCAGTTTTAAATTCGAAGCAGAGATTCACAGATAACGATCTTCAATTTCCTCAGCAGACTCTACCCTTTCTCCCGTGGTCCTCTTCCTCTAACATCCTTTACTCTGACATGGCAGGTGAGCTCAGACCCGTGCCATGCTCCTCCTGTAAATGTGGGAACTCAGGGAGGCTGACAGTGTCCCTGAAGACCACGTGTGCAGGAATGTGTCCAGCTGCAGCTGCTGATAGGCCACATGGCGGCACTGGAGATGCACATGGACTCACTTTGGAGCATCTGAGATGCTGAGAATGTTGTGGATAGCACATTTAGTGAGCTGGTCACACCACAGTTTAAGGATCTAAGGAAAGATAGGGAATGGGTGACCAACAGGAAGAGTAGGCACAGGAAGGTAGTACAGGAGTCTCCTGCAATTATCTCCCTCCAAAACAGATGAACCGCTTTGGAGTCTGTGGGGGAGATGTCTCATCAGGTGAAGGCAGCAGAAGCCAGGATCATGGCACCATGGGTGGCTCTGCTGAGCATGAGAGCAAGAAAAAGAGTGGGGGAGCTGTTTTGGTAGGGGTTTCCATGGTAAGGGGAATAGAGAGGAGCTTCTGTGGGACAAACGGGACTCCTGTATGGTGTCTTACCTCCCAGGTGCAAGGGTCAGAGATGTCTTGGAGAGGCTGTAGGGCATTCTGAAAGGGGAATGTGAACAGCCAGCTGTTGTGGTGCATGTAGGTACTAACTATATAGGAAGAAAGCGGGATGAGGTCCCACAGGCTGAATTTAGGGAGCTAGGAGATAAACTAAAGAGCAAGACCTCAAAAGTAATAATCTCAATACTATTACTGGTGCCATGCGCTAGCCAGAGTTGGAATAGCAGGATAGCTAGAATGAATGTGTGCCTGAAGCGGTGGTGTAGGAGGGAGAGTTTCAGATTCTTGGGGCATTGGAACTGCTTCTGGGGGAGGTAGACCAGTATCATTTGGATGGTTTGCAGCTGGGCAGGGCCGGGATCAATGTCCTAAGGAGATTGTTTGCTGATGCTGTTGGGGAGGTTTTAAACTAATATGGCAGGGGGATGGGAACCCATACAGAAAAGAAGAGGGAAGTGATGCCGAGACCAAAGCTAGAGTTAGTGAAGAAAAAAGTAAGAGTAAAGTGCATAAAAGTAAAAACCAAAAATCACATAGGTCACTAGATTCTAAAAGGACAATGAGTATAATGCCCATAGTATTAGAAACAAGATTAGTGACTTGTGGCATAGATCATTACCAAGGCATATGATTTAGTGGCCATTACAGAAACCTGGTTGCAAGGTGGAGATGACTGAGAATTAAATATCCAAGGATATCAGGTGATACGGAAAGATAGGCAGGAAGTCAGAGGAGGTGGGGTGGCTCTCTTGATTAGGGATGAGATCAGGGCGATTGTGAGAGATGATATAAGATCTATGGAGCAGAATGTTGAGTCCATCTGGGTAGAGATTAAGAATAGTAAAGAGAAAAAGTCACTAGTGGAAGTTGTCTGATAAAAAATATTGCAGTGGCAGAGGCGATTAACCAAGAAATAACTGAGGCTTGTAAGAACAGAACGGCAGTTGTCATGAGGGATTTTAACTTCCACATAGATTGGTGAATCAGGTTGGTCAAGGAAGTCTTGAGGAGGACTTCATAGAATGCATCCGTGATGGCTTCCTTGAGCAGCGTGTTAGGGAACCGACAAGGGAAAATGCTATCTTAGATCTAGTCCTGTGCAATGAGACAGGTAAGATTAACGATCTTGTAGTCAGGGATCCTCTTGGAAAGAGTGATTATAATATGATTGAATTTTTCATACAGTTGGAGGATGAAATTGTTAGATCTAAAACTAGTATATTATGCCTGAACAAGGGAGGCTTCAACAGGATGAGGGAGGAGTTGGCTTATGTGGATTGGAAGCACAGGTTGTTGAGGAACAATGGGATACTTTCATAGAGATTTTTCACAGTGCTCAACAGAAGTATATTCCAGTCAAAAGTAAGGGCAGTAAGTGTGGGGAGAGCCAGCCTTGGATAACTAAGGAAATAAGGAAATAAAAGATAGTATCAAATTAAAAGATAATGAGTACAAAGTCGCAAAGCAACAAAGAACAACTGAACAAGAAATAAGGAAAGGGAAGATAGAGTATGAAAGTAAACTAGCACAAAATCTAAAAACAGATAGCAAAAGTTTTTTTATAAATATATAAAGCAGAAGAAGGTGGCTAAAGTTAATGTAGGTCCCTTGGAAGATGAGAAGGGGAAATCGATATTAACATATAACATATAACAATCACAGCACGGAAACAGGTCATCTCAGCCCTCCTAGTCTATGCTGAACTCTTAATCTCACCTAGTCCCACCTACCCGCACTCAGCCCATAACCCTCCACTCCTTTCCTGTTCATATACCTATCCAATTTTACCTTAAATGACACAACTGAACTGGCCTCTACTACTTCTACAGGAAGCTCATTCCGCACAGCTATCACTCTCTGAGTAAAGAAATACCCCCTCGTGTTTCCCTTAAACTTCTGCCCCTTACTCTCAAATCATGTCCTCTCATTTGAATCTCCCCTACTCTCAATGGAAACAGCCTATTCACGTCAACTCTATCTATCCCTCTCAAAATTTTAAATACCTTGATCAAATCCCCCCTCAACCTTCTACGCTCCAATGAATAGAGACCTAACTTGTTCAACCTTTCTCTGTAACTTAAGTGCTGAAACCCAGGTAACATCCTAGTAAATCATCTCTGCACTCTCTCTAATTTGTTGATATCTTTCCAATAATTCGGTGACCAGAACTGCAGACAATATTCTAAATTTGGCCTTACCAATGCCTTGGGTAGTAAGGAAATGGCTGAGGCATTGAACGACTATTTTGTGTTGGTCTTCATGGTGGAGGACATGTCTAATATGCCAAAGAATGATGTTATGGACGAAGTGGGAGATAAGGACCTCGATAAAATCACTGTCACTAAAAAGATAGTGATGAGCAAATTAGAGGGCCTGAAGGTAGATAAGTCCCCTGTTCCTGATGGATTGCATCCCAGGGTGCTGAGGGAATTAGTGGAGGTTATAGCAGACACGTTGGTAATCATTTACCGAAATTCTCTAGAATCTGGGCAGATCACAGTGGATTGTAAGACAGAAAATGTCACACCAGTTTTTAAAAAAGGATGTAGGCAAAAGACGGCCAACTATAGGCCAGTTAGTTTAACATCTGTAGTCGGGAAAATGTTTGAAGCAGTCATTAAGGGAGAAATAGCAAAACATTTAGAAAGGAGTGGTTCCATTCAACAGATGCAGCATGAATTCAGAACGAGCAGGTCCTGTTTGACAAACTTACTGGAGTTCTTTGAGGACATAATGAGAGCAGTGAATAGAGGGGAACAGGTGGATGTTGTATACTTGGATTTCCAGAAGGCATTCGATAAGGTGCCACACAAGAGACTTATAAATAAGATACAGATGCATGGAGTCGGAGGAAGTGTATTGGCATGGATAGTGGATTGGTTAACCAATAGAAGGCACAGAGTTGGTATAAATGGGTGTTTCTCCGGTTGGCAGTCAGTGGTGAGTGGGGTGTGGCCGGGGTTGGTGCTGGGCCTGCAGCTGTTCACCATTTACATTGATAATTTGGAAGAGGGGACTGAGTGTAGCATAGCAAAATTTTCTGATGACCAAAACTAAGTGGAAAAGCAAATTGTACAGAGGATGTGGAGAGTCTGCAGAGGGATATAGATAGGTTAAGTGAGTAGGCCAAGGTCTGGCAGATGGAATACATCGTTGGTAAATGCGAGATCATCCACTTTGGAGGAATAATATAAGAGCAGATTATTATTTAAATTGTTAAAGATTGCAGCATGCTGTTGTGCAGAGGGACTTGGGAGTGCATGTGCATGAATGGCAAAACATGTTTTGCAAGTATAACAGGTTATTAAGAAGGCAAACCGAATATTGGTCTTCATTGTTAGATGGATTGAATTCAAGAGCAGGGAGGTCATGCTGCAACTATACAGGATTCTGGTGAGGCCGCACCTGGAGTACTGTGTGCAGTTTTGGTCTTCATAAGTGAGGAAGGATATACTGGCTCTGGAAGTAGTGCAGAGGAGGTTCACCAGGTTGATTCCAGAGATGAAGGGGTTAACCTATGAGTTGAGATTCAGTCACCTGGGACTATACACTCTGGAGTTCAGAAGAATAAGAGGGGATCTTATAGAAACATACAAAATTTTAAAAGGGATAGATAAGATAGAAGTGGGTAAGTTGTTTCCATTGGCAGGTGTGACTAGAACTAGGGGACATTGCCTCAAGATTCAGGGGAGAACATTTAGGATGGAGATGAGGAGAAGCTTTTTATCCCAGAGAGTGGTGAATCTGTGGAATTCTCTGCCCAGGGAAGCAGTTGAGGCTTCTTCACTAAATGTATTTAAGATACAGCTAGATGGATTTTTACATATAGAGGGGAATTAAGGGTTATGGGGAAAAGGCAGGTAGATGGAGCTAAGTTTACGAACAGATCAGCCATGATCTTATTGAAAGGTGGGGGCAGACTTGATGGGCTGGATGGCCTACTACTGCAACTATTTCTTATGTTCTTATTTCCTTATGTAACACATGGTTATTTAGTCACCACGGCCTTCCTGTCAGCCTGAACCAGTTTCGCTGTTCTCCTCTGACCACTGTCATTAACAAGGTATTTTTGCCTACATTTTTCATACCATTCTTAGTAAATTTTAGAGACTTTTGTGTGTGAAAATCCCAGATCAGCAACTTAAGATTTCAAACCACCCTGTCTGGCACGAACGATCATTCTACAATTAAGCTTGTTTCTTTCCCATTCTGATGTTTGACCTGAACAACTGATCCTCTTGACCATGTTTGAATGCTTTTAAGGATTGAGTTGCTGCCACATGATTGGCTAATTACACGTGTACCAAATAAAGAGGCCACTGAGTTTATTTCTCTCTCCATATATAATACACGTTGCATAACTTTCTTTGTATTCCTTATATTACGTTTCTTTTATAACATGGAAATTATTTGAAGGCCAAAGAGCAGCACTATTTTCCATCTGTAATAGCCCCTGAGAAGAAGAAATTCTTTCCTTCTTGAACTGCCTAGATCAATGGCATTTAAGTCTGGCAACCCAAGTCTGTCCAAGAAAACCAGGTATGGTTTGCATAGAGCAATTTTAAGAAAGAAAAAATAATTCTGATCAAGGTTCGAGGTGACAGCAGATGCACTTCAATTCTGGCAGAGTTTGCAGGTCATCACTTCCTACAAACCAAAACCCAAGATCATAATGCTTCACTAACAGACAAGACACTTTTATGTCTGCTTTGAAAAGGAGAATATAACTACAAAGGTTTCAAAGGTGCATTTAATGTCAGAGCAATGTATACAATATACATACTGAAATTTTCCTTCACAGCCATCCATGAAAACAGAGAAGTGCCCCAAAGGATGAATGACCATTAAATATTAAAACCCCAAAGCCCCCTCCTGGCTTCCCCCTCCCAAGCATAAGCGGCAGCAGGGCAATAATCCCCCTCCTACCCACTAGCAAAAAAATGCGTCAGTACCCCTGACAGAGCACTCAAGTGTGCAACGAAGCATCAATAAATATACTGACTTGCAGTACCCCAGACTACTCATTCACCCAGTAATTTGATATACTACTCGCTCTCTCTCTCTCTCTCTCTCTCCCTAATAATGGAAAAAGAGGTATCCCCATTTCACAGCGAGAGGGGAGACATAATAAACAACACGCTGACTTACAACGTTAAAATTATGTTGCATTGCTTTTACTGTGCTTTGTGCCCAAAAGAACTTGGGTTTCTGGGCACACAGCCAGCAGCCAGCTTGCTGCTTTAGAACTTACTTCTTTCACGACACACCAAGTTCCTGCAGAGGCACCGACCACGAGTCCGCCCACCTCCAGAGCCACGAAATCCCTGAACCCCAAAGGCATGCTAGTCTTCCTTGGTATGTCAAATAATGGCCAGTCGTAAGACCCCGAGAGCATGCTCTACTCTCACAAAGAGCCAGTCAGCATGTAACTCCAGGTCAGGGTCTTGAAAAGAACCCATGAAAGGGAAAAAGAAAAATATTAAAGACAGAAATAGAGCTGTTTCCAAACATACAAGCAAAAATGTCACCGTTAGATGCCATTGTCTCCTAAGCTCATCAGCTGTGAGGAGACCTGCAGAACCCCAGTGACCCTGTGATCTGTGTCTCAGAGACCCATGTAAGGGTGTCTTCACCAGGTGGCAGGTCCCTATGGAGTACCTGGTAAGTCTCCAAAAACTTGGCGGGTGTATTGAAAGGCACTTTCAGTCTCACTGCTACGGTCAGAAGTTCCAACCTGCTTCAAAAGGGCAACAGCTATACCAGTGTGCAAGAAGTGCGAGCTGGCTTACTGACTATCATTCAGTAGTACTCACATCTATGGTGATGAAATGCTTTGAGAGGTTGGTCATAGCTACAATGAACTCCTGCCTCAGCAAGGACATGGACCCACCACAATTGGCCTATCACCACAATACATCTACAGCAGATGCAATCTCAATAGCTCTTCACATGGTCTTAGATCACCTGCACAATATGAACACATATGTCAGGATGCTTTTTGTTGACTATAGCTCAGCATTTAACACCATTATTCCTACAGTCCTGATTGAAAAGCCACAGAACCTGGGCCTTTGTACCTTCCTCTGCAAATGTATTCTTGACATCCTAACTCAGGGGTTGGCAACCCGTGGCTCTTTCATCTCTGTGCTGCGGCTCCCTGTGGCTTTGGAAAATAAATGATGAGTATCTAATTAAAATGTATTTTATGTTAGTTTGTTAGTTTTTGAAATGTAATTCTAAATTTGAAGATTATGGTGATCTTGTACAATCTAAATAAAACGTGATTTTTGTCGCTATTAATATACGTCACCACTGCCAATGCCTGAGACCCGCCAGTGCGCGATTTCTTTAATTTTTTGATCCAAGGTCGGCTAACTATGGAGAATTCTAAAGAAAAGAAAAGTGACTGAAGAAAACAGAACGAATAATATGTGGGCAGATTCATTTGCTTTCACTGCTGACGAGACTGGTTTACCGGTATGCTTAATATGCAATGAGAAACTAGCAAACAACAAAAAGTCAAAAGTCGCAAGACATTTCCAGAATAAACACGCAGCCTTTGCTCAAAAATATCCGGATGGAGATGAGAGAAAAAAAAGCCGTTTTGGAACTGATGCGGAAGGTTGATCTGAGCAAAAATCATTTCAAGAAGTGGATGAAGTCTGGAAAATCAACTATGTATGCTAGTTTTGTTGCCAATCAGGAAATAGTCAGGCACGGGAAGCAGTTTACAGATGGTGAATACATAAAAGAATCTTTCATTAAGATTTCAGAACATCTATTTGCGGACTTTAAAAACAAGAGTGAAATTGTGCAGAAAATCAGGGATATGCTCCTCTCTGCAAAGACTGTCAAAGACAGAACCATAAAAATGGCAGAAGTCGTCACAAGACAGTAAATTAAAGACATCAATTAAGCTGTGGCCTACTCGATTGCCTGTGACAATTCTAAAGACAAAGGTGATATTGAACAAATAGCGCTGTTCTGCCGGTATGTAAACTCTGCCGGGCCACAGGAAGAAATGATTGAGTTGATACCTCTAAAAGGCCAAACACGGGGGGAGGACATCTGTGAGGCTGTCTTGAATTGTTTAAGAGCCAAAGTAATAAAGACCACCCACCTGGTGTCAGTAGCTACTGATGGGGCACCAAGTATGACAGGAGTGCACAAGGGATTTGCGGCTTTACTACAGAAGTCGCTGGACAGAAAGCTGCTGACTTTTCACTGCATCTGCGCTCAAACATTTCCTCCAGAATGCACAAAAGTAATGGATGTTGTCATTCAGATTGTCAATAAAATAATGGCAAAAAGTTTAAATCACTGTCAATTCCGTTTGTTACTGGACGAGCTGGAAAGCGCATATTCTGATCTCCTGCTGCACAACAAAGTCCGGTGGCTGTCCAGAGGGGAGGTGCTGAAACGCTTTGTCGCGTGTCTGGATGAAGTGAAAACTTTCCTGGGCAGCAAAGGGCTCACCTTTCCTGAGCTGGAACAGCCAGAGTGGCTGGAAAAGCTACAATTCATGGTAGACATGACAGCGCACCTGAACACGGTGAACACAGCTCTTCAGGGGAAAGGACGCACAGCCTTGCACATGTTGGAGGATGTTTTGGCATTCGAGCACAAGTTGACAGTGCTTGCTAGAGGTTTACAGAAAGGCACATCGTCTCACTTCCCCAATTTGAGAGAGTTCAAACAAGCTCACGACATGATAAATTCGGAGTATTTACATTCTGCAATTATCGCAATGCAAACATCATTTGGGAAACACTTCTGTGAGTTCAGAGAGGTAAAAAACACATTATCCTTCCCGGTCACTCCCATAAGCATCGATCCATCCCTACTGAATATGACTGCATTGGCAGGTGTGAGTCAACCTGATCTTGAGATGGAACTGGCCGACATAGCCGACAAAGACAAATGGGTGTCCAAGTTTAGACGCTTGACAGCAGACCTTGAAGATGTTGCCCATCTGAAGGCCGTTCTTGCTCAGAATCACAAATGGAGTGATATTGAAAACCTCCTCTCACCGGACAAACTTGTGTTTGAAACATGGAATGCTATCCCCAACATTTATGTAAACATTAAAAAGTATGCGCTTGGAGTCCTGTCGATCTTTGGACCCACATGTGTATATGAGCAGATGTTCTCTAACATGAACTTTATTAAAAACAAACATCGGGCACGCCTCACAGATGACAGCTTGCGATCCTGTGTACAGATGAATGTGACATCATACAGCCCTGATGTGCAGACGCTGAGCGCTGAGGTCCAGGAGCAGAAATCCCATTAACCAAGTATGATAAATATTTTAATTGCCTATTATTTTACGTATATTCATATTTTTTCATTGTTCAGTGAAATAGTCCTTTTATTTTTCAGGTTGACAGCTGGCTGACGTTATTTTTGGTTTGCTGCTGGCGGCCAATTTACGTTCGGCGTTTTTCATAAATACAAGAAGGACTCAAATAGACATTGAGTATTTTACTTAAAAGTAACCTTCAACCCAACGTCTTTTTTCGGAGTTCAAAATGTTTTTGTTGCATGCAGTAATGTAATTTCGTTTTCTCTGCAGGAGTTCATCGATTTCATAAATGCAACACATTATAGTTTGTTTATACATAGCATAAAGGCAAAAAAAAAGTTGTATGCAGTGTTATTTCATTTTAAATGTCAAACTGGTTTTGTGGCTCCCAGTGTTTTCTTTTCTGTGGGAAACGGGTCCAAATGGCTCTTTCAGTGGTAAAAGTTGCCGACCCCTGTCCTAACTGGAAGATCACAATCTGTGTTGATTGGTAATAATATCTCCTCCTCACAGACGATCAACACTGGCACACCTCAGGGGTGTGTTCAGCCCACTGATTTGGTCTCCATACCCATGACTGTATAGCCAGGCATAGCTCAAAAATTTTCAATAATTCAAAGTAAGTTTGTTATCAATGTAAATATATGTCACCATATACAACCCTGAGATTCATTTCCTTGTGGACGTTCACAGTAAATACAAATAAACACAAGAGGCAATGAAAACCTGCACACAACAAGATTGATAAGCGACCAATGTATAAAAGACAACAAACACTGTAACTACAAAAAGGGGGAAAAGTTATAAGTAATCTGTAAATATCGATAGCATGAGATGAAGAGCCCAATATGTAGTTATTTGAGTTACTGTTGCCTTCTGTTCAGCTTGAGCCATTCTGACTTCTCTCATTACCAAAGCATTTTTTGCCCACAGAACTGCTGTTCACTGGGTGTTTTTTTTTTCCTGACTCATTCTCTGTAAACTCTAGAGACTGTTGTCTGTGAAAAGCCCAGGAGATCAGTAGTTTCTAAGCTACTCAAACCACCCCATCTGGTACCAACAATCATTCCACAGTCAAAGCCACTTAGATCACATTTCTCTTTTACAACAGTGGTGTGCAGAAGAGCATCTCTGAATTCACAAAACATTAAACATTGAAATGGCTGGGCTACAGAAGGTGACGACCATGGACTTACACTGAGTGATACTTTATTAGGTACAGGAGGTACCTAATAAAGTGGCCACAGTGCTTAACTAACCACACTTGCAAATGGATCTAGTGCTTTCCCAGCATACATGACAAATAACCTCTTCTTGGGCTTCCAGCCAGTTACATGTATTGACTCTAACTCTGCCATCTTCATCAGGGATGATGCCTATCCGTGTCTTGTATGGTGGTATTTTTATCCCATCGTCTATCCCTAATGATTGGTTAGTCCTCATCCAATCAGGTCTCCCACCTTGTTTACAATCAAATTCCAGTTCTTCCTTGTGGCAAGACCTTCGTCTTTGTTATAATTCTTATCCTCAATGACTTCCTTCACCAGGCAATCCAAAAAACTACTGAGTGGCACAGTACTATAGTGCCATATAATTCAATCCTACAGCTATTACAAATGCAGTGTTCTGCTACCATCAATTTCTTTAGGTAACCCAGAACGGATACACCTCCTGTGCTTCTTGATGGTGGTTTCCACCATGCATCCTCTCTGGGCAATATATGCTGCTCTGCATTTACAGGGAATCCTGTAATCAGCAGCCATTCTGAGACTCAGGTCAGCTTTGACATACATAAGCTGTGACTTGAGCTTCCTTACAGGACTGTGGTTGGTATTAATCCAGTATTTCTTCAGGATCCTGGCAATCCTTCCATAAACTGCCGAAATACAATAACAGGCTCCATCGTGCCTTCCAACATAGAGCAGTCCTTTCTACTTTGATTTACTGTGCAAAATCTATTTTGGAACTGGAGAGTCTCCCCAAGGAAATAAGATGATTATCCACAACATTTCTAAGGAATGGCTACAAGGTGAATATAATTAAAAGGGCTGACTGAAAAACTAGGAAACCTAACAACAAGGAGGAATCTGTCATTACCACCTGTCTTCCCTGTATTTACATGGTTTCAGGAGGGATCGCCAGGCTACCAGACAATAAGCTTGGTTACCTGACAGTAAACTTGACTTGAGTTTCTAATTAATAGAGACATCGAAGATATTGATGGTGGGAGACTTAGTGATGTCATTAATTGTCAAAGATAGGTGGTTCGACAACATCTTGTTGAATATAGTTATGTTGTGACATTTTTATGGTACAGATTTCCACCTCCAAGCTCATTCTTGAATGTTTATAGGCATTTCAGCATGCAGGTTGGACTACTTTATTTCCTGAGGAGAATCAGAATCAGGTTTATTATCATTGACATATGTTGTGAAATTTGTGGTTCTGTGTCACCAGTGGAATGCGAGACATAAGAATGTAGGTCACAAAAATAAATCAATAGTACAAAAGACAAATAATAATGTAGTGTTCATGGTTTCATGAACCATTCAGAGATCCAAAGGCAGAAGGAAATAATCTATTCTTAAAATGTTGAATGTGGGCCTTCAGACTTAATGATGGATGCTTCCATCTTGAGGTAATGTCTCTTGAAGATTCCCTCAATGGGCTATGTCCATGTTGGAACCGGCTGACTATAACATTCTGCAGCTTTTAGGATTTCTGTACCCTGGAGGCTCCATGCTAGGTTCTAATATAATCAGAATGGGCTCCATCTGTAGAAATTTTAATGAGTCATTGGTGATATACTAAATCTCCTCAAGCTTCCTTTGTTCCCACTCTTTACCAGCTGCCAGTCAGCCAATGCTCTAACCATGCTAGAATCTTTCCTATAATACCATGGGCTCTTAACTTGCTAAACAGCCTCATGTGCAGCATCTTGTCAAAGGCTCTTTCAAAATCTAAGTCAACAACATTCACAGAACCTACTTGTTACTTCAGAATTCCAACAGCTTTGTCATGTGCCTCCAGGTACCCTGAAACCTCATCCTTAAAACTCTGCTCCAACATCTTCTCAACCACTGACATTATGATAACTGGCCTATAATTTCCTTTCTTCTGCCTCTTCCCTTCTTGAAGAGTGGAGTGGTATTTGCAAAATTCCAGTCTTCAGAACCATTCCAGAATCTAGTAATTATTGATAGATCATTTCTAATGCATCCACAATCTCTCCAGTCACCTCTTTCAGAACCCCGGCATGTAGACCATCTAATCCAGGTGACATATCTACCTTCAGACCATTCAGTATCACAAGTACCTTCTCCTAGTCATAGCAACAGCACTCACTTCTGTCCCCTAACACTCTCGAACATCTGGCATTCTGCTAGTGTCATCCACAGTGAAGACTGATGCAAAATACTTAATCAGCTCATCTGCCATTTTCTTGTCCCCCAAGAACTGGGTTGCCCACAGAAGGCAAAGAGTGGTTGTAGATGGGTCATATTCTGCTTGGAGGTCGGTCACCAGTGGGGTGCCTCAGGGATCTGTTCTGGGACCCTTACTCTTCATGGTTTTTATAAATGACCTAGATGAGGACACAAAGATTGGAGGTGTTGTGGGTAGTGTGGAGGGCTGTCAGAGATTCCAGTGAGACATTGATAGGCTGCAAAACTGGGCTGAGAAGTGGCAGATGGAGTTCAATCCAGTTAAGTGTGAAGTGGTTCATTTTGGTAGGTCAACTATGATGGCAGAATATAGTATTAATGGCAACACTCATGGCAGTGTGGAGAATCAGAGGAATCTTGCGGTCCGAGTCCATAGGAGGCTCAAAGCAGGTTGACTCTGTGGTTAAGAAGGCATAAGGTGCATTGACCTTCATTAATCATGGAATTGAATTGAGCCGAAAGGTAATATTGCAGCTATATAGGACCCTGGTCAAGCCTCACTTGGAGTAATGTGCTCAGTTCTGGTTGTCTCACTACAGGAAGGATGTGGAAGTCATAGAAAGGGTGCAGAGGAGATTTACAAGGATGTTTCCTGGATTGGGGAGCATGCCTTATGAAAACTGATTGAGTGAACTTGGCCTTTTCTCCTTGGAGCAACTGAGGATGAGAGGTGACCCAATAGGGGTGTATAAGATGATGAGAGGCATTGATCATGTAGATAGTCAGAGGCTTTTTCCCATGGCTAAAATATTGCCACAAGAGGACACAGGTTTAAGGTGCTGGGGAGCAGGTACAGAGGAGATGTCAGGGTAAGTTTTTTACTCAGAGAGTGGTGAGTGCATGGAATGGGCTGCCGGCAATGGTGGTGGAGGCGGATATGATAGGGTCTTTTAAGAAACTTTTAGATAGGTACATGGAGCTTAGTAAAATAGAGGGCTATAGTTGAGCCTAGTAATTTCTAAGGTAGGGACATGTTTGGCACAACTTTGTGGGCTGAAGGGCCTGTATTGTGCTGCAGTACTATTTTAAAGATGTCCCTGCACCCATCTACCAGTTAGTCAGCTCAAACTTTCAGTCACCTGCCAGATACATCATCAAGGTCCTGACACCATGCAAAAGTTCACCCTTGAAGCTGATTTTCAAGTCAAAGTGTCCAGCATGAGAGTTGGGATATGTTCAGGTCTTTCAGTTTGCCCTGTATCTAGCTCTTTTTAGATATTGTGTGAAATGGATTGGTTGAAGACCAGCTTCTGTGACTATGAAGATCTTGGGAGAGGAATTATGTTGTCATCAGTCCTATCTGACCATGAGCGGCAAAAGATTTTGCCTGTCTATAGAACTCACATACTGGGCACTTCAATTGGGAAGTAAAGGAAGGTCCCTGAAGTCTGAAAATCCTGCAGCTGTTCTTCACCATTCACCCCAAGAATTTGCAGAACTGCAGCACTTTGATCTGGTTTCCTTCTTTGATCAATCCAGTGCTGATGAGGGGTCTCGCCCCAAAACGTCAACTGTTTACTCTTTTCCATAGATGCGGCCTGGTTTGCTGCATTTTGTGTGTGTTTCTTGGATTTTCAGCATCAGTAGATTATCTTGTGGATTTGATCTTGCTTGTTGGTTTTGAGGTCACTTGTCTTTCTATATTTCACACCGTTTTTGCTGTTTGGCATTTGCAGCATTTTCTCCATGAAGGAGCTTCACTTTTAGGTTTACCTGTCCTGCTCCCAGCATGCATTTCAAAACTCCTCAGTTAACCAAGACTGATCCCCTAACTTGACAGGAACTGCAGAGTGAGCACTATGTCTGACTATAGAATTGCTGATTTTGTTGTGTACTGTTCTAATTCTATTAACAGTCCTCAGAACCTCTTGCCTTCCGAACTATGTGTAATAGAGGTATTCTGAGCTTTCTGGATTTAGAACAATGGCAGTACCAACGACAGGACAGTGAACATCCTTGAGGTGTAGACTGGATTTTATCTCCTTAAGGTTAGTGTGGCAATGACTCCTGGCAGTGCTGTGATGGGCAGATGCATCGGCAACAGATTGATACGTGAAGATGATGTAAAGTCTTCTTGTATGTCTTCCCTTTATCTTAAATGTGTTTCTGGAACTGTTAGAGCCTGTTTGGAGATTGACTGAGTGATCGCGTGCTCTACTGTCTCTGAGGACATTCCAGGAGACAAGCGCAGGCCTCATGGCAAAGCCTAGAAATGGGGTGTGAGCCCATTATCATCATTTCCTAATTAAAACATTCATTAATCACTGATTAAAGCATCAAGGAAGATTGAAACATTGAGGCGAACGTGAAAGGCGAGCGAGGATTCAGCACCGACTACCTGCCTCTGACCATGTTGTGACAAATCTCTGCCAGTGGGTGACTGCCTATCACTCATTGTTGCCGGATGAGGTGTTTGTGGATGACAGCCTATCTCCCCCACTCTTTGCTTCTGCATTTGAATGGTCTCATTCTCTCTTGAGGCCATAGGTGGATGTTACCAAACTCCCGTGTTTTATGGATTGGACTGAACTCTTTTTCAGTTTTGTGTCTTTTACAGTGGATTTTATGTTTTGGACCACTCTTTCTCATTGCCATTTGAGCGGTTTAATTTTGGGGGTTTGGGGTTTGATGTTCCTGCAGTTTGCCGATTTGTTTTTCTGCATTGGGAGGGGTTGCATTGTTGATGCTCTCACTGACATTGCAATTTAAATTTGGGGTGATTTGTAATTTTTTCTGCAGTAAGTCTTTGATGTGTTTTTTTGAACGACTTCTATGATTTCCTTTGTTTTGCAGCTATCTGAAAAAGACAAATCTCAGTTGTATACTGCATACCTACTTTGATAATAAATGAAACTTTGGCGTAAGTCTGTCACAGGGTTCCCATTACATTTTGCAATAATGTTTTTCAGGAATATCCTTATCGTCCGAACAGACCAAGTCTAATTGTAACTCTTAACTGCCTTATGGCTGACTGCTAAGTGCTTTTAGGCACAATTAGGAATGAACAATTAATGTCCATGTTATCAGTTGTGTCCACACACCACAAAACAAACTAAAACTTTTAATCAAAGAATTTGTTAACATGATGTGGACTGCTAAGTAATTAGACTATGCGACTGTTTTCTTCTTCGAAGAGCAGATCAAGAGACATGATACCAAATAGTAAGAAATCAAAAAGGGAACTTAGAAGGAACTCCTTCCTCAAGAAATGATGGGTACACTTAGTGGCCACTTTATTAGGTACACCTGTACATCTGCTTGTTAATGCAAATATCTAATCAGCCAATCATGTGGTAACAACTCAGTGAATAAAAGCATGCAGCCATGGTCAAGAGGTTCAGTTGTTTTTCAGACCAAACATCAGAGTGGGGAAGAAATGTATTCTTAGTGACTTTGACTGTGGAATGATTGTCGGTGCCAAATGGGTTTGTTAGATTATCTCAGAAACTGATGATCTCCTTGGATATTCATACACAACAGATTCTAGACTTTATAGGGAATGATGCAAGAAACAAAAATTATCCAGTGAGCAGCAGTTCTGTGGGCAAAACTGAGAGAGCTTTGAGCAAAACTGAACAAAACTGATGTCTTCACTGAGGAAGACATCAGCAATATACCGGACACTCAAGGGTGTCAGGGAAGAGAAGTGTGCGCAGTCACAATTACGACAGAGAAAGTACTCAGCAAGCTGAATAGTCTAAGGGTAGATAAATCTCCCAGACCAGATAGAATGCACCCTCGTGTTCTGAAGGAAGTAGCTGTGGAGATTGCGGAGGCATTAGCAATGATCTTTCAAAAGTCAATAGATTCTGGCATGGTTCTGGAGGACTGGAAGATTGCAAATGTCACTTCGTTATTTAAGAAGTGGGCGAGGAAGCAAAAAGGAAATTAAAGACCTGTTAGCTTGACATCAGTGGTTGGGAAGTTGTTGGAGTCGATTGACAAGAATGAGGTTACAGAGTACCTGGAGGCATATGACAAGATAGGCAGAACTCAGCATGGTTTCCTTAAAGGAAAATCCTGCCTGACAAACCTAGTGCAATTTTTTGAGGAAATTACAAGTAGGCTGGACAAGGGATGTTGTGTATTTGGACTTTCAGAAGCCCTTTGAAGAGTTGCCGCACATGAGTTACATACGTGGATAGAGCATTGGCTGATTGGTAGGAAACTGAGAATGGGAATAAAGGGATCCTATTCTGGTTGGCTGCTGGTTACCCATGGAGCTCCACAGGGGTCCGTGTTGGAGCCGCTTCTTTTTACATTGTATATCAACGATTTGGATTATGGAATAGATGACTTGTACCTAAATTTGCTGATGATACAAAGATGGGTGGAGGGGCCGGTAGTGCTGAGGAAACAGAGTCTGCAGACAGACTTGGATAGATTGAGGGAATGGGCAAAGAAGTGGCAAATGAAATACAATGTTGGAAAGCCTATGGGTATGCACTTTGGTAGAAGAAATAAATGGGAAGACTATTATTTAAATGAGGAGAGAATTCAAAGTTCTGAGATGCAATGGGACTTGGCAGTCCTCATGCAGGATACCCTTAAGGTTAACCTCGAGGTTGAGTTGGTGGTGAAGAAGGCGAATGCAATGTTGGCATTCATTTCTAGAGGAATGGAGTATAGGAGCAGGGATGTGATATTGAGCCTCTATAAGGCACTGGTAAGACTTCACTTGGAGTATTGTGTGCAGTTTTGGGCTCCTTATTTAAGAAAGGATGTGCTGACATTAGAGAGGTTTCAGAGAAGTTTCACTAGAATGATTCTAGGAATGAGAGGGTTAACATATGAGAAACGTTTGACCACCCTTGGACTGTACTCCTTGGTGTTTAGAAGAATGAGGGGGACCTCATAGAAACATTTCGAATGTTGAAAGCCATGGACAGAGTGGATGTGGTAATGTTGTTTCCCATGGTGGGGGAGTCTAGTACGAGAGGGCATAACTTAAGGATTGAAGGGCGCCCATTCAGAACAGAGATACGAAGAATTTTTTTAGCCAGGGGGTGGTGAATCTGTGGAATTTACTGTCACGGGTGGCAGTGGAGGTCAAGTCATTGGGTGTATTTAAGACAAAGATTGATAGGTAGCTGAGTAACCAGGACATCAAAGGTTATGGTTAGAAAGTGGGGGAATGGGACTAAGTGGGAAAATGGATCAGCTCATGATAAAATGGTGGAGCAGACTCAATGGGCCTAATGTCCAACTTCTGCTCCTTTGTCTTATGGTCTTATGGTCAAAAAGTCTTGTTAATGAGCTAGGTGAGAAGTGAATAGCCAGACTGGTTTGAATTAATTAGATGAACAGGCATGTGAGTAGGGTTTTGAAGTCAATGTGCCTGTTCATTTTTGGGTGGGGAGGAGGGATTTGGGGTCGATGTGCCTGTTCATTTTTGTGTGGGGAGGAGGGATTTGTGGTTGATGTGCCTGTTCATTTTTGTGGGGAGGATGGATTTGGGTTTGATGTGCCAATTCATTTTTGTTTGGGGAGGAGGGATTTGGGGTCGATGTGCCTGTTCATTTTTGTGTGGGGAGGAGGGATTTGGTGTCGATGCGCCTGTTCATTTTTGTGTGGGGAGGAGGGATTTGGGGTCGATGTGCCTGTTCATTTTTGTTTGGGGAGGAGGGATTTGGGGTCGATGTTCCTGTTCATTTTTGTGTGAGTTGGAATTTTGGGGTCGATGTGCCTGTTCATTTTTGTGTGGGGAGGGATTTGGGGTCGATGTTCCTCTTCATTTTTGTGTGGGGAGGGGGGATTTTGGGTCGATGTGCCTGTTCATTTTTGTGTGGGGAGGACGGATTTGGGGTCGATGTGTCTGTTCATTTTTGAGTGGGGAGGGATTTGGGGTCGATGTGCCTCTTCATTTTTGTGTGGTGAGGTGGGATTTGGGGTCGATATGCCTGTTCATTTTTGAGTGGGGAGGGATTTGGTGTTGATATGCCTGTTCATTTTTGAGTGGGGAGGAGGGATTTGGTGTCGATGTGCCTGTTCACTTTTGTGTCGGGAGGAGGGATTTGTGGTCGATGTGCCTGTTCATTTTTATGTGGGGAGGAGGCATTTGGGGTCGATGTGCCTGTTCATTTTTGTGTGGGGAGGAGGGATTTGGGGTCGATGTGTTTGTTCATTTTTGTGTGGGGTGGGATTTGGAGTCGATGTGCCTGTTCATTTTTGTGTGGGGAGGAGGGATTTGGGGCCGATGTGCCTGCTCATTTTTGTGTGGGTAGGAGGGATTTGGAGTCGATGTGCCTGTTCATTTTTGTGTGGTGAGGGATTTGGGGTCGATGTGCCTGTTCATTTTTGTGTGGGGAGGGATTTGGGGTCGATTTGCCTGTTTATTTTTGTGTGGGGAGGAGGGATTTGGGGTCGATGTGCCTGTTCATTTTTGTGTGGGGAGGAGGGATTTTGGGTCGATGTGCCTGTTTATTTTTGTGTGGGGAGGAGGGATTTGGGGTCGATTTGCCTGTTTATTTTTGTGTGGGGTCGAGGGATTTGGGGTCGATGTGCCTGTTCATTTTTGTGTGGGGAGGAGGGATTTTGGGTCGATGTGCCTGTTCATTTTTGTGTGAGTAGGTATTTGGTGTTGATGTACCTGTTCATTTTTGTGTGGGGAGGAGGGATTTGTGGTTGACGTGCCAGTTCATTTTTGTGGGGAGGAGGGATTTGGGGTCGATGTGCCTGTTCATTTTTGTGTGGGGAAGTATTTGGGGTCGGTGTGCCTGTTCATTTTTGTGTGGGGAGGGATTTGGTGTTGATGTGCCTGTTCATTTTTGAGTGGGGAGGAGGGATTTGGGGTCGATGTGCCTGTTCATTTTTGTGTGGGGAGGAGGGATTTGTGGTCGATATCCCTGTTCATTTTTGTTTGCGGAGGAGGGATTTGGGGTCGATGTGCCTGTTTATTTTTGTGTGGGGAGGAGGGATTTGGGGTCGATGTGCCTGTTCATTTTTGTGTGGGGAGGAGGGATTTGGGGTCGATTTGCCTGTTTATTTTTGTGTGGGGTCGAGGGATTTGGGGTCGATGTGCCTGTTCATTTTTGTGTGGGGAGGAGGGATTTGGGCTTGATGTGCCTGTTCATTTTTGTGTGTGGAGGTATTTGGGGTCGATGTGCCTGTTCATTTTTGTGTGGGGAGGAGGGATTTGTGGTTGATGTGCCTGTTCATTTTTATGAGGGGAGGAGGGATTTGGGGTCGGTGTCTGTACATTTTGATGTGCGGAGGGATTTGGGGTCGATGTGCCTGTTCATTTTTGTGTGGGGTGGAGGGATTTGGGGTCGATGTGCCTGTTCAATCTTGGGTGGGGAGGAGGGATTTGGGGTCGATGTGCCTGTTCATTTTTGTGTGGGGAGGAGGGATTTGGGGCCGATGTGCCTGTTCATTTTTGTGTGGGGAGGAGGGATTTGGGGTCGATGTGCCTGTTCATTTTTGTGTGGTGAGGGATTTGGGGTCGATGTGCCTGTTCATTTTTGAGTGGGGAGGGATTTGGCGTTGATGTGCCTGTTCATTTTTGTGTGGGGAGGAGGAATTTGGGGTCGATGTGCCGGTTCTTTTTTGTGTGGGGAGGAGGGATTTGGGTTTGATGTGCCTGTTCATTTTTCTGTGGGGAGGGGTGATTTGGGTCGATGGCCACACTGCTGTTCTTTTCTTTTTTGTTTTTGTATCTATCGGGAGAGGAAGAATTTCAGTGTTCTATATTTTGAAGAAGCCACTTAACCTCATGAAAGTGGGAAGAGAAGGTTATACGGAGAGATGGATGCAGAAATCGGGGAGAGAACTTGGGCAGAGCAGCAAGTCTGGTGTGAAATATTAGGAACGGACAGTTGGTCTCTTTTATATAATTTTGTCTGGATACATTTTATTTATTTTATTTTTAGAGATGCAGCATAGAATAGGCCCTACTGACATTTCAGCCACATTCCACAACAACCCCCAACAATGCCCAATTTAACTGTGCCCTAATCGCAGGGGAATTTACAAAGACCAATTAATCTACTAGCCAGTATGTTTCTGTTGGGAACCAGAGTAACCGGTGGAAACCCCATACATTCCACGGGAGGACGCACAGACTCCTTACAGAGGATGCCAGAATTGCACTCTGAACTCTGATGCCTTGAGCTGTAATAAGTCACCGTAGCCACCATGCCACCACCTACACACATCAGTCAAAAGTCACACTGACTATACCAAACTCACAACTCATATATGCTTTCGCCTGTTTCCAGGTAATTGAACGTCTGCATTAAAACATGACAGAAAGAGAGTTTGTCACAGAGGAGTGCAGAAGACTGTGCAAAACACCAGCTAAAACAAAACTAAACACCAGCCCTGTGTACTCACTTAAATTGTAAACTCTGGCAAATGGGAATTAGTCACAGCATACAGATTCCGGTGTGCTGGTAGCAATAAAGCCTACCCTGTGGTTTGACGCATAGCACTGTTGGTGTGCAGCTATTTTTAAATTCACAGTGTGCTGCCTTATTGCCTTTTGTACACAGCAGAGCAGGGGAGACTTTGCTCCACACAGATCACATTCTAAGTTGCATTAATATATTTTACTTGTCCTCACATTTGTGTGAAACCATCACTGAACCTTCAACCTAATTGGGCTGGGCATCCTACACAAGTACCCACCTTATTGGGTACAGTTGTACACCTACTTGTTAATGCAAGTATCTAATCAGCCATTCATGTTGCAGCAACCCAAGCATAAAAGCATGCAGATATGGTCCTGAGGTTCAGTTGTTCTTCAGACCAAACATCAAAGTGGAGGAGAGATGGGGTCTAAGTGACTTTGGCCATGGAATGGTTGTTGGTGTCAGAAGGGTGGTTTCAGCATCTCAGAAACTGCTGAACTCCTGGGATTTCCATGCTCAACAGTCTCTAGAGTTTACAGAGAATGGTGCAAAAAGCAAAAACCGTCCTGAGAGCAGGAGTTCTGTGGGCAACAACGCCTTGATAATGAGAGAGGTCAGAGGAGAATGGCCAAACTGGTTCAAGCTGACAGGAAGGTTACAGTAACTCAAATGTCCTTGCGGTACTAACAGTGGTGTGCAGAAGAACACTTCTGAAGGCACAACATGTTGAAGTGGATGAGCTATGAAAATATACTCAGTGGCCCCTTTATTTCTTACAGTAATATCTTTGTTGTAACTTATCAAGAATTTCTTGCTACAGTCATGGTTGACTGTGTGGGTTGGTGCAGTTTCAGTGTAAAAAAACAAGTGACTCTTGCAAACTGCTTACTTCATTTCTTTGCCTTGTTACTTTTGCATCTGGCTCGATTTCAATTTTCCATCTGGATGACAGAAGGAGGTGTAGATCACTCAGAAAATAATCATACATCCTCACACACTGTAAGGGATTTATAATAGGTACATTTGCAAATGCTAGGTTTGATCTGCATTATACTGTCAACTGTTGACACACTGGTTGTAATCTCACCTCCAAATTAGAAAGTGTGAGTTCAAGTCAAAATCCATATAGAGAACTGGAAGACTCAGCTTTCAGGTAGACTTAAAAATTTGGGAATAGTGAAGTTCTCCCAAATCACAGCTGGCACTTTTCACTTTAAACTAACTTTTAAAAAGAAGAGATGGTCACTTATTTGGTTGCTGTTTGTGGGAGCCTGCTGTGTACAGATTAACCTTGATACCTCCCAAATCCCAACAGAGACTAGTTTTCAAATGCACATTGTTATGGGTATAAAACATTTACAGAGGTCTTAAAGATATAAAAGTTGAAAAGCCTAGGCAGAGTGGACATAGAGAGGATTTTGCCGCTAGTGGATGAGCCTAGAGTGCACAGCCTCAGAATAAAAGGACATCCCTTTAAAACAGCAACGAGGAGGAATTTCTTTAGCCAGAAGATCGTGAATCTGTGTAATTTGTTGCCATGGATGGTGAGGAGGCTAAGGTAGTAAGGATGCCAAAAATTATGAGAAGACAGGAGAATGGGATTGAGAGAGATAATAAGGAATGGTGAAGCAGACTTGATGGGCTGAATGGTTTAATTTTGCTCCTATGTCTTCTAAGTACATCTTACATTTTCTCATTTTCTATTTTATTTTCTCTCTCTCTCAAATGAAATTCACTCAAATATCAAAAGGTTCCTTTCCATACAAAGCAGTGAGTTAATTTAAAAGTCAAGCTGTTTTGAGATTTGAACTGAGGACCAGCTGGTTCTGTAGCACACAGGATGTAACCTGTGATTGTGAGGCTACTCGTCAAGCACACATTTGATTATTCCTGTTTATGCGGTGCGCATGCCAACTCAACGTGATATCATAGAAACTAAGCACATCTACTCGACTGAGTAATACACTTGCATTGCAGTTTTACAGATACACTGCTGATTAATGGTAGGAAAATTACAATGAAATTTGCTCAAAGGCCATGAAAACAAAGTAAAATAAACAGGAGAAGTAAAATGCACAGAAGTTGATAAACATGTTGTTCACTTATGCATTTTAAGTCATATAAGTTACAAGGCAAGAATGAGGCTTCATAGCAACTGCTTTGAGCCACTACTCACTTCAGAATGAGGGGATCAGACAGCTGCAGTATAAGAGAGCCCAAGGGCAACTTCAGTCATTTGGCTCTGTTGTTGCTTCACAAGTAGGTGTATATATGGGCACAAGAGATTTTGCAGATTCTGGAAATCCAGGCAGCACACACAAATTGCTGGAGGAACTCAGCAGGTATCTATGGTGGGATATAAACTGTTGACATTTCGGGTTGAGACATTAAGGAAAGGACTCAACTCACAAAATTGACTGCTTATTCCTCTCCGTGACCTGCTGAGCTCCCCCAGCATTTTGGATGTGATGTGATGTATATATGGAAATAATAGGAAAAGTGGAACATTTTGGCCAGTGTTATTGATTGACATTGCTTTGCTACATATACTGATACTTGTTAATATTACACCTTACTCAGTCAGTGTTGCATTCTGATGCTTTTGATCCAAGGTTCTTTCATAAATCAGGAAAAAGGCACAAAACCTGTTGCTTCACAATTGTTTTATTAAGAGTTGATAGAACAAAGGAAGGTTGAACAGACAGTGATAGAAGTCCATGAAGCAAAAAGAGAGATCTAAGAACCAAGGGGATGGTGTTGCCTTGAGTTTAGTTATTTTATGCCTATAGATAAAGAAAAATTAATTTCAAATTTATAGATAAGAGTTAACCAATTAAAGTCCTTATTTAAATAATGCGGTACCATGAAGTTCCCAGAGGTTTACAAAATTATACTTTGTATAACCACTAGAGGCATATGAGATTTGCATAAAATACAACAGATAATTAATTGTTAAACTTCTAAGAAAATAACAATTAAGCAGTCTAATCTAAGAATTCAACAGTCCAATCCAACAACAGCAAGGTTTGTAGAAGTACAATATACTAACTGTTTTCCAGCAGTTTGTCAATAGCGTTGATCCATCAGACAACCACTACCCTAAAATAACACAAAGAATACCAACATCTGAAATGCTATGGCAGGTCATGTTACCACTCTGGCTCAGAACTGTGTGATCATTGCTTGGAATCTACCCATTGTGGAAGTATCTTCATCAGAAGGACTTCACTGGTTCGGGAAGATGGATCAACAGACAATGCACTGAGGAACTCTTTGAGTCAAGCATGTAGAGGTGAGATGGTTAGATAAAGAAGAAAGAAGGGGAGTGACAGGATAGGAGACTGGAGTGATTGGTGGACTGAAGAAGGGGGTAATACAGGCAGGTACGATCTCAGACAAAAACTGTCTTCTTCAACCCATCGATTCACTCTCAGTCTTGATGGAGGATCTTGACCTGAAGCTTCAATATTTTTTCCCTCCCACAGATGCTGCTTGACCTGTTGTTTTCCTCCAGCAGATTGTTTGTTGCTCCAGATTCCAGCATCTGCATTCTCTTGTGTCTCCATGAAAATTGCTCACCTCCAGTAGATTGCTTGTGACTCATCACATCTCCAACTTTCCCAGACCAAATAGGGATGGAAAATAAATGTTGGTCTTTCTACAGAAGTCCATGCCCTCTAAATAAATAACTAACTGGAAATTCTGGGTGCCAAATTCTTCTGCAGAGCAATGTTAAAAATAAAAGCAAGATATGAATACGTGAGTATTTTCTGATTCCATGAGTAATTGATGGATGATGTAGAGGGGTGTTGAAGAATATGGAATAATTCAATAACTGAAGGAGAGATACAGATCAGCCATGATCAAATTGAATGACAATCTAGTCTCAAGGAACTGAATGGATTACTTGCGCTTCTATTTTATGAGAAATGCAAGATCATTTGTCCTGCTTTTATCATCCAACATTTTGGATGCAATTTGAAAACTGAACATGCTGCGGTCAGTAATGAAATGTGAAAAATGGTTCTACTCAAGGCTGACCAGAACTCATTCAGCGGGATATGGTCTAGTTCCCCTTAGTAGGTATTTATCATCTCTGTCTCTCAAAAATGATGCCTATTGCAACGCTGAATAGAGAAAGATGAATAAGGAGGGAAGCTTGCAAAGCTGTGTAAGTGTTCTTTAAGTATTAACACAATCTACAAAATAAGGGTAACTATGAAAATTGCCTATCTGCAGTTGTATAAACAACTAGAGTATCTGTGAAGGCTATTGGTTAGCTAATAGTGAAACAAGTGCATGTTAGATATCAGCTGTTTTCCAAGTTATTTACTTAACACTGAAACCCAGAATGGCAATTCAAAATTGATCTTCTACCTTCTGTTCATTGAGTTATGCTATTTCTAGGAATGATTCCACTGTGTGGTAATTTAACATTGTTAAATTCATATCTATTTTCTGTCTGGTAGGTAAAATGATGGAAATTCATTGATGTTATATCATCATGTTATCATTTTTTAAGTATTGTTTCAGGGTATTAACCTAGACTCTAACCTTTATATCTAGCTTCTAATCTAGGCCATCATGACAGGAATAGATAGTTCTTTGCTTGCAAGTTGTCGATATATTAAATGAAATAAATCAGGACACCTTTCTTCTGGTTCATAATGTTCTAATGTCACAATTCTATGGAACAACTATATTCCTAATTTGACACTGATGAGGGCCTTGGGAATATTCTTCCTCAGGGAGATTACAGATCATGGAATCATAGAATTTTATGACACAAGAAGAAGCCACCATGTACACAGAGGCTAAAAATGAAGTAAAATGAATTTTCACACAGAGAGCTGTGGGTGCCTGGAGCAGTCTTCCAGGGGGAGAGCGGAAGCAGATATGATAGTAGAATTTAAGAGCAGTGATCCCCAACTAAGGAAACAATATGATTTGGCAATATGAAACAATATGAGTCAGCAGCACCTTTCCTCATTCCCTGCCATGCCCACTGTTGAACTTGAATGCAAGGGAGGTCATCAATGGCCTAAACACAGTGATACCCGCACACCAGGTATTGCCGGTTGGCCTCAGGTAACCGGCCGCCTTTTGTGGCTGGCGAGAAGTGCTGTTGCTACTGGCCTGGAGCGCGGACAGTTGGGCGCCGCCTCTAAACCTGTTTAGCACACCGAATGCTTATGGGGAATCTGGTGCTAAAATATTTGCTGATGAACTAATTCGGGCTCAGAGTTTCGTAAGTAGCAGAGCAGCTACCTCGCTGCGATCTACTGAAAGTCATCCCTCGAGCCAAACTTTGTCAGCCAATAGATCCTACCTACCTACAAGGGGGGTGGGTGCGCACCCTGTCGCACCCCTCCTCGTTCTGTCCTGACTGCGACCGCTGTGGCCCCAGCACGGGGACCTCCAGCCCTGACCTTGTCCTCTCACCCCACCCATGACCAGCTGCACCTGGCCAAGGCGCCTGGCAGCGGGTGGGCGGGAGGCTGGAGTTGGGGCCCGGAGGCTGTCTAATGAGGCAATGAAAACTGCTTTGGCACCTTCAGTCCAAGCACCCTGCACTTAAAGACAAACCTGTGGAGTTTTTTGAGTGGAAAAAAAATGCAAGCAAGCGGGACAGAAGCAAGTGCTGAGAGCCACGAAAACTAAATTGCAGAATAGACTGGACATAAGGAACCCCCTTCGAGTATCGCTGTCTCCCATCACTCCTCGATGGGACAGTCTTGTTGCAGGGAAACAAGCACAGTACTCCCACTGATTCAGCGATATTGGTGTGTGCAATGATTTTATATGTTTGTAATGCTTATGCGACAGGCCGGTGTATGTCTAGGGGGAAACTCCAGCCACCCACCAAACCCCACCTCCTGTATATGAGGATGCTGTGGAATACACGGTAATGCAACGTCTCACACACACAATATCAAGCTCACACCAGGTACGGTTACAGAATACACTTTATGAATCTTACTAGAACTAAGTGATTAATAACAATACAATATATAAGAAGGGAAAGAAAATAAAGAAAAGGGCCAAAACTTATCAGAGTTCAGTCAATTTAGTGCACATCATTGGAGCTCAACCATCGAACAATTTGACCCCTCTTCACTCTCCTCCGACCTCCACAACCCCACACCTGGGACCATCCAAAGTGATCAACTGAGCAGTGCGCGTCCACCTTCTTTTCTGTTTTCTTCCTGACTCCCGAAAAGACCGCAAAATCCCAGCTCCCAGACCCACAAGAAAAAACAGCATCCAACCCAACTGGATAACAAATGAATACAATCCCCGTTATCAGCAACTTTAACCTAAACAAGCTGCGAGAGAAAGCACTTAACATAACAAGGAAGCATTCCTACTTTTAGCAAAACAAAGAAGCCATTTTGATTAACATTAACAAAGAAAAAGAAGAAACCCCCTTACACCAATAAGAAACCCCCTTACATGTTCATATGCGGAAAATATGTACTGTGTGTTTAATATTAAATTTGTTAAATTTGTTAGAGAAACCCTTTTAAAAATGAAATTGAGTGAATTAGCCACTTGTATGTGACTTATAGTTGACTTAGAATCTATATTCCAGTCATGATTAACACTTCCCCTCCCCCCCCCAGCTGGTCCGCAAGAATATTGTCAAAATTAAACTGGTCCGCGGTGCAAAAAAGGTTGGTGACCCCTGTTCAAGAAGCTTTCAGTAGACACATAAATATGCAGGGAATGAAGGAATATGGTTCATGCGCAGACAGAAGAGATTCAGTTTAATTTGGCATTATCGGCCAAAGGGCCCTATTCCTGTGCTGTACTGTTCTATATTCTAAGTTGCATAAACTGTGAATTCTCCTTATTTCCAGCTTTGAGTATGTGCCTTGTCCATAGATCCACAGAACAACTTCATTATAGCACCTGAACATTTCTGCCTCTACCAAATTTAAGAGTGGGTAACTCCAGTAACATTCTATCCTTTGGGCAATAAATATTTTCCTCTGCTTTTTTCTGATTTCCTGTCAACTAACTTAAATACGTGCCTCCATTTATTGACCTCTTCCTCTAAGCAAATAGCCCCATTCTTTGTTCATTTCCTCTTGGTCTTTTATAAGATTGCTCACTGCAATTAACTATTTTATTCAATGCTCAGAAAATGCTGGAGGAACTCAACAGGTCAGGCAGCATCTGTGAAAAGAATAAAGAGTTGATGTTTTCAGTTGAGACCCTCCAATGATGAATGGTTTTGGCCTGAATGGTTGACTCTTTATTGATCTCTATGATGCTGCCTGACCTGGTAAGTTTCCAGCTCTTTCTGTCTGTTTCCCTGGACTTCTAACATCTGCAGAAGCTCTTATGCTTATAGCTTTTCATTCAATCTTCTTTGTACCTACAAAAGAGATTTTACATGGAAGTAGAGTTCCCCACCAGTTATGTAAATGGTAGTGTCATTTTGATGAACACACTATCCTGGGCCAGGTTTTTTGCCAAGCTCAGCTTTCTAACATTGTACTCTGAGCCTCTAGAGAGCAACGTGTTGTTTCTGAATAAGTTAAACTTCCATCTAATATTTTTTGCTTAGCTTCTTCCTGTAAACAGGAGCCAGTCTTCAGACCTTAGATGTAAATTACAAGAAGTAGTCCATCAGAGGTTCAAAGGAGAGATTTGCAAACCAACAGTGACTGTCTAGAGCAAACTACTGGTGCACATCACAAGGCTGATTGCTCAAGAGATGCAATATAAGACAATACTCTAATAATAATTGTTTCAAACAGACAATGCTGGCTAAGATATTTAGTTCAAGGAAGTTTGCATATTGATCACTGAGCACATTGTTTAGTTTATCTATTACTAATTGAAAGGTGTATCTTCTCAGAGGATCATTAATTGTGCATACCTGAGAATTCTGTCTCCTGAAGCTTTTAGACCACCTGAGCAGTAAGGTACCTGAAAAAATATCAGATGTGTGTGAAGCACCTCAAACGGCATAAAACAACAGTGTAACTGTAGAGACATACATCATGCTGGTTAGGAATGGTCCAGGAACATTAAAAAGAATGACAGAAGGATGGAGGTGGGGGCTAGAATTCATTCCTTTGCCTTCAATTTGTAACATATGATTTGCTCATCTGCAGATTGTTGGTATATCTTTCTAGCATAGGAATTATACCTGTGTTTTGGAAATCATTTCATTTTAGAAATAGCTTGTAATTTGGAAATATTTTATAAGATAGAAATCCTCTGTGAGTTTTAAATGTGTTCTATTAAGTTTGTCTGGATTTAAATATGTATCATTAAAATAAATGAAATATGTTTAATCTACTTTGTTAGCTGGAAGTATCTCCTATTTGGTAGGGGGGGGAACCCGCCGCTCAAATATCAGCTAAACTCTCCATGGAGGATAAACAGGGAAGTAAACTTGTCTTTGAAAATTGGGTGGCTATAGTATAGCTTCTCTTTAGCAAAGGTACTCATTGCTATTTTCATAGGATAGGGTTTAAGATCTTCATTTGAGTATCAGCAAACATAATATTATCACATTATTACAGTTCCTCTAATGCAGGGCTTCCCAACCTGGGTTCCATGGACTGCTTGGTTATTGGTAGACATCCATAGCATCAAAAAGGTTAGAAAATCCTGATCTAATATGACCAGAACTACAAGCTATGCTCTAGATCTAGGATAACCAGTCTATTTTGCAGGAGCAGCATAGTAAGGTAACGGTGAAGTGCATAGCACCAGCTGTAAGACTGGTGTTCAATTCTCTCTGCTATCTGTGAGGAGTTTGTCCAGTCCATGTGAGTTTCCGCCTGGTGCTTTGCTTTCCTCACACATTCCAAAATGGTATGGTTAGGGTTAGTGAAGTGTGGGTATGTTACATTAGTGCTACCTGTGGACTGACCAGCACAATCCTTGATGATGTGATTTGATGCAACCAATGCATATTGCTGTATTTTTTGATGTACATATCATAAATAAAACTAATCATTTCCCCCTTCCCACTCCCCCTTTCTTTCTTCCGAGGCCTCCCGTCCCATAATCCTTTCCCTTCTCCACCTTCACTTTCGCCAATCACCTTTCCAGCTCTTAGCTTCATCCCACCCCCTTCGGTCTTCTCCTATCATTTCGCATTTCCCTCTCTCCCCACTCCTTTCAAATCTCTTACTCTCTTTCCTTTCAGTTAGTCCTGACGAAGGGTCTCAGCCCGAAACATCAACAATGCTTCTCCTTATAGATGCTGCCTGGCCTGCTGTGTTCCACCAGCATTTTGTGTGTGTTCAAATCATTTCGTCTTTTATACAGATCCATCATGCCCAGACTATTTTTGAATAACGTAGCACAAATATAAAGGGCAAGTGCCATCATTGCTGTCTCTGCAAAATGCTCCAAGTTCACTAGGCATGTAAGCAATGTGATGTTACTGTCCTCTCCTAATTAAACAGCCCCAGTATTGTGAACATAATCACTTCCATGCCCCACTCAAAGGTGCATCTACTAAATACTAATTTCAAGGGGTTAATACTTATGCAATCAGTTACATTGTATTTTATATTTGTAATTAATTTAGATCACTGTATAAAGATTTGTTTTCACTTCAACACAACAAATTCATTTTCTGTTGATCAGTGTTAAAAATAGCCAAATTAAATCCACCATGAGTCAATGTTGTAAAACAATAAAACATGAAAACTTCCCAGGTTGGTGGATACCTTTTGTAGGCACTGTATGTTACCATATATTTTCCAGAGATTCATTTTCTTGGGAGCATTCACTGTAGATACAAAGCAACCATGAAAGAATCTACACACAAAAGTGAACAAACAGTCACCTTGCAGATTTGCTCAATGATGGGAAGGGTTTTCCCTGTGATGGACTGGCTGCATCCTTAACTTTCTGTAGGCTTTTCCATTCTTGGGCACTGTTTCTACACCAGGCCATGATGCAGCCAGTCAGGATACTCTCCACTGCACAAACATATAACAAAGTAGAGACACTACCATGCCTTCTTTGTAATGGCACTTCATGCCATTGAATGGCATAAATAGCTGGTCCCAGTATAGATCCACTGAAATAATAATAATGCCAAAGAATTTTAAAGTTCCTGACCCTCTCCATTTCCGATCCCCTGATGAGGACTGGCTTGTGAACTTCCTGTTTTCTCCCCCTGTGGTCAATAACTAGCTCTGGTTTTGCTGACTTTGAGTGAGATGATGTGACCATTTAACCAGATTTTCAATGATCCAATTTGTCACCACTTTAAATTTGGCAATGGACAGTGGTCACATCAGCAAACATAAATACTATTGAAAAGGAACAATCATGATAATATTTTAAATCTAAAGCCATTCACCAGGAGCACAGTAACCCTGCACAGGAAGAGGTATGAATAGATTGTCTCTCAAACTATTTAACACCACCATGAATGTCCCACTGAAAGTGTGTGTGTTTCACACATTAGACTTGTTGAATTACATGTAAAATTGATATGTTTCTCGGATTAACTCTCCTGTGCCTGTTTTTAATTTTTCATCACCTTCTGTTCTTGTGTGTATAACTGTTCTGTGCATTTCCAGTAGTTGTAGTATACTTGATTCTGAATTTTTCTAGAAACTTGTTGGCAGCCTGTGTCATGCGAATGAACTTGACTACTTCATCAGTAACACGAGTGAATCTGTAGATGCTGGAAATAAATAAAAAACACAAAATGTTGGCAGAACTCAGCAGGCCAGACAGCATCTATGGGAGGAGGTAATAACGACATTTCGGGCCAAAACCCTTCATCAGGAGTAAATTAACACGGGATGGTCGAGGGGGAATAAGAAGTGGGGGGAGGGATAAAGTAGAGAGCTTTCATTCTAAGACAAAGGAGATGTCTTCCTTTTATAAAGAAAGGGGCTTCCCTTTGTCCACTATCAACTCTGCCCTCCATCGCGTCTCCCATATTTCACGCACCTCTGCCCTCACCCCATCCCCCCGCCAGCCCACTAGGGATAGAGCCACCTGGTCCTCACCTATCATCCTAACATCCTACAGATCCAACGCATAATCTTCCATAACTTCCGCCACCTCCTACGTGATCCGACCACCAACCACATCTTCTCCCCACTCTTGGCTTTCCGCAGGGATTGCTCCCTACGTGACTCCCTTGTCCATTTATCCCCCCCATCCCTCCCCATGGACCTCCCTCCAGGCACTCATCCCTGCAAATGGAAGAATGCTACACCTGCCCCCACACTTCTTCCCTCACCACCATCCCAGGCCCCAGACAGTCCTTTCAGGTGAGGCACCACTTCACCTGTGAGTCAATTGGGGTGATATACTGTATCTGGTGCTCCCAATGTGGCCATTTATACATTGGGGAGACCCGTCGCAGACTGGGTGACCGTTTCGCCAAACACCAACGCTCAGTCCTCCAGCAGTGGTGGGATCTCCCTGTGGCCACACACTTCAATTCCACAGACCACTCCCACTCCGACATGTCTGTCCATGGCCTCCTCTACCGTCAAGATGAGGCCACACGCAGGTCGATGGAGCAATATCTTATCTCCCGCCTAGGTAGCCACCTTCCTGCCAGCATGAACATCCAACTCACTGACCTCCGTTGATACCCCTGCCCCCCACCCTTACCCCCATCCTTATCTATTATTTTAGTCTGGTTCTCTCTCTCTCTTTTCCCCCCTCACTATAATCTCTCCCCCCAGTCCTACCTTTCTTTCTCTTTTATTTCCCATAATTTACCACCTTCCCCCAGCCCATTTCCCTCCAGCCTATCACTTCCCAGCTCTCTACTTTATCCCTCCCCCCACTTCTTATTCCCCCTCGACCATCCCACGTTACTTCACTCCTGATGAAGGGTTTCGGCCTGAAATGTCGTTATTACCTCCTCCCATAGATGCTGTCTGGCCTACAGAGTTCTGCCAGCATTTTGTGTTTTTTATTTGACTATTTCATCAGTTACTTTTATCACTAGAATGTGGTTTATCTCCCCAGTGAGTAGCTTTTTTATCCTTTATTTCTCCTACTTAGCTTTCTCTCTCTTCCTTACAGAGCAAATTAGTTACCTTTTTATTATTTTGAACTCTTAATGAAACAGCTAAAATTACAATATTTACACATTCTTGAGTTCTGAAGAACCTCTAGGCCAAAATTGTGGGATCCAAAAGCCTCATTAACCATTTAAGCAGAATAAAAAAAACTTAATCTTGAAAAAGTTAAAACCCAGTAATGCATTATTTCTGTGTTCTGCTGTGACCCTCTGACCATGGCAATTAACAAATTGGCCTTGTTAGCTATCTCTGGCTAAAAGCCACGCGATTCAGCATTGCATGGGTAACAGTGAGACGCCCATCTCTAATAAGCAACACATGTCTAGGGTCGGAATGGTTTAGATTCAACCCAATAGTAAAGTTGGAAATTTCCACTAAGGGAACAAAATTTATGGTGAAAGCTGTATAAATACAGCCCAATGTAAAAGGTATTGTTCACCAGGAAATAATGGAACTCAGACTGGCATAAACTTAAAGTGGGAGGACATTCCCAAATATTTCAACTTTAACAAATTATTAACAGAAAGAAAAGCCGATTGCAATTAATCCAGTCTATCACCATTCATAAACATTGGATCTCATTGCTGGGTAGTTTGGTACTTCACTTTAATTACTCACAGTGTTGAACCCACGTTCTGCGTGAAAGACAACAGCCACAATTTGAACTTCCCTTGAAGTCTGTTACAAACTGGCTAACTCAGATGCATTGATACTTCCTCTATGCAATTACTTGTCTGCACAAAGAACTTCTACAATGATGTCTGTCCTTTGAGCAGGGTTCCACGAGCATCTTCTAATTGTGCTCCTCACCGCAACACACTTCTCCCCCAATTCCCACAAGAAGAGCCATAACAAACACATATTCTCCTAGAAATTTGATGCCCCCAATCTCTCTCAAAGGTTCATTGGCATCCCACTGGCTAGAGTCTTATCAAGACAAATCCAATCAGCTGACACATAAGACTATAAGATATATAAACTGAATTAGACTATTTAGCCCATCTAGTCTGCTCAGCCATTTCATATTTGCTAAGGTCTCCTTGGATCCCATGCCTCCTTACTTTTTAAATGATCCTTGCATGGGGAACTTTATCAAATGCCTTACTGAAATCCATATACATTTCACCCATTACTTTACCTTCATCAATATGTTTTGTTACATTCTCAAAGAATTCTATCAGGTTCATAAGGCATGACCTGCCCTTGACAAAGCCATGTTGCATATCCCTAGTCAGATTATGTTTCTCTAAATGCTTATAAATCCAGCCTCTCAGGATCTTCTCCAACAACTTGCCCACCACTGAAGCATAGCATTCAAATATATTTCATGATTACAGGATCACCAATCCATTTGTAAATGGAAATAACATATTTCACCATTGGGAATGACACCACTCTGTTTCCCAGTTACATCATATGCCAGCCTATCTGGAGTTTTAGAACATAAAACATAGAACATAGAATAGTACAGCACATTACAGGCCCTTCGGCCCACAATGTTGTGCCAACCCTCAAACCCTGCCTCCCATATAATCCCCCACCTTAAGTTCCTCCATATACATGTCTAACAGTCTCTTAAACTTCACTATTGTATCTGCCTCCACCACTGACTCAGGCAGTGCATTCCACGCACCAACCACTCTCTGAGTGAAAAACCTTTCTCTAATATCCCCCTTGAACTTTCCTCCCCTTACCTTAAAGCCATGTCCTCTTGTACTGTACAGTGGTGCCCTGGGGAAGAGGCGCTGGCTGTCCACTCTGTCTATTCCTTTTAATATTTTGTACACCTCTATCATGTCTCCTCTCATCCTCCTTCTCTCCAAAGAGTAAAGCCCTAGCTCCCTTAATCTCTGATCATAATCCATACTCTCTAAACCAGGCAGTATCCTGGTAGATCTCCTCTGTATCTTTTCCAATGCTTCCACATCCTTCCTATAGTGAGGCAACCAGAACTGGACACAGTACTCCAAGTGTGGCCTGACTAGAGTTTTATAGAGCTGCATCATTACATCGCATCTCTTAAACTCTGTCCCTCGACTTATGAAATCTAACACCCCATAAGCTTTCTATGAGGCAACTTTCAGGGATCTGTGGACATGTACCCCCAGATCCCTCTGCTCCTCCACACTACCAAGTATCCTGCCTCCCTAAGTGCTTTTTATCTTAGTTTCAACTTCTTCGTTCTCAGCCACTTCTTGTGACTGTTCCCGTTTACTTCGGGATGCCTCACCCTGTCTATCACTCACACTTCTGTTCCTCCTGAACTGTTCCTCCTGAATGAACTCAGCTTCATTTCCAATTATATTTGAGCCTAGTTCCCTTTCACTGTCTAGTATCACATCTGGCTGTCCATTGGTTGAACTCCCTACTGGACTGGACTGGAGATTCAGATGTCTCTTCATAAACTCTTGGGAAGGTTGCGTAAGGTAAGGTATACCATGTTCCCATTTCTTCATCTACTGGGTCTGTACCGTATTCAGTGGGTTTGTCTGGTTTCACTTTAGGTCTTTCAACTGAAATCACTCTACTGTCTGGCTTATCCTCCTCTTGTTGCCTTTCTTTTCTCTCACACCTTTGCAGAGTTCTTTTACTAGGTGTTGGTTCCATGTCACACTCTGCATAAATATGCACTCTTGCCCTAGGTGATGATTCCAGTGGAGAATTTGAGCAGGACCATTCTCATCTTCTGTCTTCACCTGGAAAACTGGCAAGTTTTGTATCTGGATCTCCACTACATAAGACATAGAAACCCAACGGTCAGCCAACTTGCACTTCCCTTGTAGTCCCAAATTTCTTATTAGAACTCTCTCTCCAGGAGGCCATAATGAATCAAATATTTCTCCCATAAGAATTCTGCAAATTTGGATGCTCTCTGATTCTGTGTGGGAAAGGCCTGAGCCTATCTGGTGCAGGGATCAGTGATGATCAAGACATTCACAGTGTTACTGGATCAGGCTCTATGGAAAGGAAATCCATACACACTATATCAATGGCCCTGTGCTATGTAGATGAGACAAGGGAGCAATTCTTTTAGATAGTGTTTTTCACCAAATACAACAGATGTATGACTTGGAGTAATCTTCAACTTCAGGCTTCATGTGTCTCCAATAGAACCGACCTCAGACCAGCTTGTCAACTCCCAAATGACCTAAGTCATCACAAAATTACCTCAGTTCAATCTTCTGGTTCTTCTCTGTTATAAGGGGGCCTTGGGAGCGGATCCAAGTGCAGGACACAGACACTGAGGTAGTATAAACTGAACAGTGTTTATTGATAGTTACTAGGAAGGCCAGGGAGCAAAGACAAGAATGTCAACATGGACGTATATGTTGGATAACTAACCAGTAAAACCTGAACTAGGACTTGGACTCGGACTCAACCCAGAAACTGCGCACGACAGGCTCCCGACTCGACCCAGTCTCAGCCAGCCTTGAAAATGGCAGAATTTATATCTTACTTGGAGTAGTGGCAAAATGGCTGGCAACCCAGCTGGACTCGAAAATGACTGAGCGGAACAGCACTGAAGCAACTAGAGTCCACGATTCTCGATGACCTCGAGACAAGTATAGCCGCCTTGCTGAGGTGACTGGCTTCCGGTGACTGGTTACCATTGACAAACCTCTGATGACGGTCCAGCACTGAGTAGCTGTAACCTGGAGCCTTTTATGTTACCAGCTCGAAATGAAGATTAGGTGCCTTAATCAAGGTGCACAACAAAACAAGGGGGAAAGGAAATAACTGAAATGAGGAGTCTATGGACTGGACCGTGACAATCTCAGGCAAAACCAACTGGGAATGTCATGTTCTGTTTGGAGGAGATGCAACCCTGTATAGAACTTCATTCCTCAACTCTAGTTTGTCCCATTCCCTCATCAATAGGGATATGTAGGTTGTTGTGTCTTCTCAACTTGGGTCATATCCCCTTTAACAACAAATATCCAGATGTCTCCTATATAAGGGGTGTCTTGTGCTGCTACCAATTCAGCAGGACTCAAGGTGAACAACTGCTTTGGATACAGCATGGTCAGGTTGCTTGTGGAACAGCATGGCTAGGACCTCCCAAATAATCAACAACTCTATCAGGGTGTAGTCATTGCTCTGATTTTGCAACTATGGAAAAATAGCACTTTGCTTTAACACCAGAGGCAAAAATGTCCTCCCACTCTCCATCCATTGCCAGCATCTCATAATAATGTTGTATCTGCATCAATGTTCTGACATTCTGGCTGGCATTTAAGGCTGAAATCTTAAACAGACAATGTTGCCAACCAGCATCCAATTTTGCCAAGGCCAAAATAAAAGTTAATGGATTGTTGTCAGTCCCCACTTCGAACTTGGCTCCATATACAGTAGATAAACATTTAAATTGTCTACCACTGCCCATTTCAATGCCAGAAATTCCAGTTTGTTTTCCAGATAGTTCCATTCGGATGGCTGATGAAAGCAACAGGTCTCAGCCCGTTAGATTGGTCCTGATATAAAACACCACATAATCCTTCATGACCAGCACCTGTGTGCAGTACATATGGCATCTGAGGGACCTGCAAAGGCCAACAGAGATGCTTTCATCAGTGACTCTTTCAGCAGCTGAAATGCCTCTTCACATTTTGCATCCCATCTTTCTCTGAAAGGCTCCAAAGGGCTAAGATGAACCTTGGCTTCTTCCCTCTTTGTTCTCCTCCCTTTCTTCACCAAGGGAGGCTAACCACACAGGAGTTGATCCAAAGGGTGGCTTACCTCAGGTTAGTTCTTCACAAATCTCTGGTAGAGCCTACAGAATCTAAGGATGGATGTAGAGCACACAGTTTCTTGGGCCTTGACCATGTGGTCACTACCTTTATCTTTATTTTAGAGAGACTATGTGTCCTACAGAGTTGACTGACATCTTACAGAATCGGCACTTGTCCAGTGACAGTTTTAAAACTTCAGCTTCCAGGCAGTCTAATGCCTTCAGTCATCTTGTCTCATGTTGACCCAAACACTATGAGATCATCCAAGTGCACCAGTACCTCTAACAAGTCCACGTCTCCAATGGTTTGCTCCGTGACATGTTGGAAAGTAGCAGGTGCTCCTGATATGCCCTGAGGCATCCTTTCAAACTGAAAGAATCCAGGTGGACATATGAATGCCATCTTTTCTCTATCAGCTTCACTCATGGGCATTTGATAATACCCATTTCTTAGGTCAACAGAATGAACCATCTGCTTCCACTTAAGCAGGGCCAGTGCTTCCTCGATCCACGGAACAGTACATTGATTGGGCACTGTACATTTGTTCAGTGTTCGATAATTAACACACATTCATACCTTCCCATTCTTCTTCCTCACAACAACTATGAGTGACACATAGGGACTTCTCAACTCAGTGATAATTCTAACTTCCTTCAGTTTAAGCAGGTGCTGCCAAACATCTACAACCTCCACTCATGCTAACCGGCGAGACCTCTCTCAGAAATGTATGTTCTCTGACACTATACTAGGTTGGGAAGTAACATGTTTGCTCCGGGGTGTTGGACTATTCCTGTAGTTTTTTTTTCTTTTTCCTGTTTGATTAACTACTGGTTTACTATTTGAAGAATTTTCTGTCCTTCATAGTTTTGCTTGGAATGTCCATCTTCTCCACAGTTGTACCAGAAAATACCAATCATCTCCCTAGTCAAAAGAGCATTTCCGGCAGCCTTCCTCTACTTAGTAAGTCCTACAGGTAGGTTAGGTTCCTGAGTGGACATGTCACACTTAGCTACAACACTAGCAGGCTTCAACCAAAGTACCTCAGCTTGCAGGTTTTTCCACTTCATTTTGTGTGGCATCAGGGGTCACTTTATCAACAGAGCTACAACTGAAGATAATACCTGACTGTTGAAGAAATTACAGTCCTCCATCTTATTTCCCACCTCTCTTAGTTTTCTGAGTAACTTAGTAAAAGAGGGAGGAGGATGCATCTTGTGGGTCATTCAAATAGATAGAGCAAACATGTCATGTGACAGCACACACATCTCAACCTGATCTACTCTCAGGCAATTTCTCTCAGATAGTTGAATGCCCCCTTTGCAGCACAAACAGTGCAGCCATTTCTCCAACCCAAGAAGGTAGGCAGTCAGCTTCTCTCCTTCCTCTTGAAATGCATGCCTGATCTTCATCATGAAATCAGCTGAACTTTCAGTAGTGCTGAAAGTATTTTCCAGAGCTTGCATGTACTGTAGTTAGCTGATGTTGCTAAAGTAGTTTCTGCATCAGGGAAACTCACTATATCAGCCGCAGGACCTGTTAAACTCTCTACAAGTCTTGGCTTCTTTTATTGTCAAGCACTGTCACCTAGTAAATGAGATGCCTGTTTAGTCCAAGCCCCATGCTCTTCTCCATTTGTTGTAGGATTGGCTCCAGAGTACATTCTCAGCTTACAATAACCTTGGATCTCAGCAGTACATTGTGCTGTTCATCGACCAGTAATGTAATTGCCAAAACCAGTTCAAGATTTAAATCGACAGCTGAAGGACCTCTTAGACTCACATCAGACAAAGTCTTCCCCTCACTCTGCAGAAAAGAGAACAACTTGCATTTAAAATCTTAACCTCAGCATATTCAGCACCCTCAGTTACATTCTCAGAACCATTAAAGATATGAACTGGCCATGGCCCCCTTATGCAGGGTACCCCTATCCTATCAGGCAGCATAAATTCAGTCTGATGGTCTGGTGTAAGAAGCTGACCTGGAGACTGTTGGTCCTCGATTTTATACTACGGTACCATTTCCTAGAAGGTAGCAGCTGGAACAATTTGTGGTTGGGGTGACTCAGGTCCCTGATAATCCCTCGGGCACGTTTTACACACCTGTCTTTTTAAATGTCCTGAATTGTGGGAAGTTCAGCGATTAAGAGAAATTTGGATGAGTACATGGATGGGAGGGATATGGAGGTCTGTGGTCCAGCTGCAGGCCGATGGGACTAGGCTGACTAAGTTCTTGATGGACCAGATGGGTGAAAGGGCCTGTTTCTGGGCAATAAAGCTCTATGACTATAACAATGTTAGGCAGCCACTTCCACAATGAGACATTGTGTTATGCTGAGGAGGTGATGCTTTTCAATACTCATCTAGTCTTTTCTGAGAAGAGCTTCTAAACTCATAACCTGCAGAGGCAAAAGAAATTCTCCCTGTCCCAATTATCCTCACCAACTTGACGTGCCAACTGCTCTGCATGAAACTGCAAGTAACCACAGAGAGTCGTGGACATAGTTCAGCACATCACAGGAAACAGCTACACCGCCCCCCCCCCCCCCCATGGTCTCTGTCTAGACCTCTCACTGCCTCAATAAATCAGTCAGCATAATCAAAGGCCCACCCACCCCAGATATTCTCCCTTCTCACCTCTCCACTAGGGCAGAAGGTGCAAAATTCTGAAAGCACCAGGCTTAAGGACAGTTTCTGTACAACTGTTAACAGACGCATGAATGAACCTCTTGTATGATAAAGTGAACTCTTCGGCTCACAATCGACCTTGTGATCCTACCTTTTCTCGTTTACTTCCACTGCATGCTTTTGTTGCCTTTACATCTAATTCTGCATTGTTGTTGTTTTACCACATTGTAGGTCAATGATTTGATATGTATAAACAGTAGCAGGACAAGTTTTTCACTGACTCAATAATAAACCAATACCATTACCAATACTTTTACACCCAGAGGATCAGGTAGGAAGGCTTTCCGACCCACTATCAGGTCCAATTTCCTCCAAGATCACAGACCATTCCAAATTTAAACAATATTGCTTCCCCTTCAGTCAATAACATGGACATCCTCCAAAAAAAGCATTTAGTGAGTTCATTTGTCAGGTGTACCATGCAGTCAAGAACAATGCATACTGCCACTTTCTCCAGGGCAGGAAATAAATGGCAGCCATGCAAACAAGATCTATCTGCCAAAAATGAATAATTAAAAAAAATGAATGAAGCTTTGTTGAGGCTGTGTTGGAGGATTGAGGAATCAAAGTTTGATAAACTTGGGCATGGTCAAGTCTGGGAAGAGATTTGAAGAGGAGAATGTATAATTATATGAGGGGAATGGAGAATCTGCACAACACTAAATGACAGAAGTGTTAATGTACCACAGAATAGTAGATTCATATAAAAATTAATACCATATGCAATTCTGTTGTTTTATTTTTAATTTCTACAGGACAGGTGATTGACCTTTGTATAAATTAGTGAATCCCATGCTGATTTGACTAGATTTGGAATTTGTCCTCAACCTTCAATTAGGGAAAAAACATACATGAATAGTTCATTTAACAGACCTGCAGGTTCTTATCCTGGGTGATAGTTCTGATTTACCCTTAGATGACTTGTCAGAGCCTTAGAATTCTGCACTGCTCAAACACTTCCTGCAAAGAAGCTTTGTGACTCCTGGCACTCTAAATTCCAATTATCAACAGCTTCATTCCGGTTATCCTCAAATTATTTTCTTGTCACACCCTTAATTAATGTAAGATTTCTTGTTTCTTCTTAAATGAATTTTCCTCGCCCCAAGGATATCATTGGCTATTTTGTTCAATAATTGTAATTTTGCTCTCAATATCATTTTCTTTTTAGTTCAGTGATAAATGCTGCCTTTTTTTAAGCTTTTACTGTGTATCTTAACAATGTTAATTATTTTCTGCTGATGATTTAATCCTCCCTCAATTTCTTCTTCTATCCCCAGTGATTCATCTTATGAAATTTTAACCATCTTAAAATTATTATTTTTAACTTTAATTATGAAAACAAGTTGACCTATACAATTATGATCAGCACATTATGAAGTGTGAATCTCATTTATCATGGCCTTCAGATGTTGCTTCTTGCCAACTCATTGGGTCACTTTGATTGTAAAATAAAAGTGATATTAAGACCATGATCCCAATCATTGTACTAACTTCTACAGATGTATTGTTGAAAGTCCAGATGAAGGATCTTGACCTGAAGTGTCCACTGTATATTCCCCTCCATAGATGATGCCTTACCTCCAGCAGTCTGTGCATACTGCTCGGATCTCCAGCAACTGTAGAATTGTCTGTGTTTACTGTTGAATGAATCCTGACCAGTTGCATCCTGGTGTGAGACAGCAATTCAAATGTGCAGAAACACAAGAAGCTGCAAAGTATAGTGGACTTAGCCCAATAGGTCACTGGCAGATCTCTCTCCACCATTGGAGGTATCTACAGAAGGTGCTGCCTCAAGAAAGCAATATTCATCATTAAAGACTCGCAGCATCCAGATCATCTCATCTCCTCACAGCTTCCATAAGGCAGGGCATACAGAAACTGAAGTACCACATAACCAGGTTCAAGAACATTTGTCTTCCCTTCAACCACTCAATGTAACTCAAACTCAAAGTAAATTTATTATCAAAGTACATTCATGTACGTCACTATATACTACATTTCTTCGGCAGTTTGAATGGGGCATGACTGTGCAAGCGCGTGAAGGTCGGCCTCTGAGAAAGCAGGAGAGTTTAAAAAGTGAGCATATTAATGGAGCAGGCGACGGAGTAGTGGGTGACAGAGTAGGAAGGCTCTGGCTTGAGAGGTTTCGGCGATCAGAGGCTGAGGACGAGCTTGCTCCCAGTCAGGTAAGGCCGGTCAGTTCCTTTAATTAATCTAGTTAACTTAGAAGTAGGTCTTTTTCACTCCTTGGCAAATCAGTTCGGGCAGACAGAGGAACAGCAGGGCGCACACAGCTAATGGTATGAGCTAACGGTTTAAAAAGTTTGTGTGTTTGGTGAGTTCAGTGGGTGAGAGGACTTATTTTTCCTTGTTCATTCCTGTAGAATTAGGTAGCATGTCTGCAGGGTTAGTTCAGGGTGTCAGATGTGGGAATCCTGGGAGACTTCCAGCTTCTCTGATGGCCACATCTGCACCTGGTGCACCGAGACCATGTTAGGGATCTGGAGCTGCAGCTTGATGACCTATAACTTATTAGGGAAAATGAAGAGGTGATAGACAGGAGCTACAAGGAGGTAGTCATCCCCAGGCTACAGGGGTCAGAAAACTGGGTGACTGTCAGGAGAGGGAAGGGAAATGCCCAGATAGTGGAGAGCACCCCTGTGGCTGCCCCCCTCAGCAATGTGGTGAACTACATATACCTGTCTGGACACGCCAGCTGCTGACTGCTCCTGTGGCCCCTCCCAGTGACCGTGGCTCCTTCTACAGACCCCGGTATAAAGGCGATTGAGGCCTGAGCCCGGCCCTCATTCTCCAGGATGTAGTATGGTGGTCAACTACTGCTTGTTCTTTCTTCCAACCAATAAAAGCTGATATCTCGCCTTCACATCTCAGAGAGAGTTATTGATGGTGCATCAAGCAACAAGCATATTGTTTTGGATGCTGTTGAGGGGGATGGCCATGGTGACTGGGTCTCTGGCAGTGAGCCTGGCGCTGTTGTGCAGGAGGGAAGGAGGGAGAAGAGGAATGCGGTAGTCATAGAGGATTCCATAGTCAGGGGAACAGACAGGAGATTCTGTGAGCCTGATAGAGATACCCACATGGAGTGTTGCTTCCCAGATACCAAGATGCAGGATGTCTTGGATCGGGTCCAGAATATTCCGAAGGGAGAGGGCGAGCAGCCAGCTGTCTTGGTACACGTTGGTACCAATGACATAGATAGGAAAAGGGAGAAGGTCCTGAAGAGAGATTTCCAGGAGTTAGGAAAGAAGCTGAGAAGCAGGACCTCCAGGGTAGTAATCTCAGGATTGCTACCTGTGCCATGTACTAGCAAGAGCAAGAATAGTAGGATCAGGCAGATGAATGTGTGGCTGAGAGACTGGTGCAGGGGGAAAGGCTTCAGATTCTTGAATCATTGGGATCTCTTCTGGGGGAAGTATGACCTGTTCAAAAAGGACGGGTTACACCTGAATCCGAAGGGGACCAATATCCTGGCGGGAAGGTTTAATAGAGCTGTTAGGGAGGGTTTAAACCAATTTGGCAGGGAGATGGAAACCAAAATGATAGAGTGGAGGAGGGGGAAAACAGAAATAAATCTAAGATAGTGAGCAGTAAAGATGTCAGGAAGGACAGGCAAGTGATGGGGCAAATTTGCAGCCATTGGGATGAGTTACAGTGCAATAAAGTTGCAGTGAAATCAAAGCAAAAAGTACCAAATACTGGACTTGTGTTATACTTAAATGCACGCAGCATAAGGAATAAAGTGGATGATCTTGTCATATAGCTACAGATTGGCAGATATGATGTTTTGGCCATCACTGAGATGTGGCGAAAGGATGCATGTTTCTGGGAGCTGAACATCCAAGGATACACGGTGGATCGGAAGGATAGGCAGGTAGGCAGAAGGGCTGGGGTGGCTTTATTGGTAAGAAATGATTTTAAATCATTAGAGTGACATAGGATTGGAAGGTGCAGAATCTTTATGGGTTGAGCTAAGAAATTGCAGGGGTAAAAGGACCCTGATGGCAGTTATATACAGGCCTCCTAACAGCTGCAGTGATGTGGACTACAAACCACAACAGGAAATAGAAAAGGCTTGGCAGAAGGGCAGTGTTATGATAATAGTGAGGGATTTTAACATGCGAGTGGATTGGGAAAATTATGTCGGCACTGGATCTCAAAAGAGGGAATTAGTAGAATGTCTACGAGATGGCTTTTTAGAACAGCTTGTTGTTGAGCCCACTAGGGGAGCGGCTGTACTGGATTGGGTGTTGTGTAATGAACCAGAGGTGATTAGAGAGATGGAAGTGAAGGAACCCTTAGGAGGCAGTGATCATAACAGGATTGAGTTCACTGTGAAATTTGAGAAAGAAAAGCCGAAATACGATGTGTTGGTATTTCAATGGAGTAAAGGAAATTACTGCATGAGAGGGGAACTGGCCAAGGTTGACTGGAGAGGGACACTAGCAGGAAGGACGGCAGAGCAGCAGTGGCTGGAGTTTATGCGAGAAGTGAGGAAGGTGCAAGACAGATATATTCCAAAAAAGAAGAAATTTTGGAATGGAAAAAGGATGTAACCGTGGCTGACGAGAGAAGTCAAAGCCAAAGTAAAAGCAAAGCAGAGGGCAATACAAGGAAGCAAAAATTAGAGGGAAGACAGATGTTTGGGAAGTTTTTAAAAGCTTACAAAAGAAAACTAGGAAGGCCATTAAGAGGGAAAAGATGAACTATGAAAGGAAGCTAGCAAATAATATCAAAGAGGATATTAAAAGCTTCTTTAAGTATATAAAGAGTAAAAGACAGCTGAGAGTAGATATAGGACCGATAGAAAATGATGCTGGAGAAATTGTAATGGGAGATAAGGAGATGACAGAAGAACTGAACGAGTATTTTGCATCAGTCATCAGTGAGGAAGACATCAGCAGTATACCGGACACTCAAGGGTGTCAGGGAAGAGAAGTATGCGCAGTCACAATTAAAACAGAGAAAGTACTCAGGAAGCTGAATAGTCTAAGGGTAGATAGATTTCCTGGACCAAATGAAATGCACCCTCGTGTTCTGAAGGAAGTAGCTGTGGAGATTGCGGAGGCATTAGCAATGATCTTTCAAACATCAATAGATTCTGGCATGGTTCTGGAGGACTGGAAGATTGCAAATGTCACTTCGCTATTTAAGAAGGGGGCAAGGAAGCAAAAAGGAAATTATAAACCTGTTAGCTTGACATCGGTAGTTGGGAAGTTGTTGGAGTCGATTGTCAAGGATGAGATTACGGAGTACCTGGAGGCATATGACAAGATAGGCAGAACTCAGCATGGTTTCCTTAAAGGAAAATCCTGCCCTACAAACCTATTGCAATTTTTTGAGGAAATTACAAGTAGGCTAGACAGTGGATATTGTGTATTTGGATTTTCAGAAGGCCTTTGACAAGGTGCTGCGCATGAGGCTGCTAAACAAGATAAGAGCCCATGGAATTACAGGAAAGTTACATACATGGATAGAACGATGGCTGAATGGCTGGAAACAGAGAGTGGGAATGAAGGGATCCCATTCTGGTTGGCTGCCGGTTACCAGTGGTGTTCCACAGTGGTCTGTGTTGGGCCGCTTCTTTTTACATTGTATATCAACGATTTGGATTATGGAATAGATGGCTTTGTGGCTAAGTTTGCTGATGATACAAAGATAGGTGGAGGGGCCAGTAGTGCTGAGGAAACAAATAATCTGCAGGGAGACTTAGATAGATTGGGGGAATGGGCAAAGAAGTGGCAAATGAATTACAATGTAGGAAAGTGTATGGTCAAGCACTTTGGTAGAAGAAATAAACAGGCAGACTATTATTGAAATGGGGAGAGAATTCAAAATTCTGAGATGCAATGGGACTTGGGAGTCCTCGTGCAGGGTACCCTTAAGGCTAACCTCCAGGTTGAAGAAGGCAAATGCAATGTTGGCATTCATTTCTAGAGGAATAGAGTATAGGAGCAGGGAAGTGTTGTTGAGCTCTATAAGACACTGGTAAGACCTCACTTGGAATACTGTGTGCAGTTTTGGGCTCCTTATTTAAGAAGGGATGTGCTGACATTGGAGAGGGTTCAGAGAAGGTTCACTAGAATGATTCCCGGAATGAGAGGGTTAACATATGAGGAATGTTTGACTGCTCTTGGACTGTACTCCTTGGAGTTTAGAAAAATGGGGGGGACCTCATAGAAACATTTTGAATATTGAAAGGCATGGACAGAATGGATGTGGCAAAGTTGTTTCCCATGGTGGGGGAGTTTAGTACGAGAGGACATGACTTAAGGATTGAAGAGTGCCCATTCAGAACAGAGATGCAAAGACATTTTTTTAGCCAGAGGGTGGTGAATCTGTGGAATTTGTTGCCATGGGAGGCAGTGATAGTTGAACCAGATAGTTAACTTGTTCTTTTTTTTTTAATAATTTTTTATTGCATTTTTAAATGATTACAAAGTATGAAAAAACAATGTATATAACCCATACCCCCTCCCCTTAACCCCTCCCCCCTAACTGCCCCATAGAAAAAAAAAAGAAAGAAAGAAAGAAAGAAAGAATGCCTGGTGGTTGGAAGATCTCCACATGCTCCATGGAGTTCGTAATAATTTTAATATGTATATTTATTACTTTCCCCTAATAACCAATTGTTTCATCTTAAAAGCATCTATATATTTAATCCTGTCTTTTGTAAATAAGGGCTCCAAATTTTCAAAAATGTTTCATATTTATCTCTTAAATTATAAGTAATTTTTTCTAATGGAATACAACCATAGATTTCTTTCTTCCAAGAATCTATACTTAAATGTGTATCCGATTTCCAAGTAACTGCAATAGCTTTTTTGGCTACTGCCAGTGCAATTTTTATAAATTCTTTCTGATACTTATTTAGTTTGAGTTTCGGTTTTATCCCTTCAATATCACCTAGTAAAAATAATATTGGATTATGAGGAAATTGTGTTCCTGTAATTTGTTCCAGTAAAAGTCTTAAATTTGTCCAAAATGGTTGAATCTTTATTAGCAAAGAGATCTTTAATTCAAAATAGACTTATTCCTTTTACAATGGACAATCAACTTTTATATAATTGGATTCAAAATGGGATTAGATATATAGGGAATTGTTTTGAAGGAGGTATATTAATGTCATTTGAACAATTAAAGAATAAATATAAAATATCAAACAACACTTTATTTTGCTACTTTCAATTAAGGGCTTATTTAAGAGAAAAATTAGGTCAAACAATGTTATTGCCGAAATCTAATGAAATAGAAATTTTAATTCAAAAAGGAAATATCAAAAAATTTGTATCTTGCATGTATAATTTGATTCAAAGACAGGTAATTAAGCAAGGAGTCCATAAGTCAAGACAAAAATGGGAAAGTGATTTGAATATTAAAATTGAAGAAACAAATTGGTCAAGACTATGTCTTGACAGTATGACAAATACAATAAATGTTCGGTTAAGATTAGTGCAGTATAATTTTCTACATCAATTATATATTACACCACAAAAAATAAAAAAAATTAATCTAAATTTATCGGATCAGTGTTTCCGATGTAACCAGGAAACTGGTACTTTTTTACATTCGACATGGTCTTGCTCTAAAATTCAACCATTTTAGTTAACTTGTTCTTGAACCTCATGGTGAGGTACCACAGGCTCATGTACCTCCTTCCCGACTGTAGTAGTGAGAAGAGTGTATAGTCTGGATGAGGGGTCTTTGATGATTGATGCAGCTTTCTTGTCATGAAGCTCCTTGTATATATGATCAATGGTGGAAAATATTTTGCTGGTAACGGACTGGGCTCCATCCATCACTTTTTGTAGACTTTTTTCCTGGATATTGTTCTTTTCATGCTAAACCATGATGTAAGCAGTCAGAATTATCTTGGCCTGGTTCATCAACTAACCAGCACAATCCTAATCACTGTATTTTAGCTATACTTATTATTATTTTTTTTAGTTCTGGTTGTTTCCTTTCTTGTAAGAATGGTTTGTCATTTATGTTTAATTTAGGTGCATCTTGTGAGTGCTGCTTATCTGATGCTATGTGTGTTGCTGCTGCAAGCAAGTTTTTTTTGCACCTGTGCACACATGAACTCTGCAATAAACAGGACATCGAACTTTGACACTTTAACCAAATGTTTCACTTCTCTGATCATGACTATTGCATTCCAATATTCTGAATCAGAATCAGGTTTAATGTCACCGGCATATGTTGTGAAATTTGTTAACTCAGCGGCAGCAGTACAAAGCCATACATGATAAATATAGATAAATAAATAAATATGTTCCAATAAGTATATTAAATAGTTAAATTAAAAAATAGAAAATCAATGAGGTAGTGTTCATGGGTTCAATGTCCATTTACAAATCAGACAGCAGAAGAAAAAAAGCTGTTCCTGAATCACTGAGTTTGTACCTTCAGGCTCAGTCCCTCCTTCCAGATGGTAACAGTGAGAAGAGTGCATGTTCTGGGTGATGAGTTGCCTTTCTGAGACACTGCTTCTTGAAGATGTCTTGAATATTACACAGGCTAATGCCCAAGAAGGAGCTGACTAATTTTACAACTTTCTGTAGCTTCTTTCAATCCTGTGAAGTAGCCCTCCTCCCACCCCCCCCCCCACCCCCAACCTCCACCACCATACCAGGTAGTGATGCAGTCTTCAGAATGTTCTCATCTGGGCATCAGAGGCAGAGAGGGTCACAAAGAAAGCTGTTGGTACATTGGCTATCATTGGGATTTAATGTTGAATTTGTATAAGACATTGCTGAAACCAAATTTGGAGTACTGTGTGCAATTCTGGTAGCCTACATGCAATAAAGATATTGATAAGATTGAAAGAGTACAGAAAATATTTACACAGATATTGCTAGGACTTGAGTTATGTGGAAAGCTTGAACAGGTTAGGGCTTTATTTCCTGCATTGTAGTAGAGTGAAGGCAGATTTGATAGAGGCATGCAAAGATTATGAGATATATAGATAGGTTAAGGGTGAAAGGTGAAATATTTAAGGGGAACCTGAGGAGGAACTTCTTCATTTTGAGGTTTATGTAAATATGGAACAAGCTGCCAGCATATGGGTTTGATTACATATTAATGAGGTTTGTTTAAGTACATGAACGGGAGGGGCAGAGAGGGCTGTATTCCAGGTGCAGTTCAGTGGTAATTAGCAGAACAACAGTTTGGTCAGACTAGTCAGACCAAGGGGCCTGGTTTTGTGCTGCAGTATTCGACGACTGTATGACTCTAATTCGAATCAACTATTCTCATAAACCTTACAACACTTCACATTCAGGGACAATTTTATATCTCTATTCCTCCTTTGTGAATAACACTGCTTGGAGCCCTGTTTTTATGTCTCTGGGTTATTTTTAAAACAAGTGAGGGTAGCCAAAAGCCTTATACTCCTGCGAGGTAGGGATTTACCTGTGTTAGCATGGAGAGTTAGCTCTGACGGACTGGGTGGATGAGACCTACAGTCAGATCCAAGGTTCTGTAATGCTTTGTGGAGAATGGAGGATATGATGAGGCACAGAAGAAATCAAGATTATCCATTGCAACCAAGGAAGACCCCATTTTTGACACTGGACCAGACCTATGAGGTCGAAGGAACAGAACTGTCCCCATACAACAGCTTTTGCACTTTAAAAATTTCCCACACAAACTTTCTGTCATTGTGATAATCAACTTTGTACACTAATGTCACACATTTTCTGCATACTATGTCCATTTTATCTAAGCTCTGATTACTGTTTCACACTATCCACAAAGAGCAAATCTCTGAAGAGTGGTCCGCTAAAAGTATTTGCAAAGAGAATGGAAATATCTCACCTCCTGGGACAGAGAAGCTATATGACTACTCTCCTGCTGATCTAAAATGATGTGTGTCTGCTCTGCACCATTGACTTGCACACTCCAATCGTTAGGTTGCTACTAAAATGCCGATTGGGATGAGCCAGACCCCGCTGTCAAATGGATCTGGCCTGTTACGCACTGGATAGAGCTTGGAGTAGTTCCTCTTCTCATGGTGCTCGAACAAGTGGGTTGGCAACACAGCTGGACCTTGTTGCCACGTCTAGTGCCATTACGATTGGAACTTCACAGAAAGCCAACAGGGTAATGAAGCTTCAACAAGCCTCTGGGTGGGGAAGGCAGAAGCCAGCCTCGTGGCAATAATTTGATTTATATAACTACAACTGAGAAACACATTGGCATGAAAAATTTGAATACTATCATTCAATACCTTCAACTGCTTCAAGAAACACACACAAAATGCTGGAGAAACTCAGCAGACCAGGCAGCATCTATGGAAAAGAGTGCAGTCAACAATTTGGGCCAAGACCATCAGGACTGGAGAGAAAAAGCTGAGGAGTTAAAGCTGGGGGGAGGGGAGGAAGATCACAAGGTGATAGGTGGAACTGGGAGGGGAGGGGTAAAGTGAAGAGTTGCGAGGTTGACTGGTGAAAGAGATAAAGGGCTGGAGAAGGGGGAATCTGATAGGAGAGGACAAAAGGCTATGGAAGAAAGAAAAGGGGGAGGAGCACCAGAGGGAGGTGATGGGCAGGTAAGGAGTTAAGGTTAGAGAGGGAAAAGGGAATGGGGAATGTTGAAGGGGGAGGGAGAGGTAATTACCAGAAGTTAAAGAAATTGATGTTAATGCTATCAGGCTGGAGTCTACCCAGATGAAATATAAGCTGTTGCTCCTCCAGCCTGAGTGTGGCTTCATCACGACAGTAGAGGAGGCCATGGACTGACTTGTTGGAATGGGAATGGAAAGTGGAATTAAAATGGGTAGCCACTGGGAGATCCTGCTTCTTCTAGCAGATGGAGCATAGGTGCTTGGCAAAGGGGTGTCCCTGTCTGGGCGCACTGCATACAGTAGGTGACTCCAACAGACTCACAGGTGAAGTGTCGCCTCACCTGGAAGGAATGTTTGAGGGCCTAAATGGAGGAGGAGGTGTTAGAGTAGGTGTAGCACTTGTTCCGCTGACAAGAATGTGCCAGGAGGGAGATCAATGGGGAGGGATAAATGGAGAAGAGAGTCATGTAGGGAGCGATCCATGTGGGACGAAGGCGTGGGGAGGGAAGATGTGCTTGGCAATGGGATCCTGTTGGAGATGGCGGAATTTATGGAGAATTATGTATTGGCTGATGGGGTGGTAGGTGAGGACAAGAGGAACCCTATCCTTTGTGGGGCGGTGGGAGGATAGGGTAAGGGTAGACACACACAAAATGGAAGAGATGCGGTTGAGGGCAGCATTGATGGTGGAGGAAGAGAAGCTCCTTCCTTTGAAAACAGGGGAGATCTCCTTCATTTTGGAATGAAAAGCCTCTGAGAGTAGATGCAGTAGAGAACAGGGAATTGAGAAAGGGGGATGGCATTTTTATAAGCAAAGGGTGGGAAGAGGTATAGTCCAGGTAGCTGTAAGAGTCAATGGATTTATACTAGACATCAATAGGTAAGCTGTCTCCAGTGATAGAGAGATTGAGCGAGGGAAGGGAGGTGTTCAAAATGGTTCTCTCTCACCCACATACAGTGGCCACTCCAGCACTCAGTGCAACTTTGTATATGAAGTACTTGCATAATTGAATATATATATTGTAATTGTTGGATCATTCTTTTCACAAGGCTCTAATGGTATTGCTGTCACTTGGATTTGTTTCAAGGAGTTTTGAAAACCTGACCTGAATTGGAAACTGAAATGTGTTCTTGTTTAAACCTAACCAGCCTACCTTCAGAGTCTACACTCAGTGGCCACTGAGTGTAGACAGAGTTTACAATGGCTTCAGAGTCTACACTCAGTGGCCATTGAGTGTAGGCAGAGTTTACAATGGCTTCAGAGTCTACACTCAGTGGCCACTGAGTGTAGACAGAGTTTACAATGGCTTCAGAGCCTACACTCAGTGGCCACTGAGTGTAGACAGAGTTTACAATGGCTTCAGAGTCTACACTCAATGGCCACTTTATTAGGTACATTTGTACACCTGCTCATTAATGCAAATATCTAATCAGCCAATCATGTAGCAGTGAGTCAATGCATAAAAGTAGTAATAGCAGATATGGTTAGAGGTTCAGTTGTTGTTCAGACCAGGCATCATAACTGGGAAGAAATGTAATCTAAGTGACTTTGATTTTAGAATAATTGTTGGTGCCTGATGGGATAGTTTGAGTATTTCAGAAACTGCTGATCTCCTGGGATTATCATACACAATAGTGTCTGGTGTTCACAGAGAATGGTGTGAAAAGCAAAAAAAAAGAGCATCCAGTGAGCCATTGTTCTGTGGGTGAAAAGGCCTTGTAAATAAGAGAGGTCAGATGAGAATATCAGACTAGTTCAAGCTGACAAGAAGGTGACAGTAACTCAGATAACCACATGTTACAACAGTGGTGTGCAGAAGAGCATCCTTGAATGCACAGCACATCAAACCTTGAAGTGGATAGGCTACAACAGCAGAAGACCATGAACATATATCCAGTGATCACTTTATTAGATACAGGAGGTAACTGAAAAAGTGGCCTCTGTGTTTATGTTCCTTAGGATTTTATACATTCTGCCCCCTTCTGTTGCACACACAACACATACACATATTTACACAGCCACAAAACATACAAGCCTACATACATAGACACATATGCACAGGCATGTGTACACACACAACTGTATGATGTAAATTTTTACCTTTTCAGATAAGAACAGCAACTGAGACACAAACAGGTACATCAGAACTTCTACAAATCAGGGATATTTGTGAGTTATGTGATGATTAAAATGATTACAAGAGAGAATGTTGAGAAAATGCTGAGAATGTGGATAAGTCTCAACAAAATCTAGTTACTGAAGATGACACTTTTACAGTTCTCTGAAGTACGTCATTGAAATGTCACCTCTTTAGAATGTTTTATTCATTTATTTAGATGTTTGTGTTCCCTATAGTATAGCTTCTGTCCTTACATGAACAGTTTCAACCAATGCATCACTAGTTCCTCTGTTTCCACCGTACCCATCAGTGAAATGTATTGACAGAAGTAACAGTTATCATAGTACAGTTACTTCCAAGACAGCAAAATTCAGATTTGCCTGTCTAAATTTAAAGTGTATCTTGTTAAATCCTTGCTCATTATCATTGTATTATATTTGCTTTGTAAGCTGACCCAGATCACATATTTCCTTGGTTATTTTACCAAAGATGGTTCTCTGTTGGCACTTTTCAGAGTACCATGACGGTACAGTCTGCAGAACATATGAAAACTATTGCCTGTCCCAGATGGATTAACCGATTATGGAGCACTGTGCACAGAAGCAGGAGACAACAGTATCCATTTTCCTACTCCATGGAACATGAGGACGCATGGAATAGTTGTCTATTCAGTACCTAAACCTACTCAAGAAGATCATGATTGATCAATTATCTCAAAACCATATTCATACCCTATTCTTCTACCTCTGATCTCCAGGCATAGAACATAGTACAGAGAACCACAATGTTAACCTATTCCAAGATCAATTGAACGTTTCCCTCCTACATTTTTTCTATCATCTATGTGCTTTTCTAAGAGTTTCTATTGTATCAGTATCTACCACCACCCCTGGCATCGCATTCCACGCACTCACTACTCTGTGTTATAAACTTTCCTCTGACATCCCCTATACTTCCCTCTGATCACCTTAAGTCAGTGCCATTTTCACCTGTTTCTAGCAATCTATGCCTCTTATTATCTTGCAGTCCTTCATCAAGTCACTTCTTATCCTCCTTCACTCCAAAGAGGAAAGCCCTATATCATTCATTCATTCCTCATACCACATATTCACTAATTCAGGCAGTATCATGGTAAATCTCCTCTGCACCCTTCCTATAATGAGATGACCAGAACTGAAAATAATTTTCCAGCTGTGGTTTAACCCTATCGTGAGGAATGACCAATCTTCAGCAACCCTCTGCACCAGGCAATTCTAAAGATTCACCACACTTGTAAAGAAAGCTCTCTTTGTTTCAGTTTTCAGATGGAAATGATAATCCTGGTTATGACAATCCATAACTTAAAGCAATGTGGTCATTTAACTTCACATTACTTTGAATGATCCCTTTGTGTTCGGGAGGTTAGAAGAAGAAGAGAGAATGAATTTGAATTGTAATTCAATGAAAAGATGTATAGATTTATAATTGTACAGGAGGGGTTCATATGGTCCATTAAATCCTTCATTCTCTTCCCCGCTTATTTCCCTTTAATCTATTCTCTTTCCCATGTCAGTGAATTCCACACTATTCTCTTTAACAGCTGGCTGCATGGGGGGAGTTACATGCTTTACAGTTTTACGTTACACATGCCTTGGGATGTGCAAGGAAACCAGAACCACGGAGTAACAGGGTAAGCATGCAAGCTCTACACAGACAGAAGTCAGGATTAAACCCTGACTGCCACTGGAACAGCAAGGCAACAGCTCTATCTGCTGCACTCCTGTGAAACCTTGTTGCCCATCACCTCCAGTCTGAGCCTTTTGAAGCTATCAACAGAAATAGCTTTTCTCTCTTTACCCTAACTAAGCCCCTACAATGATATATATCACCATCTGCCCTTCTTCTTTGCTCCAAGTTCAAGTTCATTGTTATTCAACTATATACTTATATACAGTTAAAAAAGCATCATTCCTCTGGGTCTAAGGTGCAAAGCAGAGTATATATAATCTCCATATAACCTTACATCTGAAGTGCCTCATCCCTGGAACCATTTCTTGTTTGCACCATTTGTCAGCCTTCTGCATGCTGCCCAAATATTTCTGCCGGAAGAGAAAACCTAAGAACTAATTTTCTTTCACTAAGTTGTAATTCAAACCTCATCAACAAAAAATATGGCTCATTTACTTTTGTCAAACTTCTGAGTTTCAGAGAGAATCATATAGATCTCCTTGTAGCTCAAATGAATATTCAGAGAAATTGAAAGAAAGCATTTCTTAACAGCTGCTTGTTAATCTTTATTTGATGCAATATCACAAAACAATGTTAATAGGAAAACACAAACAGGCAAATTGAACAGATTGCTCCCATATGAAAGCCTATTTTAAAATACGTTTAGTACTGCCCTCAGGTGGACATCTGTAGAAGGCTATTTTTTCCACAGCTGTGTATGTTATGAATTTCATTTGTCTTTGTCAAAGATACTAGATGTTGCCATGGCTGATAGTTGGAATTTATTGCCTAATCCTGGTTAAATTAAGAAGATGGCTGTGGGTGTTCTTCTGTAACTGTGTGAATCTTAAGACCATAAAACATAAGAGTAGAATAAGGCCATTTGGCCCATTGAAAGAGCTCCACTATTCCATCATGGGTGATTTATTAACCCTTTGATGCACTGATTGACCAAGAACATGTCAACTTCTGTTTTAAACATACTCAGTGACTTTGCTTCCACAACCATCTGTGGCAATGAATTCTACAGAGACACCATCCTCTGCCTAAAAAATATCCTTCTCATTTCTTTTCTAAATAGATATCCCCCCACACCATTCTGAGGTGTGCCCTCTGGTCCTAGACTTACCTACTATCGGAAACTTCCTCATCACATTCACTCCCTCCAGGCCTTTCAATATCTGATAAGGGTAATCAAAACCTAGCAACTGAACTGGACAAGTATTGCTCAGATTACTCACTAAAGAGGTTGTGTTCCTTTCCTGAAGAATAACTGTGAAACAGATGGTATTTACAATGTGCAAGTTTTAAAACCATTGCTTTTTAATTATTCACAATTTTTCAACAGATGAATCAAATTTTCACAACTTGGTTGTTGAATGTAAATGTGAGAAGGCAACAGTCTCCCGAACTACTTCCATCATTCAATAAAATTACACATGTTTCCCAAGTTCAAGTTCGTACAACTTTATTTTCATTCAACCATACACATGAATACAGCTAAATGTAATAATGTCCTTCTGAGACCAAGTTGCAAAGCACAGTACATATATCACATACATAAATTAATATTGAGGCCCTCATTTGGTCGGGGTCAAACATGGATGTTCTTTCCCAGCTGTGTACATGATATGCAAGCCAGGGCTGTATGATGTAGAGAGCAAGTTGTTACCCCTGTAGCGGGCTTCCCCTTTCCACACTGCTGATAAATCCAAGGAAACAACAGAGACCTGTACAGTTTGGCACCAGCAGCATTGCAGGAGTTGCCAGTCAGTGTTGAAATCAATGTAGGACTGGCTGCCGTAGCAACTCCAGCTGTGGATTCTTCCTCGTGGTCTACTCCTCAAGCCTTCCGCAGGAATGAGTATAGTTCTAAGGCAGTTAAGGTTTGAGATCAGAGTTATCTTCTCCTAGATGTGCTTCCAACCATGGATAATGAGCTCCATCTGCACAAAGCAACTAATTTTAAGGCCTTTGCCCCTTCCCCTTAGTAGTTCAGCCCAATGGGGAAGGCCAGGAGCTGGATTGTCAGAGGCTACTTGAGTCACATGCCTCTTGGAGCATTTAATAGGTAGTGGGAGCTTATCCCCTCTACCACCCCACAGCTATAACAAGCTTAAGGATCCTAAAACAATATTAACGTGTTAATACCCAATAATGATGATAATAAAATCCAGGCATGTCTGTACACAGATTGGGAGCTACTCTGGTTAGTGCTTGTTCTCCATGTTAGGGTTGGCTGAAACCAAACCCTGGCTGTAGGTATAAAAAGCAAAACCCTTTCACTTTAGAAATGGAGAGTGTCTACAGAATCGAGTAATGCGGCCACTGCCTTGGGATTGCCAGGGCATGCTTGGAGCTAACACTGAACAGGAGAGTAAGCAAATCACTAGTTCACTGCTGAATAGGCAGGCAGGCACCTAGAAACATGATAAAGGTACAGCCAGAGCTCAAAATAGCCCACCAACAGCCCAGGCTGTGATTGTTGCTGGTGTTTCTCTGTGAGCAGTTCATGTGCAACTGAGACCACTCAGTTAGGAGAAGAAAGACACGTGAAATGGTCATTAGAAGTAAATACGTTTATAATGTGTGTGTACTACAGAGACTGATAAGTCAGCACACAGGGAGAAACTTCATCAACAGTTACACAACAATATCTATGTCAATCTTCAGAAAGTCACAATACTAAACACCACTAGAATAGTCCAAAAGTTCCCAGCAACTGACAAGTGAACGTGTTTGGTTATGACCGTACCTCAGCTTTTACCAGCTTGAGCTGAGAAAAAAAATAATAGTAATAATAATAATAATACAGCTACTGGCACTGATATAAGTAATGTGTACTAGGTGATAGTAGGTGTTCTGAAGTCTCACAGTCTTGCAGGCAGAAGAAGCTGTGACCCAGCCTAGCAATCCTTGTTGTTATACCTTCTTGTACCTCCTGCCTGATGGTAGAGGTTAAATAGAAGATGGGACAGATTCTCATATAATTCAAGGATTTACATTATCTCATGAATATTTTTGGTAACAGAGTTGATCGAGACTTCTAGCCTCATGAGCATGAGTCATAGTCACAGAGCACTACTGCTCAGAAACAGGCCCATCAGCCCAGCTAATCCATACTGAACTATTTATTTGCTTAGCCCCATAGCCCTACCTACCCACATTTTCATTAAGTATTGAAATTGAACCTGCATCCACCTCTTCCTCTGCATTTTGTTCCACACTCTCACCACTAAATGTTCCCCCTAAACATTTCACCTTTCACCCTTAACCCATGACTTCTAGTTCTAGTCTCACCCAACCTGAGTGGAAAGAGATTGCTTGTATTTACCCTACCTATAACCCTGTAAAAAAATCCCCTCTAATCCATCTAAGCTCTAGGGAGCTTAGATTTTTGATTCGGAACAAGAAGGCAGTGGGAGAGCACCTAAGGATTTCCAGTGGGAAGACATTTTGAGTTCTCGGGGGAAGAGAGAGGCCAGACTGCGCAGGCACGTGATGTCAGCCAGCTGAGTGTGAACAGTTTAAGAAGGAGGCAGCCATATCCAGTGGACAGCGTTGGGAGCGGGCAGTGAAGTGACAGGCAGCAGAGTGAAAGGGCTTTAGCTCCATGGGCTTCAGCGGTAACGGGACGAGGTGAGGCAGTTGTTGATTGCAAAAGGAGGTAGTATATGTGTGAGGCCAGTTTTCTGTGGTTGGTGTCAGATGTGGGAGGTCCTGCAGTCTCGCGGCATCCCAGATGGCCACATCTGCACCCAGTGCATCGTGATGCAACTCCAAAGGGACCATGTTAGGGAACTGGAGCTGCAGCTCAATGACCTTCTTCTGGTCAGGGAGAGTGAGGAGGTGATAGAGAGGAGTTACCAACAGGTGGTCACTCCTGGGCCACGGGGAACAGAAATGGGTCACAGTCAAGAGAGGGAAGGGGAAGAGTCAGGTACTAGAGAGTACCCCTGTGGCTGTACCCCTTGACAATAAGTACTCCTGTTTGAGTACTGTTGGTGGGGACAGCCTACCTGGGGGAAGCAACAGGGGCCGTGCCTCTGGTACAGAGTCTGGCCCTATGGCTCAGAAGGGTAGGGAAAGGAAGAGGAAGGCAGTAGTGATAGGGGACTCTATAGTCAGGGGTTCTGACAGGCAATTCTGTGGATGCAGGAAAGAAACTCGGATGGTAGTTTGCCTCCCAGGTGCCAGGGTCTGGGATGTTTCTGATTGCATCCAACCTATCCTGCGGTGGGAGGGAGAACAGCCAGAGGTCATGCTACATATTGGTACCAATGACATAGGTAGGAAAAGGGAAGAGGTCCTGAAAGAAGACTACAGGGAGTTAGGAAAGAATTTGAAAAGCAGGACCTCAAAGGTAGTAATCTTGGGATTACTGCCTGTGCCACGCAGTGAGAATAGGAATAAAATGAGGTGGAGGATAAATGCATGGCTGAGGGATTGGAGCAGGGGGCAGGGATTCAGATTTCTGGATCATTGGGACCTCTTCTGGGGCGGGTTTAACCTGTACAAAAAGGATGGGTTGTACTTGAATCCCGGGGGACCAATATCCTGGCGGGCAGGTTTGATAGAGCTGTTGGGGAGGGTTTAAACTAGTTTGGCAGGGAAGTGGGAATCAGGATGTGAGTGCAGGGATTAAGGTAGAAGGACAAGGACATGATGCTAAGAGTTCTGAGTTGATGAGGAAGGACAGGCAGGGGAGAGAATATGATTGTAGCCAGTTAAAGGGGTTGAAATGTGTCTATTTCAATGCTAGGAGTATTAGGAACAAGGAGGATGAACTTAGAGCATGGATTAGTACGTGGAACTACAATGTTGTGGCCGTTACTGAAACTTGGTTGGAGAAAGGGCAGGATTGGATGATGCAGGACTGGGGTTCAAGTGTTTTAAAAGGAATAGGATGGGAGGTAGAAAAGGGGGGGGGGAGTGGCATTGCTGGTCAGGGATAGTATCATGGCTATAGAAACGGAGGACGCTGCAGAGGGAGTGTCCACGGAGTCAGTCTGGGTGGGAGTCAGAAATAAGAAGGGATCAATCACTGTGCTGGGAGTAGTCTATAGGCCCCCAAATAGCCCTCAGGACACCGAGGAGCAGATAAGCAGGCAGAAGTTAGAATGGAGCAGGAAATACAGGGTAGTAGTTATGGGTGATTTCAACTTCCCTCATATTGACTGGCACCTCCTGAGTGCAAGGGGGATAGATGGGGCTGAATTTGTCAGGTGTGTTCAAGAAGGATTCCTGACACAGTATGTGGACCAGCCGATGAGAGGAGAAGCTATATTGGATCTAGTTCTGGGTAATGAACCTGGTCAGGTGACAGACCTCTTGGTGGGGGAGCATTTTGGTGAGAGTGACCACGACTCCCTTAGCTTCAGCATAGCTATGGAAAGGGATAAAATCAGACAAAATGGTAAAGTGCTTAACTGGGGAAGGCCTAACTTTGAAGGGATGAAGCAGGAACTATCGAGAGTATAATGGAAACAGATGTTCAAAGGGGAAAGCACAGAAGTAATGTGGGATAAGTTTAGGGACCACTTGAGCTGGGTTCAGGATAGGTTTGTCCCACTGAGGCAAGGAAAAAATGGTAGGAAAAGGGAACCGTGGCTGATGAAACCTGTCAGTCAACTCGTCAAGAGGAAAAAGGAAGCATACGTTAGATATAAGAAGCAGAAAGTAGGAGGGGCTTACAAGAAATATAGGGTAGCCAGGAAGGAGCTAAAGAAAGGTCTTAGGAGAGCTTGAAGGGGGCATGAGAATGTCTTGGCATGTAGGATTAAGGAGAATCCCAAGGTGTTCTATGAATATGTGAAGAATAGGAGGATGATGAGAACGAAGGTGAGAACTGAAGGATAAAGAGGGCAATATGTACCTGGAGGCGGAGGAGGTTGGGGAGGTCCTAAATGAATACTTTGCTTCAGTATTCACAAGTGAAAAGGATCTTGATCAGGATAAAGTTGAAGCAGAGTGGGCCTGTGTGCTGGAAAATGTGAAGATTACGGAAGAAGAAGTGCTGGATCCTCTTAAAAACATTAAGATTGATAAATCCCCAGGGCTGGATATGATACACACCAATTTGTTGTGTGAATTGAGAGAAGAGATCGCAGGAGCATTAACCATGATCTTTGAATCCTCTTTGGCTGCAGGGGAAGTGCCAGAGGACTGGAGAATGGCAAATGTAGTTTCCTTGTTTAAAAAAGGTAATAGGGAGAAACCTGGGAACTATAGTCTTACGTCAGTGGTATGCAAACTACTGGAAAGGATTCTTAAGGATAGGATCTATGAGCATTTGGAGAAGTACAGTCGACTCATGGATAGTCAACATGGCTTTGCGAAGGAAAGATTGTGCCTCATGAGCCTGATTGAGCTTTTTGAAGAGGTAACAAAAGAAATTGATGAGGGTAGGGCAGTAGATATGGTCTACATGGACTTTAGCAAAGCATTTGACAAGGTCCCTCATGACAAACTCATCCAGAAAGTCATGAGGCATGGGATAAGTGGAACCTTGGTTGTTTGGATAAAAAAAAAGGCTTAAAGGAAGAAAGCAGAGGGTAGTTGTGGAAAGAAAGTATTCTGCCTGGAGGTCGGTGACTAGTGGAGTGCCACAGGGATCTGTCCTGGGATCCCTGCTATTTGTGATTTTTATAAATGACCTGGATATAGAGGCGGATGGATGGGTGAGTAAGTTTGCGGATGGCACGAAGATTGGAGGAGTTGTGGATGGAGCTGTAGGTTGTCGAAGTTTACAACAGGATATAGACAGGCTGCAGAGTTGGGCAGAAAAATGGCAGATGCAGTTTAATCCAGACAAGTGTGAGGTGATGCATTTTGGAAGGACACACTAGAAAACTGAGTACAGGATTAATGGTCAGTTACTTAAGAGTGTAGAAGAACAAAAGGACCTTGGGGTTCAAATCCATACATACCTCAAGGTTGCTGCACAGGTTGGTAGGGTTGTTAAGAAGGCCAATGGAACGCTAGGCTTCATTAACAGGGGGATTGAGTTTAAGAGTAGAGAGGTCATGTTGCAATCTCTTGTGAAACTGCACTTAGAGTATTGTGTTCAATCCTGGTCACTTCACTATAGGAAGGATGTGGAAGCTATGGAGAGGGTGGAGAGGAGATTTACCAGGATGTTGCCTGGTTTGGAGAACAAGTCATATGAAGCAAGGTTAGCAGAGCTGGGACTTTTCTCTTTGGGGCGTAGAAGAATGAGAGGGGACTTGATAGAGGTCTACAAGATTATGAGAGGCATAGATAGGGTGGATAGTCAGTACCTATTTCCCAGGGCACCAATAGCAAACACCAGAGGGCATATGTACAAAATTAAGGGAGGGAAGTTTAGGGGAGACATCAGGGGTAAGTTTTTTACTCAGAGGGTTGTGAGTGCCTGGAATGACTTGCCAGGGATGGTGGTGGATGCTAAAACATTAGGGGTATTTAAGAGCCTCTTGGACAGGCACATGGATGAAAGAAAAATGGAGGGTTATGGGTAGTGTGGGTTTAGTACTTTTTAAAGGATTATATGGGTCAGCACAACATGGAGGGCTGAAGGGCCTGTACTGTGCTGTAGTGTTCTATGGTTCTATGGTTCACAGAGGTGACTTACTTCATGCAATATTGTAGTTGACTGTTCAGCCAAATGGAACACAAAAGATTCTGTATAAGCGGGAAATCCACAAACAAAATGCTGGAAGAATTCTGGTGAATGCTGGAGAATATCTACTGTCATGATGTGGCCATTTTCAGGCTGGAGGAACAACACCTCATATTCTGTTTGGGTAATTTCTAATCTAATTGCTTAAACACCAACTTCTCTAACCTCTGGTAATTTCTCCCTTCCCCTTCCCTGTCCTTCTTTTCCCAATTCTGGCTTCCCTCTTACCTCTTCAATTCTCCTTGTCTGCCAAACAGCTCCCCCTGGTGCCCCTCCTGCTCTTTCTGCAGCATCTGTTGTTTTCATTTCCATACATACTGCTTGACCTGCTGAGTTCGTCCAACATTTTTTATGTATTACTCAGCCTATCGGAGCAATGCTAGCATCCAGCAGATCCACTCCATCTATCTCATCTGCCCTCCTTATTTTTCTGGAGCCCTTCAACTTATTTCCTCTCATATACATATCAGTTCTCCTCTGGATTTTTTTCCTCTTACCTTCATTAAGAAATAACTTACAGTAGTCAATTAATCTAATAGCTCCCTTTTATTTATTTGTATGTTTGTTTATTTATTATTCAGCGATTTAACACATTAAGAGTCTGTCCAGTCCTACAACTCTAAACCTCTGATTTAACCCTAACCTAATCATGGGAAATGTACAATGACTGATTAACCTACTAACCAGTAGACCTTTTGACTGTGAGTGGGAACTGGAGCACCTGGAAAAAAATCCTGCATTCCATGGGGAGGACATACAAACTCTTTACAGAGAACACTGGGGTTGAACTCCAAACTCTGATGCTCTGAGCTGTAATAGTATTGTACTACCCTGGCACCCTTTTGTGGAGCATGATCAGATCAGTTTATGGTCATGTTCCAATTAAATTACTTCCTTGCATGGATAAGCATTTGTCACTCAGATAGACAAGCTCTGTACTAAACTCCAGTTACCTTAATTTTCCAGTAAGCTTTGATAAATTGATCAATCCTTATGAACTACACAGTGTGAGTGATATATCCTGCGTTCAACACACTAATACAACCATGAAGAAAGTACATCACTCTCTTGTATGGAGGCTTGAATTTTCAGGATCAAAAGAGACTGCAGAGGTTTATATGTGAAGGACACCACAATAGCATAGAGGTTAGCATAGCTCTATCATAGCTCCAGACATTGGAAGTTCAGAGTTCAATCCTGGACTCTGTTGTAAGGATTCTGTATGTCCTCTCCGCAGAATAAATGAGTTCTCTCCGGTTTCCTCCCACAGTCCAAAGACATACCAGGTAGGTTAATTGGTCATTGTAAATTGCCTTGTGATTAGGTTAAGATTAAATCGGGGTTGTCAGGGGTTGTTGGGTAGTGCAGCTCAAAGGACAGAAGGGCCTACTCTGTGTTGTATTCCTAAATAAATATTATCTAAATGAATAAAAACGTTTTCAGACTCATCACGGGCATAACCTTCCCCACCATTGGGGAAATCTTCAAGAAGTGAAGTCTCAAGAAGGCGGCATACATCATTAAGGAAACTCACCATCTGGGAAATGCCCTCTTCTCTTTGCTGTCATTGGAGAAGAGGTACAGGAGCCTGAGGCTCACACTGAATGATTTTGGAACAGCTTCTTCCCCTCTACCTTCAGATTTTTGAGCAGTCCATGAACCCATGAGCATTACCCCATCATTCCTCTTTTGCAATATTCACTTATTTTTTGTGACTTCCAGTAAATTTTATGGCTTGCACTGTATTGCTACTACAAAACAACAAACTTCACTACAATTGTCAATGCTAATAAACCTGATTCTGATTCTCACACCAGTTTTCCCTTTCCTAAAATGAAAGGGAGTTGACTTTGTACTTCACTAAGCACTGGAAACACTCGGCTAGTATTCAAATAACCAGTGAGAAGAATGAGTTAACTTAATAGAATTAACTAGGTCTAATACAGCCACATAATCAGATATGGATGCATTAGACTAAAGAAAACAAAGAGTCCTTTTGTGCCTGGGTAAATATTGATTATAGGCATGGAAATTTTACTACTGCTGATTTATTCATGAGTGTGTATGGTCCTTTAACAACCACATGAGCCATGTGAAGTGCATTGTTGCACCAGTCACTGCTGTTCATTGTGTTTTGACTGCTTTCAATAAAACCTGCAGATACAATGACTCTGATATAAAAAAACAGTGGTACCAAAATTTAACAAGTCAGGCAGCATCTATATAGAGAGTTACAAGGAGTTAATATTTCAATTAAACAACCTTTATCAAAGCTTGAAAGTTAAAAAATGTTGCAAAGAGGAGGAGGTGTGGAGAGATCAGAGTAAACAGGCAGAGAACAATGGAAGGACCCTCCATTCAAAAGGAGATGAGCTATTGGTTTCCATTGAAACAGATAGGACCAAAAATGATTGTGGTTCTCGACCAAAGTTGTACACCAATGATAATGGACAGTGATTAGGTTAGGTCATTCAGAGATGTGAATTTGGCACAATTACAGTCTTGAACTGCAGTAAGATAAGGGGTCATATATCCATTGGTTACTCACAAACGTTCCTCACATTAGATGTGATTGAGAGATATCAAGAAGTCTAAGGTGCACAAACTAGACTACAACTCTCAACTCACAAACAAGAGAACATCTGCAGATGCTGGAAATCCAACCATCTAATATTCTCACCTAATGGTCATAGAAAACAAGGAATTGAAGGCTTGCTTTTGGCTTCTTGAAAAGACAAGAGAATCTATAACTGAGGAGGAACATAAACTAAAATATAGACCATGACCAGGATACTTATAGGCACACTGACTACTTTGCAGGTGGGGTTAGTTGGCAGCCCATCTGAAGCAGAATAGAAAAGGTGAGCTAAATAACTAAGCACACCTTCCTGAGAGACTATAATACCATAAGGTCTAGGAGCAATTTTGGCCCATTAGGTCTGTTCCATCATTCTACCATGGCTGATTTATTATCCTTGCCTTCATTCTTCATTCTTCTGCCTTCTTCCCATAACTTTTGATGCCCTTACTAATCAAGAACCTATCAACCTCCACTTTAAATATACTCAGTAACTTGGCCTCCACAGCTGACGGCGGCCAAAAAAAAATCCACAGATTCACCACCCTCTGGCTAAAAATTTTCCTCCTCATCTCTTCTAAAGAGATGTCCTTGTATTCTGGTCCTAATTCCCCCACTAATGGGAACATTCTCTCCATGTCCACTCTATCTAGGCCTTTCAATATTCGATAGATTTCAATGAGATCCTCTGCATCTTCAAAGCTCCACTGAGTACAGGCCCAGAGTCATCAAGTGCTCCTCATACATTAACCCTTTCTTTCCTAGGATAATTCTTGTGAACCTTCCAATGCCAGCACATTCTTTCTGAGATAAGGGGCTCAATACTGCTCGCAATTCTCCATGTGCAGTCTGGCCAGTGCCTTATAATGGCCCAGCATTACATCCTTGTTTTTATATTTTAGTTCCTTCAAAACAAATGGCCTAGGCATATGATGTTTGTGTGCCAACAAAATCAAAAGTAGTTTTGAATGATATAGAACGAATAGCGATGATGAAATCATTTTATATAAAGAGGTGATGTTTCTGAAAGCTGGGCTGTTGTGTAGATTAGTAATATAGTAATTTCAACCAAAAATGCTGCTTTTTAGCCTGAAAGAGAATATTAAGAGCATTTTTGAAAGCATGCATTTGCAGCATTGAGTGTTTGGATGAGTGCCAGCAAGAAATGTCCACATGTTTACTTTGCTGCAGGGCAACATAGAGCAAATATTGCATTATAATCGCAATGAGATACTTGGGCAGAAGATGCCCATTATGAAAACATCCACTGAGGCCATCATATGGTGGAATACAAGTCTTTGGAACAATGTATTCAACAGTACACAAATTTTCTATGCTTTAATGTCCCAAAATGAATCAAAACCATGTTTATATCGGTTACTTATATGATGTGATATTTGTGGTTTTGCAGCCGCAGCACAGTGGAATGACATAAATATTACTGTAAACTACAAAATAAATAAATAGTTTTGTAAAGGAACAATTAGATAATGCTCATGGGTTCATGGACCATTCAGAAATCTACTAGAGGAGGGAAAGAAGCTATTTGTAAATCATTGAGTCTGGGTCTACAGGCAATTCCTGATGGTGGCAATTCCTGATTGTGATGGTGGTGGGTCTTTAACATTTAAGCCATTTTCTTGAGGCAACGCTTCTTGATATCCTTGACGGTGGAGACACTGTTCCATGATAGAACTGGCTAAATAGAAAAGCCTGTGCAGCTGCTTGCAATTGGACCCTCCATATCAGGCAGTGATCCAATCAGTCAGATAGCTCTCTGTTGTAGATCAGTAGATCTTTGCACCTAAAATATGCACAGACTCCTAATAAGGTAGAGAAGAAGAATAACTTCAAAGTCCAAAGTACATTTATTACCAAAGTATGTATACTGTATACAACCTTGATATTTGTCTTTTTGCAGGCAGCCACAAAACAAAGAAACATAGTGGAACCTATTTAAAAAAACACACACAACAAAGACTGTCAAACAGCCAATGTGCAAAAAAATGAGCAAATCATGCAAATGAATAACTCACAGAACATTAAGTGCAGGCTGTCTAAAGCGAATCCACAGCTATGGAGCTAGTTCAGTACTGAAACAAATGGAGCCAGTCCAGGAGCTTGATGGCTGCAGGTCACAGCACAAAGCTAGATCAACACTGAGGCAAATAAAGAAAACTCCAGCAATATAGGATTTTCAGAGCAATAACACCCCTCAACACAAGAAATTTTGATCTTAAGACCTAAGATCAAAAGCAGAATTAAGCCATGTGATCCATTGAATCTGCTCCACCCTTCAACCCAATTCTTTCAACTTCTCTCCATAACTCAACACCCTTTCCAATTAATGACCTATCAATTTCTGTCTTAAATACATTAATGACTTAGCTTCAACAATCCTCTTTGCAAAAAACTTTATAGATTCATCATCCCTTACTGAAGAAGCTCCTTCTCAGCTCATTCAAAGGGGCACAAAAGGGACATCCCTTTATGCTGAGGCTGTACCTGAATTTGTTTTGTCTCTCCTACTAATGAAAAAATATATTTCACATCCACACTAAACAGGCCTTTCAATTTCCCCTCATCACATCCTGCTGAACGGTTGAACAAGTACAGACCCTGAGGATTAACAACTTCTCATATGTCAAGTCTTCCATTTCCAAGATCATTGTTTTCATTCTGGGATCATCTTGTCCAGGGCCAGCACATCCAGATGGCCCAAATTGCTCTCTATATTCCAAAAGCAGTCTGACTAGGTTTTATAAAGCTGCAACAGTATATTCTTAACAGCTGTTTCAAGATAGAGTTCCACTTCTCCTCAATAAGCACCCAATGAGTCTCCACATCCAATACAACATTCTCTGCAACTTCCATCATCTTCAACAGGATCCCACCACCGAACACATCTTTACCTAACCCCACTCTCAATATTCTGCAGGGATCCTTCCTCCATGACTCCCTTATCCATTACTATTCCCTGCCACTAATCTTCCTCCTGGCACTTATGCCTCCAAGTGGCAAGAGTTCTACCCCTGCCCATTCACCTTCTCCCTCAGCTGTATTCGGGACCCCAAACAACACTTCCAGGTGAGGCAACAATTTACTTGTCAATCTGTTGGGGTCATCTATTGTATCTGGTGCTCCCAGAGCAGCCTCCTCTTGCCCAGAATGGAGGGTTGCTTTGCCGAGCACCTTCTTTCCAGCACGGTTTCCCGCTGGCCAACCATTTCAATTCCAATTCCCATTTCCATTCCAACATGTTGGTCCATGCCCTCTTCTGCCATGATGAAGGCCACTCAGGTTGGAGCGGCAACACCTCATATTCTGACTAGGTAGCCTCCATCCTGAGAGCATGAACATCAATTTCTCCAACTTCTTCAATTTCCAATTCTAGTCCCCTTCTTACCTCTTCTCTCCCACCTATTAACTCCGCCTGCTGTGCTTCCTCCTCCCTTTCTCCCATGATCCACTCTCCTCTCCTATCAGATTCCTTCTTCTCTTGTTCGTTACCTTTCCACCTATCATCTCCCAGTTTCTTAATTTATCCGCTCCCACACCTTCTAACTTGTCCTCTTTCTCCTCATCTCGCTTTTCTTATGCGTCCTTTCGCCTTCCTTCCCAGTCCTAATGAAAGATCTTATCATGAAACATTGACTGTTTTTTCATTTCTGTAGATGCTGCCTGACCTGCTGAGTTCCTCCTGCATTTTCTAGGTGTTACTATGTGTTGTAAGCCCTTACTAAATGCTATAAAATAAAATGAGAAGTCATTACAGTTCAATTCATACAAAGGCCAAGATAAAAGTAAAGATGAGCTTAATTTGCCATGTGTACATTGAAACATCAAAACATACAGTTTGTATCAACAACTAACAGAGACGAAGAATTCTGCTGGTTAATTGGTCATTGTAAATTGTCCTGTGGTCAGGCTAGGGTTAAATCAGTGAGTTGCTGGGTAATGTGGCTGGAAGGCCAGAAGGGCCTGTTTCACTGTGTCTCTAAATAAATAGATATAGAGTGAAAGAGAGTTATCGAGAGACAGGCAAGCAGACATAGAAGAGAGAGAGAAAGAGAGGGGGAGGGAGGGGGAAGAGAGAGATTTCTTGAGGGATTCAGATAATGTTAACAATCTAATGTAAGAGGCAGTACAGACTGCTTCAATAACAATGATTCATAGCCACAAAAAACAACAAATATTCCAAAGGGGAGAATGAATATTGTTAATGGACATGAAGGACTGCAATACTGCAAATATGAGGAGAACAATATAATGGTAAGCATCAGCCTGATCAAACTCAATTGACGTAATTACTAAATTACCATCAAATTGCTGCAAATGTATTCTAAAGTACAGGCTAGCCACTAATTCCATTACGACTAATCAAGTGCAGAAATCTGAGAGAAGCATAAACATTGAACAGACTGCACTTGATCCACAGAACAGAGGTTTTCCTCAGCCCCCATGAACCCTGTGGCTGCACCAAGCTCCTGTATTATCACTGACATATATACAGAAAGGTGCTGGGAAAAGGCCTGCAATATCATGAAGAATCTCATCCAACCTGCCCATGGAGTGTTTGTCCCACTCCCATCAGGGAAGAGACTAGGTAGCATCCATGCCAGGACCACCAGACTCAAAAACAGTTACTTTCCCCAAGCAGTAAGGCTGGTCAACACCTCCACCCAGTAATATAATGCTCCACACCCCAAACCACCACTACTTCATCATTTCCTGCCAGACATTTCTGTACTAAGCTTTACTTCACGTACTTCTATGTACGTAATGTATATGGCTATCTTACACATTTGTATTTATAGTTTTTTTATTGTGCTATTTATCTTACTCTGTTTTGTGCTGTCTCCGATCTGAGGTAACAATTATCTTGTTCTGCTTTACACTTGTGAACTGGAAATGACATGAAATCATTTTGAATCTTCAGTCTTCAATCTTGTTGCTAAATCTCTGTTATTGACCCCAAGGCCTCAATAGTATGAGCCTCCTGTAAGAAAGTCACAAGTCTGGTTTGAAGTGGCTACACCCCTGACACCTCAGGATAGTATTGCCTTCAAAGACCTGTTCCATCGATTTCCAATAATTATATTGATTTATTGGAACATAGAAAATAGAACAGTCCAGCAAAATATATGCCTTTCAGTCCATTACACTTTGCCCTCCATTTTTCTTTCATGTACCTATCTAAGTTTCTCTGAAATATCCCTAATGTACTGTATCTGTCTCTACCAGCACTCACATGCATGCACCATTGTCTGTGAAAAAACTTACCTCAAATAACCCCCTTATGCTTTCCTCCAATCACTTTAAAATTACATCATCACATTTTATCCATTTCCAGCCTGGGAAAGAGTCTCTGGCTATCAACTCTATATCTATGCCTCTAATCATTTTATGCTCCTTTATCAAGTCAGCTCTCAACCTCATGTGCTTCAAAGAGAAAAGCTCTAACTTGCTTATCAGTCTGAAGTAGCTTGTTTCAGATTCTCAGTAATTATCATTTAACAGTCTGAAATAAAATATTAAAAATAACAGCAATCGTAATTCTTTGCTCTTGATTCATGTAAGCAGATGGTGGCCAGGAAATTGTGTATTTCGCATGTTTTCTGCACTACTTCACGGAACTGTAGTGTAAATTGATCACTAAGTGTGATTCCAGCTTGCATAGCACATAATTCAAATGTAAATTACATGCTCATTGACACAGAGGCCACTAGACATTTCATAATGAGTTAAACTCTTCAGATTATCATTGTTCTAATGTGGGACTGACAAGACATGATCGGGAGAGGAGGTGGGCCACTGATTAGAGGAGGCCCTAATAAGACCATAACACATACAGATTTAGGCAATTTGATGCATTGAGTCTGCTCCACCATTCCATCATGAATGATTTTTTTAACCATCTCAACCCCATTCTCTTACCTTCTCCCTGTAACCTTTGACATCTTGACTAACTTCCACTTTAAATATACTAAAAGACTTGGCCTCCTCAGCGATCTGTGGAAATGAATTTCACAAATTCTCCATTCACCATGATGAAATTCCTCCTTATCTCTGTCTAAATAGATGTCCCTCTACTCTGAGGCAGTGCCCTCTGGTCCTAGACTTGCCTACTATAGGAAGTATCCTATCCACATCCTCTCTAACAACACACACAAAATGCTGGTAGAACACAGCAGGCCAGTCAGCTTCTATAAGGAGAAGCACTATCAACGTTTCGGGCCGAGACCCTTCGTCAGAACGAAGAGTCCTGAAGGGTCCTAACAAAGGGTCTCTGCCTGAAATGTCAACAGTGCTTCTCCTTATAGATGCTGCCTAGCCTGCTGTGTTCTGCCAGCATTTTGAGTGTGTTGTTTGAATTTCCAGCATCTGCAGATTTCCTTGCGTTTGCACATTCACCCTACGTAGGCCTCTCAGTATTTGATAGGTCTCAGGGAGATCCCCCTCACCATTCTTCTAAACTCCAGCAAGTACAAGCCCATCAAAAGTTCCTCATACATTAACCCTTTCATTCTTGTGAACGTCCTCTGGACCCTTTCCAATCACAACACATCGGGGGACACATAATAGAAGAATGAAGGCTTGCTCCTGAGCTCCTTATATAACTTCCTTCACTGCTTCTGAAGGGTTTTGGCCTGAAATGTCAACTATACTCTTTTCCATAGATATTTTCTGGCCTGCGGAGTTCCTCCAGCATTGTGTGCATTGGAAAATATTCAGCTCATTTGTTTCATTGTACTTTAACATGCCAGGGAGTAAAGCTAAGTGTCTAGCTTCTGAAAAAGACACAGCCTTTAAGAGTAGATAAGGCTTCATCTATAAGCTTTAGAAACATAGAAACATTGATAACTGAAATACTCCTGCACATATAGCATTTGTTGCCACACAGCTGGAGTTTTCTTTTATATAACACTAATAACATTTGGAAATTATGCTAATATAATTTTGAACTCTGTGTAAATATAGAAACATAGAAAACCTACAGAACAATACAGGCCCTTCAGCCCACAAAGCTGTGCTGACATGTCCCTACCTTAGAACTACCTAGGCTTTACCAATAGCTGTCTAATTTCTATGCTCCATGTAGCCATCCAGGAGTCTCTTAAAAGACCGTACTGTTTCTGCTTCCAACACTCTCTGCATAAAAAACTTATCCCGGACATCTCCTCTGTACCTACTTCCAAGCACCTTAAAAATATGTCCCCTCGTGCCTGCCAATTTAGCCTCTGACTATCCACACAATCGATGCCTCTCATTATCTTGCACAACTATATCAAGTCACCTCTCATCCTCCGTCGCCCCAAGGATTAAAAGCCGAGTTCACTCAACCTATTCTCATAAGGCATGCGCTCCAATCCAGGCAACATCCTTGTAAATCTCTTCTGCACCCTTTCTATGGTTTCCACGTCCTTTCTATACAGAGGCGACTAGAACTGAGCACAGTATTCCAAGTGGGGTCTGACCAGGGTCCTATATAGCTGCAACATTACCTCTCAGCTCTTAAATTTAATCCCACGATTGATGAAGGCCAATGCACCATATACCTTCTTAACCACAGAGTCAACCTGCACAGCAGCTTTGAGTGTCCAATGGACTCAGATCCCAAGATCCCTCTGATCCTCCACACTGCCAAGAGTCTTACCATTACTTTCACTCTTTTGGAAAACTGCTGATAGATTCTACATCCATCACTATTATCTGAGTATATAAACAACTTACAACCTACATAGAGTTCATACAGCACAAAAACAGGCCTTATGGCCCATCTAGTCCATACAGAACCATTAATCAGCCTCATCCCATCACCAGCAACTAGACCATAACCCTCCATACCCTTCCCATCCATGAACCTATCCAAATTTCTCTTAAATGGTGAAAGTGAGCCTGTATCCACCTCTTGCGCTGGCAGCTCGTTCCATTCTCTCACCACACTCTGAGTGAAAATTTTTCCCCTCATGTTCCCCTTAAGTATTTCACTTTTCTCCCTTAATCCATGGCCTTTAGTCCTAGTCTCACCCAATCTCAATGGAAAAAGCCTGATTGTATTTACTCTATCTATCCCCCTCATAATTTCTTAATTCTTTCTCATTATACTTAGTGCTAATAGTAACTTCAATATCTTTTAGTTGGAGACACAGTTCACAAGTTGCATTTGGATTTCCTAATTTACTTTAAAAGAAAATATTCAGGAATTTAAAAACCTCTGTTCTTTTTCTTGTTTTTTATTGCTTTTGAAACACCCAGTCCAACTTCTTTACTCATTAGTGAAGACTTTAATCTCCAATATATGCCTAATTAATATGTCTGGACCTTCTACATGCTCTTGGCACCCATTGCAAAGTATGATGCCAAAAGTGATCACTGTAGGAATGATTTTACCTTCAGGCATTGGTAAGTAATGGGCATTGGTCGAACAATCATCCATTAAATAGCCTGACTTTCTTTAAAGTCAATGAAATGGAAATTGAGAGGAGTATATTACATGCAGGCAATCTAACACCGCTAAGAGGCAAAATAGCTCCTAATATTTTAACTTCAGTCTAGTGCATGATTTGTATTGGTGTAGCATTGAATCATTCTTATAATGTTCCCAGTGCCCCTATTTATTAGCTTAGGTTCCTGTCCGGCCTTATATTAAGCAGCTTTATGAACTTATATTTTTAAAGATTTATTCAACTAAACTCCTAATTCTCTTACAACTGAGCTTTTAAACTTTGTGTTTAATCTACTTCTGATTCTTCTTTCTATTACCTACTATCTCAAGAGTTCTGCACATTAACTTTGATCTGGAATCTATCTGCCCAATTACAGTGCAGTAGCATTGTGTGGGTGGGTAGCATAATGGCAAAGTTAATGGATTGGTATCCAGGGGCATGGGCTATTGATCCTGAAACAGGAAATTTAAATCCCAGCATGGAACATGAATTGCTAGCATAAATAATAATGTCCATGAAACTATCCATTTTCAAAAAAAGAATGCATTTGCTTCACTGACAATCATCACTGTCTTTTTGTGAACTAAGAACCTGATGCAGCATTTCAATGAGAAACTTACAGAAGTAAAAAGTAAACTTATTATCAAAGTACAAAGCACCATGTTCAATCCAGAGATTCATTTCCTTGTGGGCATCCACAGTAAATACAAAGAAGCACAATAGAATCAATGAAAAGCTGCACACAAAGGCAGACAGCCAATGTGCAAAAACAATGAATTATGCAAATACAAAAAGAAAAACAAAATAATGCAAATAAATAAATCAACAACAATGAGAATGTGAGTTGTAGAATCCTTGTAAGTGAGTCCATAGGATGTGGAATCAGTTCATGATGAAGTGAGTGAAGTTATCCATTCTGGTTCAAGAGCCTGATGGTTGATGGGTAATAACTGTTCCTGAACCTGGTGACATGGGACCTAAATCTCCTGTACCTACTTCCTGATGGTTAAATGGTAATAACTGTACCAGAACCTGGTGACATGGGACCTAAATCTCCTGTACCTACTTCCTGATGGTTGATGGTAATAACTGTTCCTGAACCTGGTGACATGGGACCTAAATCTCCTGTACCTACTTCCTGATGGTTAAATGGTAATAACTGTACCAGAACCTGGTGACATGGGACCTAAATCTCCTGTACCTACTTCCTGATGGTTGATGGGTAATAACTGTTCTGGAACCTGGTGACATGGGACCTAAATCTCCTGTACCTACTTCCTGATGGTTGATGGTAATAACTGTTCCTGAACCTGGTGACATGGGACCTAAATCTCCTGTACCTACTTCCTGATGGTTGATGGTAATAACTGTTCCTGAACCTGATGACATGGGACCTAAATCTCCTGTACCTACTTCCTGATGGTTGATGGTAATAACTGTACCAGAACCTGGTGACATGGGACCTAAATCTCCTGTACCTACTTCCTGATGGTTGATGGGTAATAACTGTTCTGGAACCTGGTGACATGGGACCTAAATCTCCTGTACCTACTTCCTGATGGTTGATGGTAATAACTGTTCCTGAACCTGGTGACATGGGACCTAAATCTCCTGTACCTACTTCCTGATGGTTGATGGGTAATAACTGTTCTGGAACCTGGTGACATGGGACCTAAATCTCCTGTACCTACTTCCTGATGGTTGATGGTAATAACTGTTCCTGAACCTGGTGACATGGGACCTAAATCTCCTGTACCTACTTCCTGATGGTTGATGGTAATAACTGTTCCTGAACCTGGTGACATGGGACCTAAATCTCCTGTACCTACTTCCTGATGGTTAAATGGTAATAACTGTTCCTGAACCTGGTGACATGGGACCTAAATCTCCTGTACCTACTTCCTGATGGTTGATGGGTAATAACTGTTCCTGAACCTGGTGACATGGGACCTAAATCTCCTGTACCTACTTCCTGATGGTTAAATGGTAATAACTGTTACTGAACCTGGTGACATGGGACCTAAATCTCCTGTACCTACTTCCTGATGGTTGATGGTAATAACTGTTCCTGAACCTGGTGACATGGGACCTAAATCTCCTGTACCTACTTCCTGATGGTTGATGGGTAATAACTGTTCTGGAACCTGGTGACATGGGACCTAAATCTCCTGTACCTACTTCCTGATGGTTGATGGTAATAACTGTTCCTGAACCTGGTGACATGGGACCTAAATCTCCTGTACCTACTTCCTGATGGTTGATGGTAATAACTGTTCCTGAACCTGGTGACATGGGACCTAAATCTCCTGTACCTACTTCCTGATGGTTAAATGGTAATAACTGTTCCTGAACCTGGTGACATGGGACCTAAATCTCCTGTACCTACTTCCTGATGGTTGATGGGTAATAACTGTTCCTGAACCTGGTGACATGGGACCTAAATCTCCTGTACCTACTTCCTGATGGTTAAATGGTAATAACTGTTACTGAACCTGGTGACATGGGACCTAAATCTCCTGTACCTACTTCCTGATGGTTGATGGGTAATAACTGTACCAGAACCTGGTGACATGGGACCTAAATCTCCTGTACCTACTTCCTGATGGCAGCAGCAATCAGAAAGCATGGTGGATGATGGATGCGGCTTTCCTGAAATAGTGCCTCTTGTAGAAGTGCTCAATGATGGAGATGGCTTTACATGTAATAGACTGGGCTGTACCCAGTACTTTTTGTAGTCTTTTCCCACAATAATGTGCTCTGTGACCCACTGAGTTCCTCTAGCAGATTGCTTGTTGCTCCAGACTTCTGTGTCTGCAGTCTCCCGAGTCTTCATAGCAATGGCTGGCTCTACCCTGACTGTCCACCTCAAAGTGCCTTTTGAAGTCATTGAGTTCAAACCAGTTTGGCATGGATAATATATACATCTAGGTATGTCCTGTGAACAACAAAGCAGAAGAAATTTGAAGGGCTGGAAGCAAGACACCATAGGGCAGCACAGCAGTTAGTGTAACACTATTAATTGTGTGCCAGTGATCAATGATCAGCGATCAATTCCCGCTGCTGCCCGTACATTCTCCCCGTGACTGACTCTGCTTCTTCCGGGTGCTCTGGTTTCCTCCAAGTTTCGGATATGTACAGAGTAGGGTTAGTATGTTGTGGGCACGCTAGGTTGGCACTGGAAGTGTAGTGACATGTGTCAGCTGCCAAATACAATCAGTGCTGATTTGATTTGATGTGAATGACGCATTTCACTGTATACTTCTATGTTTCAATGTACAAATAAAGCTAATCAAACAATCTAATCAATCTTAGTCAATCAAGTTGTGGAAATAAGAAAGAAGGTCAACGTTGTAAAAATCAAAATCATTTTGCAAATACTAGATGTTTCATGCATTTTCTGCTTCAATTTCAGAGTTTCAACATCTGCAGTCTTTTAAATATTATTTTCGATAAAACAAACCTGTCTGGGACATCCTTGAGTCTTCTCATATTTAATAACCCTCTTTTTTGTGTCACATGCAAAATTGTGATACCTTGTCTATGTTCAGAATCATTCAATCTATTCAATAAAATGCTGATGTCTTGGGAAGGCAGCAACTTACATCTCTGTGGTCTGAACAGCACCTGTTAACCACATCTCTACCTTTTAACTGACTTTCAATTTATACTGCAGCATTCTCTATTTTATTAACCAACTTTATTGTGGTGCTTGTCAATTGCTTTTTTGAAAGCCAAGTACATAATAATTCAGTTTCTTTATCAAATCTCGCATTTCCGCAAATAAATTGATTAATATCTGGTGCAAGTCTTCAGCTGGGCACTCTAATTAAGCTTGCTTCTCTAAGAATGTGTGTTTAACTTTTAGACCATAAGGCCATAAGCCAGAGGAGCATGATTAGAGCATTCGGCCTCTCGAGTCTGCTCCGCAATTCCATCTTGGCTAATTTATTATCCATACTCCTGCCTTCTCACAGTATCCTTTGATATTCTTACTTATTAAGAACCAATCATGCTACACTTTAATTATATACAATGGCATGGCCTCCACAGCAATCTGGCAATTAATTCCAAGTTCTGGCTGCAGAAATTCCTCCTCATCTCTGTTCTAAAGGGATGTCCTAATAGTCTGAGTCTGTGCCCTCTGGTCTTACACGGTCCCGCTATAGGAAACATCCTTTCCTTGTCCACTCTAGCTTTTGCCCTCCAAGCCTGAGCCACATTTTGCATTCACAATCTACCTCAGTACAATTTACCACATGGCTCCCTCAATAAGGATGTACTTAAGCCACAGAGGATGCAGATATGATATGCAGGAATGTTACTGATACTGGAGGGTTTGAGTTAGGAGGAGAGCAGGAATAGGCTGGAACTATTTTCCTTATTGCAAAAGAGGCTGAGGGATGATCTTACTGTATAAAGGTTTATAAAGTCACAAGGGGCATAGGTGAGATTAATGGTCAAAGTCTTTTCCCAGGGTATAGGGGCATTAAAATAGAGGGCATAGGTTTAAGATGAGAGAGGGTAGATTTGAAAATGACTTGAGGGGCAGAGTTTTCACACAGAGCGGTGGGTATATGGAACAAGCTGTCCAAGGAAGTGACAGAGGTAGGTACAATTACAATGTTCAGAAGGAATTTTGACAGGTACCTTGATTGAGATGGATTTGTACCAAACACAGCCAAGTAACAGCCAACAGTAAAAGTGGGTTTTTAAAAGATATTTGGACTATTTCATAGATATGAATAGCAAGAATTCTATTTCCCATTTGAATTAACTTAATTTTACTTGCCCATTCCCTGAACTGTTCCCACAACCTATGGACTCACTTTCAAGGAATCTTCATCTCAAGTCTTTGGTATTTATTGTTAATCTATTAATTATTATTTTATTTTTTCCTCAGCTAAAGCTGGTAAAACCTGAGGACCGGGCATAGCCAAACATGCGCATTTGTCATTTGCTAGGAACTTTCAGACTGTAACAATGGTGTTTAGTATTATGGCTTTCTGAAGATTTACATACAGGTGCCAATAAAAAGTATTCATCCCACTCCACCTTGGATGTTTTATGTTTTATTGTTTTACAACATTGAATCACAGTGAATCACATTGAATCAAAATTTTGCTGTTTGACACCGATCAGTTGAAAAAGACTATTTCATGTTAAAGGGAAAACAGATCTGTACAGAGTGATTTAAATTAATTCCAAATATACAATACAAAATAATTGATTATGTAAGTATTCACCCTTTTAATATGACACATCAAATCAACACTGGTATAACCAATTGGTTTTAGCAGTCACAAAATCAGTTAAGGTGTCCTAGCTATATATAAACCTGTGTGCAGTCAATGCGTTTCAATTGATTCTAGTAAAAATACACCTCTATCTGGAAGGTCCAACTGCTGGTGAGTCAGTATTCTGGCAAAAACTACACCATGAAGATCAAAGACCACTCCAAGTAATTCCCTGAAAAGGTTATGAAAACACAAGTCAGGAGATGGATACAAGAAAATTTCCCAGTCACTGAATATGGCCTGGAGTACAGTTAAGTCAATCATCAAGAAATGGAAGGAATGTGGCACAGCTGTAAATCTGCCTAGAGCAGACCATCCTCAAAAACTGAGCAAACATGCAAGAAGGGAACATGAGGGAGGCCACCAAGAGCCCTATGACAACTGAAGGAGCTACAAGCTTCAATGGTTGAGATGGGAGAAACTGTGCATACAACAACTACTGCCCAGGTGCTTAACCAGTCACAGTTTTATGGAAGAGTTGCAAAGAGAAAACCACTGTTGAAAAAAACACACATGAAATCTCAGATAGAGTTTGCCAGAGGGTATGTGGGAGACTGTGAGGTCAGCAGGAAGAAGGTTCTATGGTCTGATGATACCAAATTGAGCTTTTTGGCCATCAGACTAAACCACACATCATCAAAAACACACCATCTCTACATTGAAGTTGGTGGCTGCATCACACTGTGGGAATGCTTCACTAAGCAGGCCTTAGAAGGTTTGGGAAGGTAGGGGGAAAAATGAATGCAGCAAAATGCAGGGAAATCTTGGAGGAAAGCCTGCTGCAGTTTGCAAGAGAACTGTGACTTGGGAGAAGATTTGTTTCCCACCAAGACAATGACTCCAGGCATAAAACCAAAGCTACACAGGAATGACTCAAAAACAACAAAGTCAATGTGCTGGAGTGGCCAAGTCAGAGTCCAGACCTCAATCCAATTGAGAATTTATGGCTGGACTTGCATGATCCCCATGCAATCTAACAGAACTTGAACAGTTTTGTAAAGGAGAACGGGGAAACTTGCAGTGTCCAGATGTGCAAATCTGATAGAGACCTATCCACACAGACTTAAGGCTGTAGTTTCTGCCAAAGGTGTTGCTACTAAATACTAACTTGAAAGGGGTGAATATTTGCAATCAATTATTTTGTGTTTTACATTTGTAGTTAATTTAGATCACTTTGTAGAGATCTGTTTTCACTTTGACACAAAAGAGTCTTCTTCTGTTGATCAATGTTTTAAAAAAGCCTAATTAAATCCATAGTGATTCAAAGATGTAAAACAATAAAACATGAACATTTTGAAGGTGGGGTGTGAATACTTTTTATAAGCGTTATAGATATTACTGTGTAGTCCTAACTATTTAATGCTATTGTGTAGTGCCTTTGGGGATGATATCACTTGTAGATTTTACTACCATGACAATGTACACACTATTCATATTCCATAGCCTTTCAACTTCTTCTTTTACTTCAGCATATTTCTAGAGTTTTTCACTTATTGATTACAGTAAGTTATGTATGTTTGGAATAGCTATATTCATTAAAGTAGTTTTTTATACTTGTTTGTCCTTTATTATTATATCTGGATGGTTATTATGGATTGTCCTTTATGTAGTAACTGATCAGTCATAATATAATTTGTGATATTCTGCTTTAAAACTGGACCAGGCTTGTGCTTATAGTAATATGTGATTTCTTCTATGAGTTCATATTTTAAAGCAAGATTTTGATGAATAATTATGATAATTATGTTGATTGTTATTATTATTGTCTTGCTTTCATTTTCTATTTACAGTTTGTTGTTTTCCACCCTATTGGTGCAGACCTTTATTCATTCTGTTATGGTTACTGGATTAATTTAAGTATGCCATACCCGCAGAAATTGAATCTCAACGTAACAAATTTATCTTTCTCTCTCTCTCTCTCTCTCTCTCTCTATATATATATATATATATATATATATATATATAGACTTCCATAATAAATTTACTTTGAACTTTAATGATTGAACTGCCTCAAATCTGAAATGATGAAGATTTATTGCATTTTGAGTGAAGAGGCTTTCTTCCCGTTTCATCCCTAAATACCATACCTCTTGATCTGACCATGACCTGTGGTTAGGGTTTACATCTAAGTATAACTCTATAAACTGCTGGTAGTTTGACAGTCAGGCTCCTTTTATTGGCAAGCCCTGGGTTTGATACTGAATACTGGAATCCACAGGTTAATCAGAACCTAAAAGCAGATGGCCGAAGCCCTGTGTTTGAGAGTCTGTGTATCCACTGGGGCAGGTAAATATCTGATGTCTGTGAGTCCACGAGTCCAGTGGAGGATGAAGGCAAGGAAGCAGCCATCATGGGTTGGACAACTGCCTGTATGTGTGAGTGGAATGGGAGGGACTGAAGGGGCTTGCTTGTCTGTTGTTGTTCTGCGTATATAAATTGTGTGCATACTATGTTGGTGCTGGAATGTGTGGTGACACTTTTGGGCTGGCCCAAGCTCATCCTTAGGTTGTTGGTTGTTAATGCAGACAGTGTACTTAGTGCATGCTTTGGTGTACACATGATAAATAAATGAATCTGAATCTGAGTAAAGTGCAGCATCTTGATTACTTTCTTCTTGTTTTTGAACTAAATGTAGATCTTAGAGTTATACTGTAGTCACACAACACAGAAAAAGGCTCTTCAGCCCATAAAGACTGCTCCAACTATAACACACCCATTAACACTAATCGTGCACAAAGTGCTCTTTGTGGGAATTTTGATACATCTGTGTCACCGTCATTGACAAAAACGCATTGGATTTTCTTAGGTATGTAGGCCATGAGCCAGATTATGTATGAACCAGGAAACCTATGAACACTCACGACAGTGAAGGCATCACACAAGTAAAAGCTGCTGTTATAATGGAACTGGTAGAGACCGCGATGAAACAGAGAGAGTGGCAAATTTATTTGATCTGTCTTTCTTATGATGGGGAACATAAAATTCACAAAGGTAAATTGGAACTGAGAAAGCTGACAAACACTACAAGCTAACCATTTTCTGTGACATTTTTCTGTCATAACTCCAAGCTGACTGACTTCAGCTCCTGCAAGGCTAACATTGAATTTAGTTCTTCCAGTGGCGAAAGAAATTGACATTAGTTATAGCTGAAAGAGTTTCAGTACCAATCTATCAACTGGACATTCAGATGTTTCAATTATTTAGTTAAAAGCTTCATGGATATTTGTTTATTCAAAAGGTAGAATAAGTATCACAGTGTAATGGGTAATATTTTAATAGACATTGTTCGGACAGGTCACTTCCTCTTTCCTAATTCAAAAATAATATCTTTTTTACAATGATATAGATCCTTTAACAGAATTAAAAACTCTATAGGATCTTTATCAATTAAAATGTCATTCCAAACCACATTATGATAATCAGATAACCAAGAATTTTGATGAAGTGATAAATTTTAAAGAGAGTCTTAAAGAAAGAAACAGAGACAAAGAGATTTGGGGAGAAAATTCCAGAGTAAAAGACCTTGAAAGCTTATGATGTAGCCTATAACAGTGGAGTGGTTAAAATCAAGGAATACAGTTATCTCAAAGAGTTGAAGAAAGGATTCAAGGGAAAGGATAGAGTGAGATCAAGGAAATACAGGTAGACATCTGATAATATTACTAGCAGTCTTTTAAAATACTGTTTTATTAAGAATTGATGGTCAGTATTCTCCAGTATGGGTGAATGGCAAAGATGGAAAGAATAGGGAATCTTGGATGAGAAAGCATATTGTTCTTGAAAAAAAGAAGCATATAGCTCAAAATGAGTAACTCCGGTTGAAGAAGTCTGATGAGGAATATAAAGCAGGGTAGTGTAGCAGTTAGCACATTGCTTTATGGCAATCACACAGTGATCACCAAATGGGTTTCAATTTCTAACGCTGCCTGTAAGGAGTTTGTAAGTTCTCCTCGTGGCCATGTGCTACAGTTTCTTTTTACATTCCAAAGATAGAGGGGTTGGGGTTAGTGAGTGGAGGGTTTTTTAAGTTGGCACGAGAAGTGTGGGCCCAGCTGATCTAATTTGATGCAAACAATGCAATTCACTGTACAGTATGTGCCAATGTTTCCATGTACATGTGACAAGTAAAGCTAATGTCTTTAAGAAAGAGGAGGGATGAGATGTTATGATAGTCTTCAGAACTGATAAACCCCAGGGTCTAAGAGAAGAAAATGAAGAGTTAACTAAGGCCTTAATGGCAATTCTTTGCACCTTCATTGGCAACATGTTAAGTACCAGAAGACTGGAGGATAACTTCCCTTATTTATAAAGAGCAACAGGAATAAACCAGGTAACTAAAGGCTGGTGAGTCTTACATCACTGGCAGGAAAAGAAATGGGAAAAATCTGAGGAAACGCATTTATGCACATTTGGAAAGATGAACATTGTTCAGGTAAAGTGACCTTGGTTTTGTGCAGAAGAAGCCCTCCCTCACTAATTTTATTGAAGACTTTAAGAGGTAACTAAGAAGCCTTATGTAGGCAGGGTGATAGGAATTGTCTATATGGGCTTCATTAAGACATTAGACAAAGTTCCACATGATAAGCTGGAATGAAAGGCTAAGGTACATGGGATCCAAAATAAGATGAGGAATTAGATCCAAATTGGCTTGTTGATAGGAAGCAAAGGGTAGTGGCGAAAGAATTGTTTCCGGATTGGAAGTCTATGATCAGTGGTGTACTGTAGGGATCAATGTGGAGACCCTTGTTGCTGGTGATAAATTTTAATAATATGAATCTGAACTTACATATTATTGGCAAGTTTGCTGATGAAACAAAAGTTGATACCATTATGGAAAGGCGGGGAGGGGTGGGGAAGATTAACTTAGGCTAGAGCAGGATATAGATCAGAGGGAAAATTGAGTAGTGCATTAGCAAGTGCAATTTAATCCCAACAGATGAGACATGATGTATTTTGGGAGCCAGCAGGGATAAGATGCATGCAGTAAATGGTAGGGCATGGAGGATACACAGAGGGAACTTGAGGTTCAAGTATATATTCCTCTGAAAGTGGCAACACTGGTAGATAGAATAGTGAAGAAGGCATCCTTGGCTTCAGAGCAACAAACAAAAAATGCTGGAGTAACTCAAGGTAGCATATATGTAAAAGAGTAAACATTTTGGGCCAAGACCCTTTGTAGTGGCTGGAAAGGAAGGGGGAGGAAGGCAGAATAGAAAGATGGAGAAAGGGAAAGAGTACAGCCTGGAAGATGATAGATTAGACCAGGTGAGGTGTAAGGTGGGTGTGTGGGAGGAAAGGCATGAAACATTCTCAGCCAGAAACATTGAATGTTTTTTTCTCTCCATATGAGCTGCTTGACCTGCTGAGTTTTTCCACCATTTTGAATATTTTTACTTGCCTTTATAGGGCAGGATGCTGAATATAAAAAAAATTGATATGACATAATGTTACTATTTTATAAAACACTGGTTAGGCCACACAGAAAGTTGTGTACATCTCTGGTTAGCACATTATCGGAAAGGTTGTATGTGGTTGCATGGATTGGAGGACTCATTTATGAGCATAATTGGATAAAGTGTGATTTGATGTCTTTTTTCTCAACTGCTTATATGGTTTTCTTTATTCTGTGGCTATCTGGAGAAGAGAAATTTCAGAGTTACATTCTGCAGACATACTTGGATAATAAAATAAGCCTTTGAACAGAGCATTTATTAAAGGTCAGTTACAAAGGCACTTAAATAGGTCAGCAAATGGGATTGGTGTAGATGGGCATAAAGGTTGGCATGAATTTGACGGGTCTGATGGACTAGTTCTGTGTTGTATGAGTCTATGACTCCAGGAACTAATGCATGCAAAAAGCATATGATTAATGTGCGAGTGGTACTTTGTTAAAGTTAGGAAAAGTACTGGAGAGCTCTGGGTGTTTTTTATGTCGGGGAGTAGATGCGAGATCATTGAAAGAGCATAAGAATTGTCATGCAATTGACGAAGGTTCCATCAGTATACAAGTTCAGTCAGTGGAGAATTCTGCTGAGCTACGGTGGTGAAGGATGTGGTTATTATTGCATCTGTAGGCACGTGCTATTGGAAACACATCCTGGGGTGAAATAAAGCAGAACAGTTGTGGAAGATTCAGCCCTTGTCAGTTGTGCGTGAGAGATATAGATTCAAAAGATAGGAAATTATATTTCTGTCAGGGAGTCAATGGCTTGGTTCTTTCTGCTATAATGTTTAATGCTTTACAACTCCCCAACTACTGGAGATCAAAATAACAACAGTGCCAGGAGGAACCGTAGGGATACCACTGTTGTAATTTACATGGCCTAAACCTCCTTACAGACCAAGTCTAACCATCAACTCTGCAAATAATTACAACACAACTTACCAGGTGATGATTGAATTAAGTCCAACAATATTCTGCATATAATGGCAGCCTTAATTCCTAAAATGCAGATGCCTCACTGTTGTCAAACTACCAATGTAAATTAATTTTACAGCGCAAAGACAATAGATTGCGGGTGCTGGAATACTGAGCTGATGGTCACAAATGGAGGATGTCTCAGAACTCAAGAGGAAGCAAGTTACTCTTATCAAGTTCATAGTCATTCTATTTTTTAAGATGGAAGTGCATTTAGTTCATGGTTTGAAAACAACTCTTATTAGTCATACAGTACTACAGCATTGAAACAGGCCCTTTGGCCCATTGAATCAGTGCTGGCATGGTCTTCTGGCATGCTCCATCTACCAGCCGCTGGCATAGTCGTCTATATTCCTCTCTTGGAGTCATTGAATACTACAGATGAAATGCACCCTTCAGCCCATTTGGTTTGTGTCAAAATATTCTACCTATTCTGTAGTGTATTCAATATTTCAGTGTGCTGTTCACTTGTGGTGGTGTCCTCTGTCAAACTACCTCGGTACCAGAGTCCTATAGGTTCAGACCCAGGGAATAATTGTCAAACACAGTTTACTTAAAAGTACATACTGTTTATTGGCAAGCTTGCCTTGCTAAATTGAACCAGAGTCTCCAGTGACAAAGCTTTGGAAAATCTGCAACCCAAGTGAGCCCTGAATACTGTGTGGAGTTGTGGTTATACATTGTTATCACATACATATTTTGATAAGGGTAGACAAAGAAGCTTTCTCATGCAACAAACACTTCTTTGTTCATACATTATTCCAACAGCATGACTTATTAAGCTGCCAGTAAGTCAGTTGCGTTTTAGCCCTTTTAATTCTGTATATAATTCCTCATTCCCTCCTTTTATCATTCCATGACAACTAGGATAATCAATGTCGGGATTGTTCTACACTGAAATTTTGATATCCATTTAAGAGGGTGGATAGTAACCCTTGGGATAAGCTGAAGGGTTTTCAGCCTCATCATAGTCTCTATCCTCATCATTTGCACCTCAGTCACTTTCTTCTAGGAAAAAGGTCCCCTTTCTTCTAGGGGGAGCCTTTTGTATAAATGTCCCTGTGGCTGTAAGGCAAAAGCACCAGCTGACAAGGGGCCATAAACATCAGAAAAGTACAGTAAGTATGAGTACTCCTGTGCTGATAATAGAATAATGTAGCAATATACTATTCTATCCAGTGATGGTCTCTAGTCAATTATCCCCTTCAGATTGCCATTTGATTGAATTTGTTACATTAATAGCCAGAAGATCCATTTTATTTAAATGGAAATATTCTGATTCTAAACTTGGAAAAAAATTAGGAGTGCCATAATCGACCCTTCGGTTAAATTTGAAGAAACTTGGATGCCATTTATTCAACACTTTCAGATGATGCAAGCTGACCTTTTCCGAATCCTTCTCAATACATTTTTGTTCGTGTATAGAGGAGCGGAGTTAATGACAAATAACAATTTTAACCGATGAAACAAGCCAGCCCAGCTTTTGTTTTGTTTTGTTTTTATTCTGGTTTACTTTTGTTAGTTTAGGGGGATTTTTTTCTTGTAAAGGTCTTTTTTCTTTGAATCTTTTTCATGTTTAGTTACTAAGAGATTGGGAGGCTTAAATTATACATGTTACTCAGAGTCTGTTTATGTAAACATTAACCATTATTAATGTAATCCCGATCTCTTTGTATCACTGTCATTGTTATGTCTATTTATTTGAAACTTAATAAAAAAGATTGATAAAGAAAGAAAGTCTCCTGGGCTGACTTGATGTTCATTTTCCAGTTCCTCTCCTTCCCAGTGGGCTTCCTTCACCTGCGAATGCAAAACCTGGAGAAATTTGGTTAGTGCCAGGATATATCCTATAATTTCATTCGATATTTGATAAAGGTCCATCTCAGCTAATTTTGGGGTTGGCAAGGCAACCCAGAGGTTCTTAATGGTCTGCCATTTACTATTTTGACTGCCGACAGAGCATGTTTGGTCTGATAATGAGTTCTCATCTGGAACAAGACTATCAGTAGCACTTTGAGCCAATTTTGACCAGTCTCTTGTCCTAGTTTAGCCAATTTGTTTTCCAGCATTCCACTAGTCTTTTCAATTAGACTGGCAGCCATGGTCTGTAGGGACGAAGGAATATCTGTTTAATCCCCAGAGCCTGGCATTGTTGGGCATTAATCTCGCCTACAAAATGAGGACCGTTGTCAGACAGATCTTGCTCCAGTACTCCAAATCTGAGAATGATTTCTTTCAACAAAGTACATACCACGGTATCGGCTTTGTTTACTGTGATGGGATATGCTTCAATCCATCTACTAAAATCATCAAGAATCACAAGACAATGCTTATAACAGTGCACATGCAGTAGTTCGATAAAACTGAGTTGTAGTTGGCAGAAAGGGTATCTTGGCAAAGGGGTATATCTCTTTGGGAATGGGGTACCTTTTCCTGGTTTATGTTCTTGGCATATCAGACATCGTCTGGCAACATTCTCTGCTACTTTCTCCAGATCTGGGCTCCAGCATGATTCCAAACATTGCCTTACCATTCCCTCCTTGCCAAGGTGAGTATTGATATATACAAAATCTACAACATAGCCCAACATAGTTTCAGGTACACAGACCTGATAGGCAGGAATAAGCCAAAGGTCCTTGGTCAGTGAGTAAAAACATTCAGCCGCTTCCCAGGTGGCCTTCCCTTTTTCAGAGGTGTCTCTCTGTAAAACACGCACATCCTCAATTCCAGGCATACCCTTTGATTCAGAAGCGGGGGATTTGTCATTTGGGGAACAGTCAGTGCTCTGGGAAGGGCAGCTTGTTTCACGGTTGAGTCAGCTCTGTTATTTCCACGGTCAATCTCAGTAGTATCTTTAGTGTGTGCAGAGCATTTAATAATGGCCAGTTGTGAAGGAGGACAGGTGGCGGACGAAAGGATATCGATGTAAATTTTATTAGTGATGGGCATACCAGAGGAGGTGACGTAACCCCTAGCTTTCCAAAGTTTGGTGAAGTCAGGAGCAACTCTAAAGGCATACCTAGGATCTGTAAAAATATTGGCCAATTTCCCAGTGGCTAGGATGCATTCTCCTATTGCAAAGAGTGCTAAGATTTCAGCTTGCTGCGCCGAGTGAGGAGAAAGAAAGGAAGTGATTTCTATGCTGGAAACAACAACATAGCCTGCACAGCGCTGCCCTTGGTTGTCCATAAAGGAGCTCCCATCTACATAGAAGACTAAGTCTGGGTTAGCAAGGGGGACTTCAGTCATGTCAGGTTGGACTTCTAGACAATAGACAATAGGTGAAGAAGTAGACCATTCGGCCCTTCAAGCCTGCACCACCATTTTGAGATCATGGCTGATCACTTCTGTCAACTGGTGATTTATTGTTGCACAATCATGGGGCGGTGAATCTAGACACCCAGGTGGGCATTCTAAAAAGGTGGCTGGGTTCACAGTAGAACAAGGGAAAAATGGAGTAGGGGATTCTGTAGGAGAAGGGCCTCATATCTAGTGCAGCGGAAGTTGACAAGACCCAGGCATTTACACATCTGAGTCGGCGTAATATATTAACAATGAGAGTTAATTAGCACAGGTCAAGGGCTGAATCTGGTACCTTCTGGTCTATTAACAAATGTACTACATTGGTGCCACACTTGTTAACAAAACCTTTTAAAAGCAAATCTTTTTTTCTGACAAACTAGACAAACTAACACACTAGATTTTTTTAAAGAAGTATAATGTAAATGTCCTTATATTTGTTCAGAATTAGACAAAATCAAAAATCAACCTTTCCTCACAAGGAAAGAAAACAAGTATTAAAATATAGAAGATTGCTCTAGCTGCCCACTGAAAATTTAAATGAACGTTTTTCCCTTTAGATGGCCTTTGTGGTTTGTTTTGATTGAACTGTGACACTTCTTTCTGACAAGGGCACAGCTTGTTCATACAGCTACAATGATAAATAATGAATGTCTTTATCTGATTTACAGCTTTCCTAGAAATACTTTGTCTTTGTGAACTACTAACTAATTTTAATTGGCTTTCTCAAGCTTGAGTGGATTCTGACCAGTTCATATTGTTGACTTTAACCTTGTCGGCCACCTTGCTGGACAGGGCTTGGAGGAGGAGAGCACAGTACTATGGGGACTGATTCCCTGCTGCGTATGGCGGATCTCCCGATTGTGCACAATAAATGGCATTAAAGCCTTCTAGGATATTATCAAGGGTCTCATCTTTCCTGGGTTTACAATCTAAGACCTCAGTTACATCCATGGAGGTGGCCAGAACATGACAAGTTGTCCAATATATTTTCAATCATCTGCGGTTCAGTTTGCCCAGTTGCGATTAACTGGCCGTAGTTGCCATGTCGGAGCCGAGTGGTGAATCGTGTCTGATCAGTAGGAGTAAGGGTGGCCATAGCCAGAGGGAACAAATCTCAGTAATTCAGACATCCCACCTCTCCCAGAAGTTCCGGGAATCTCCCGCATATCGATAGCGGCTCCCTGACGCCCGCAAATTATATACAATATCTCAGAAATCAATTTTTTTGAGAGCGAGTGAGAGGGAGGGGGGGAGAGGGAGAGGGGGGGAGGAGAGAGAGAGAGAGAGAGAGAGAGGGAGAGAGAGAGGGAGAGGGAGAGAGAGAGGGAGAGAGAGGGAGAGAGAGGGAGAGAGAGGGAGAGAGAGAGAGAGAGAGAGAGCATCCTGATTGGTCTCTCTTTGTGCTAAGTAGACCTATCAGTTTTCTCTGTGGGTGGGCTTTACAGTCGACCTCTCTCTCTCTCTTTCATTGCCCATCAGATCAGTTTAGTGTCCTGCAGCGCCATGGCAGAGTGTTCCAAAAAAAGAAAATATAAAACGTATGTCACCCCACACTACACTGAAGTGTACCCCTGCCCAATAGAGTCAAAAATAATGACAGTGTTGCTCGCTGCACTGTTTGCAAGTGACTTATCTATTGCCCATGATGAGTTAAATGACTGTAAAAGACATGTTGAGGTGAGTTTAACAGGTGTTGTTTGTTCATTAGCATAGCTAATGTTATTTAAACTAGCTGGCTATCTGCTAAGGAGATACTCTATTGATGCCCTACATGATGAGGCCAAACTCCCTGTAGACTTGCTTAAATTTGTAATGGAATAAAAGAACGACTCCATGATAATATAAGTACATATTTTAATGTTACATTTTCTGCATAAGACAATATAATAAGGATACACCTTATGCTTTTATTTCTTTTAGGAACAACAACATATTAAGGATGCTAAGCGCAGGGAAGGCTGCTCAAGTATTTCAACAGTTCTTTTTAGCAGAAAACCAAAGTCTGTCAGGGAAGGTCACTCATGCTGAGGTGTACTTTACATCTTCCATCGTTGAGCATAACCTGCCTTTCCAGGTGTGTAAGCACACGGGCAAGATATTCAGAAATAGCAAAAAAACTATGCCTGCACATCAACCAAGACAGCAGCTATTGTGAACATGGCACTGGAACCTGAATGTTCCGAGGATCTATACAAGTTCATCCGTACAGGAAAAAGGCCATACAGTATTTTAGTTGATGAAAGCAATGATATCATGTGTGAGAAGGAATGTGCCATTTTAGCCAGGTACTATAATGAAACACAGGATAAGGTAACAGTTGGATTTGTTGACATGCCAATGTGTAATAATGCCAAAGCTGAAAACATACTCAACTGCATTGCATCATCCATGCATGACAAAGGCCTTGAATGGTCTAATTGTGTAGGATTTAGCAGTGACAACTGCAATGTGATGATTGGCAAAAACAACTCTGTCTTATCAAGAGTGAAAGCACAAGCCCCTCATATTTACAGGGTTGGCTGTCCAAGTCACCTGGTCAATATTTGTGCCAAAACTGCTGCTAAGGAGGTCTCAATGTCACCTGAAGAACTGCTCATTGACATCTACTACTACTTTGAGAAAAGTTCCAAATGAAGAGAAGACCTTAAACAGTTTCAAGAGTTCTCTAATGTTGCCCAGCAGAGAGTACGAAAGCATTGTCCTACACACTGGCTTTCTTTAGGAAAAGGTTTGGACCATCTGCTCCTTCAATGGCCAGCCTTTATTTCATATTTTGAGTCAAAGAATGAGAATCAGAAGTCATCTCACATTCAGAAGAGGCTGAAAGACCCCCAAATGAAAATATACAATGCTTTCTCCATAATGTCACACAACGTTTTAACAATTTCAATTTGATTTCTCAAAACAAGGCACCTATCCTCTTCAAATTGGATCAGAGTGTGGAAGAGCTCCTGCATGACATAGCAAGCAGATTTATTGAGCCAAAGGTATTGAGAGAACAGAACTTTCAGGAGATCGATGTGAGCAATCCTGAAATAAATTGTCGTGTTCTTTCATAATCAAATGTCCTGTGTACATACTCCCTTGGAGTCGACCGGGGGGGGGGGGGGGAGGTGATATGGGGTTACGGGGGGTGGGGGTTATGGTGCTACATCCCTGAAATGAGTTTTTGCAGGGTGGGATGTCTGGTAATTAGCAGAATAAATAGTCAAGACAGATCTTAAATAATTACAGAACCCTTGGGGATCAACCTTTTTTGGGTGGCATTCAGTATACCACAGAGTTCGGAAGGGGTCCAGAGTTTACGGATTTGCCTAGTAGGTGCTTGTCCCACCAGTCCGGCTTGTAGGCTAGGAACCATCCTCATGGGCCATTAATACTGAGTCTGTATCAGACCCAGTAAAACCAATGGCCCTTGTTTAGGGTCCAGTCCGGGAGAAGTGCGGGCAGCAACAGGTATTGGGCTTCCCGGCCGTTCTAGAGAAACTACATCAGTCGGCGGCGGTGCAATGGCTGTCAAGTTGGCGACTGAAGTACCAGGGTGAAACCATGTGGGGATGGGGAACCTGACAGTAATAAAACAGGCGCTGATGCAGCTGTGTGTGGTACAGAGGGTTTATTAGGTCACCTTCCCCATTACCAGTGAAGTGATCATCAGTATCATTTGGGGAATCGGTCGGTATGTTTGGATAGAGGCGGTGCCCCAGAATTATTTTTATTTTCTGTTTCCTTTTCCCCTTTATTCGTTCTTCCATGGTGAGTATGTTTTGTCTTTGATACAATTTCTTTCCCCATCTCTTTTGTCTGTTTCTGTCCCATTTCCCATTCTTCACAAATTGTTCTCAACTCTTGCCAACTCCTAGGATTTCCTCTCTTACCACATATGCCTATCCCTCATCACTTAGCGTTACCGGTCCAACAATTTAATTTACATCTGTCTTTTATTTCTGCCTCTGGGACTCTTTTTCAAAAAGAGCACCAATCTGCATGCTGTTGATGAAAATTTTGAAATGATGAGAATGACAAGGACTGAGTAGCCTTAAGATCTATGATGTGAAAGCTAACAATATACATCAACATGGCTTACATCAGAAGTGAACAGCAAATTAATCTATCTGGAAATAGCACTTGATTAGCTGTTTCAGTCATTGTACAATAGTCGAAGACACTGAATCAGAAGATTGGAACTTACTCTTTGCATATTGCAATGCAACACACCCCACGACCAACAACTCACCAGCTGCGCTGTTCTTGTGTCGCCCATGAGTTCACATTTGAATCTCCTCAACCCCAATCTCAGAAGGACTATGCAAAATAAGCAGCTGAAAAAGAATTGAGGACTCCTCAAACAAGGAGGTTCAATGTTTCACTCCCAGACAAGCAATCCTGGCAAGTGACTATAGGGATGATCAAAAGTGGGTACTCAGAAAGATTAAGGACAGAACAGGGCAACAGGGCAGAGTGGAAATTGTGTCTGATATCATCTGGAGATATCAATCTGTTGAGAAGAGCAAAGTCAATTGTTCGAGAAGAAAGGTGTTCAGAGGTCTTAGAAACATTTACTGCAGTACTGCAGTCCCAGAGTCAACTCTGATCATCACCACGGAGGAAGTCCCACAAACTGAGACTATTTCACAGCTGCAATTCTTGCCGAGCAAGCAGAGTTCCCATTCTTTGTAAGGAAAGGTGTTATCCTACAAGAGTAAGAAATCCTCCACAACAATTGTGATTTAATCTTTAGACCTGAATGTGACAATATTTGAGTTGAGATGCATTCTATATTGAGTTGGAGTTCACAGCTAAGCAGGGAGGAGTGTACTGTGTTCAATATTGCAGTATGTTTGAGTAATATTGTAAATATATTGTTTGGTGAAGCATCATTTGTTTATTTACACAGGTTCTATGTAAGAAGTAAGTGAATGGCGTCCATCATTGCTCCACCACATCATATGTAAACACCTCACTAAAAGAAAAGTAAGTAGACCCATATCCCCAGCTCCTGTGTTTTCCTTCAATCAGTTTTTGAAGATACAAAACGTAAGACCATTATGCTCCACCCAGTTCATAGTCCTCCATATCCTTACATTCATGTACTTACCCAAATTTCATTTAAATCTTGAAATTGAACCCACATTCACCACTTCCAGAGGAAGCTCATTCCAAATTCTTACCACCCTGTGAGTGAGCACAGGTGTCTCATAAAGCAGTATGGTTAGCCCCCTACATATGGTGTTAGGCTAACTACAGCTCCAATACCATTTTAACTTTTGTTGACGATACCACTGTTGTTGGTCATATCAAAGGCGGCAATGAATCAGCATAAGGGAGAGAAATTGAAAATCTGGCTGAGTGGTGTCCCAAGAACAACCTTTCACTCAATATCAGCAAAACTAAAGAGCTGATTATTGATTACAAGAGGAGGAAACTGGAGGATCATGAGCCAGCACTCATCATGGGATCATAAGACATAGGAACAGAATTAGGCCAGTTGTCCCATTGAGTATGCTTTGCCATTCAATCATGGCTGATCCTTTTTTCCTATTTCCTCCTCAACCCAGTTCCCAGCTTTCTTCCCTTAAGCTTTGCTGCCATGTCCAATCAAAAATCTATCGACCTCTGTCCTAAATACACTCAGTGACCTGGCCTCCACAGCTGCACAAATTCCACAAGTTCACCACCCTTTGGCTAAAGAAATTTCTCTACATCTCTGTTTTGAAAGGGCACCCCTCTATCCTGAGGTAGTGCCCTCTTGTTCTAGACTCTCCCACCATTGGAAACATCCTTTCCACAGCTACTTTGTCTAGGCCTTTCAACATTCAAAGGGTTTCAATGAGATCCCCCCTCATCCTTCTAAATTTCAGTGAGTACAGACCTAGAGCCATTAAACATTCCTCATATGATAACCCTTTCAGTCCTGGAATTATCCTTTGGATCAGAGATGAAGAAGGTCAGCAAGGCTAAATTCCTCTGCGTTATCATTTCAGATGATCTGTCCTCGGTCCAGCATGTAGCTACTATCACAAAGAAGGGTCAGCCATGCCTCTTATTTCTTAAGGTTCACAAATATTTGGCATGTAACAAACTTCTATCAATGTACGGAGCAGAGTATACGGACAGGTTGTATCATGGCCCGGTATTGAAACACCAATGCCCTGGAAAGGAAAAGCCTACAAAAAGTAGTAGAAACAGCTCTGTCCATCATGGGTAAAGACCTCCACACCATTGAAACAACTTCAAGGAGTGCTTTTGTTTGACCACAGCATCCATCATCATTTTAGCGATGCTCTCTTCTCGCTGCTGCCATCAGGAAGAAAGTACAGGAGCCTCAGCACTCACATCACCAGGTTTAGAATCAGTTATTACCCCTCAACCATCAGGCTCTTGAAAAAGAGGAGGTAACTTCATTCAACGACATTCACCACAAAGCAAATTGTTTGCACAATTTAGGACTCACTTTGAAGTACTCTTCATCTCATGTTCTTGATTTTTTGCTGATTTATTTATTATTATTATTTTGTATTTTTTCTCTTTTTGCATTTGCACAACTTGTCTTTAGTACAATGGTTGTTTGCCATCTTTGACATGTGCAATTTTCATTGATTCTATTATTCATATTTATTCTTACTGTGAATAATCACAAGAAAATAAATCTCATTGTAGACCATAAGACATATGAGCATAATTAGGCCATTCAGCCCATTAAGTCAGCTCTGCCATTCATTCATATCTGATTTATTATCCCTCTCAACCCCATTCTCCTGCCTTCTCTCCATAACATTTGATTCCCTGACTAGTCAAGAACCCCAACCTCCACTTTAAATATATGCAATTACTTGGCCTCCACAGCTGGTTGGTGGCAATTAATTCCACAGATTTACCACAGTCTGACTGAAGAAATGCTTCCTCATCTCCTTTATAAATGGATGTCCATCTATACTGAGGCTGTGCTCTTTGGTCCTAGACTCCCCACTATAAGAAACACCTGCCCCACATTCTCTCTATCTAGACCTTTCAAGATTTGATAGGTTTCAATGGGTCCTATCTCGTTCTTCTAAAGTCCAGACAGTACAGGTCCAGAGCCACCAAATGCTTCTCATACCTTAACGCTTTCATTCCTGCAATCATTCTTGTAAACCTCCTCTGGACCCTCTCCAACGCCAGCACATTTTTTCTTAGACAAGCAGTCCAAAACTGATCACAGAACTTCAAGTATGGTCTGACCAGTGCCTTTTAAAGCTTAAGCATTGCATTGTTGTTTTCGCATTCTAGTCCTCTCAAAATAAGTGCTAACATTGTATTTGCCTTCTTTTCTACTGAATCAGTCTGCAAGGGATCCTGCACAAGGACTCCCAAGTCCCTTTATGTCTTTGACTTTTGTATTTCTGCCCCATTTAGAAAATAGTCTAAGCTTTTATTTCTTGTACAAAAGTGCATGACCATACACTTCTCTACACCTTATTCCATCTGCCACTTCTTTGCCTGTTTTCCCATTCTTTCTAAGTCCTACTGCAGACTCCCTGCCTGCTCAAAACTACTTTCCCCTCCATCTATCTTAGTATTGGCCACAAAGCTATTAGTTTCCTTTATTCAAATCATTAACATATAACATGAACATAAGTGATCCTAATACCAAAGTACACTTGTCACTGGCAGCCAACTAGAATAGGCCCCCTATATGCTCAGTCTTTGCCTTCTGACAGTCAGCCAATTTTTTTATCCATGCTAGTATATTTCCTGTAACACCATCTTGTCAAACAGCTCATGTGGGGCATCTTGTCAAAGCCTTCTGAAAATCCAAATAAACAACACCCACTGACTATAATTTATCCATCCTGCCTATTATTTCCTCAAAGAATTTCAACAGATTATTCAGTCAAGAGTTCTCCTTAAGGAAACCATGCTGATTTTTGCTTGCTTTATCATGTACCTCCAAGTACCCCAAAAACTCTTCCTTAAAATGAACTTCAACATCTTCTCAACTCTGAAGTCAGGCTAACTAGCCTATAATTACCTTTCTTCTGTCTCTCTCCCTTCTTAAAGAGTAAAATGACATTTACAATCTTACCATCTTCTGGAATCATTCCAGAGATGAGTTGTTCTTGAAAGCTCAGTACAAGTGCCTCGACAATCACTTCAGCTACTCCTTTCAGAACCCTGGGTTATAGTCCATCTGGTCCACATGACTTATCTACCTTCAGCTCTTGCAGCTTCCCAAGCACCCTCTCCTTATTAAGAGCAACTATACTCACTTCTTCCACTAGCACTCTTGAATGTCTGGTACAGAGCTAGTAAGTCACAATGAAGGCTTATGGTGACTCATATGTACTTTGATATCAAGTTTGCTTTGAACTTTGAATTTTTCCCTCATGTTCCCCTTAAACATTTCACCTTTGAGCCTAAACCCGTGTCTCCAGTTCTAGTTTCATCCACCCTCAGTGGAAAAAGGCCTGCTTCAATTTACCCTATCTATTACCCTTATTATTTTGTCTACCCCTATTAAATCTCTTCTCACTCTCCTATGCTCCAGAGAATAAAGTCCTAACCTTTCCCTATAACTCAGGTCCTTAATTCTTGATAAAAATTCTTGTGTTTTCTCTTCAGTCTTTCAATCTTATGGATATCTTTCCTGTAGTTAAGTGACCAGAAATGCACATGATACTCCAAATTAGACCTTACCAACTTGAACATAACATCACACCTCTTGTTCTCAATACTTTGATTCATGTGCTTATGCTTTCCTTGCAACCCTACTTACTTCATCCACTTACCTATGCAAATTTCTCTGAAAGGTCTCAACTGAACTTGAAGAAATATCAGCAGAAATTGAAATAAAAAGGCAGAACATATTAGTAATAACCATGAGGTTAAGCAGCGTCTACAGGGTGGGGTAGAATTAACATTTTGGATTCATAATCTTTCATCACAGAGTCATGGAGTCATAAGCATGAAAACAGGTCATTTGGCCCAACTGGTCCACACTGATCAAGATATCCATTCAAGCTAGACTCAGCTGACAGCATTCGGCCTGTCCTTTCAAACCTTTCCTATTCATGTATCCATCCAACTCCCATTTAAAGGTTATTATTGTATCTGCCACAGCTACTTATTCTGGATACTCATTTCAGGTATGTTCCATGCTTTGTGTAAAAACAAAAATGCCCTTCAAGATTTCATTAAATGTCTCCCCTCTCACTTTAAACCTATGTCCTCTTGTTCTTAGTTCTCCAACCCTGGGAAAAACACTGTGTGCATTAAGTCTGTCTATTCCCCTCATGACTTTATACACCTCAGTCTGTTCTGGAGTGATATTTATGCTGAGTATTTCCTTTCTTCCTTTCTCTGCCCATTGGGTCCCCACTCACTTGCTCGGGTTATTGAAACTTCAGTAACACACAAGAAGCTTGCCACTAAATTCTGCTTGGAGGTCAGGGACTGGTGGTATTCTAAAGGGATCTGTTTTTGAGACACCGACTGTTTGTGATTTTAATAATGACATGAGAAGAAGTGGGAAGGTGGGTTAGTAAGTTTGCAGATGATACAAATGTTAGAGAAGTGGTAAAATGTAATATGTTACACTTTGTAAAATCAAACTTGAAGGCAGAATACAAGGTTAATAGCAAGGTTCTTACACATGTGGAGCAACGGAGGGATCTTGGGATCCATGTCCTTTTCTTTCTTTCTTTCTTTCTAAATCTTTTTATTAATATTAATAATATGGACAGAATACAAATGATATATTGATAAAGAAATTACCAACATATAAATTCCATTACATATGAAAAAAACATACATAATAGTTACAATATAAATGAATTTACCAAGACATAAGCCATAAAATATATGTATGAACATAGTAAGTCTAAATATTTCATAATATATGATATAAAGAAAACAGTAAAAAGAAAGAAAAAAATAAAAATATATATATAATGCAAAACTAGCTAATCTAATCTAATAACTAATAACTAATATAGAAGAAAACAGAAGCAAAAAAAAGAGAGAAAAAAAAGGGGGCTGTTTATAATATCTCACAAAAATAAGTATTCATCAATGCCGTCACTTCCGGTCCTCTCAAAATACATAAGCTAAAAGCTGGGAAATCAAATGAACTTGGCACAGGGTCATATTACATCATATGAAAATGTTGAATAAATGGTCTCCATAACTTTTCAAATTTAATAGAAGTCTCAAAAGTACCACTTCTAATTTTTTCTAGATTTAAACATAACATAGTTTGAGAGAACCAATTAAATACAGTGGGAGGAATAATTTCTTTCCAATTCAACAATATAGATCTTCTAGCCATCAGAGTTAGAAATGCAATCATTCGACGGACAGAAGAAGATAAATGCAGTGAGTCTAAGATTGGTAAACCAAAAATTTCGGTAATAGGATGAGGTTGTAAATCAATATTCAAAACCACAGAAATATTATCAAAAATATCTTTCCAATATTTCTCCAAAAATGAACAAGACCAAAACATATGAGTTAAAGATGCAATTTCAGAATGACATCTATCACAAATAGGACTAATATGAGAGTAAAAATGAGCTAATTTATCCTTGGACATATGGGCCCTATGTACGACCTTAAATTGTATTAATGAATGTTTGGCACATAACAATGATGTATAACTAATTGAAGAATTCTATCCCAATTCTCAATAGAAATACTAAGACTAAGCTCTCTTTCCCAATCCTTTTTAGTCTTATAAAGAGGTTCTGAATGTATCTTCATAATTATATTATAAAGTTTTGAAATAAGCCCTTTTTGAAAAGGGTCTAATTCAAATAAACTCTCCAAAATATCTGAAGGCACAAAATTTGGAAACGTAGAGAGTACAGAACTTAAAAAATGTCTAATCTGTAAATATCTAAAAAAAAATGAAATCTAGGCAAGTTATATTTGTTGGATAATTGCTCAAAAGACATGAAACAATTATTTAAAAATAAATCAGAAAATCTTAATAATCCCTTCGTTTTCCAAGCCGAATAAGCTTGATCTATAATGGAAGGGTGAAAAAAACAATTAGATACAATAGGACTATTTAAAACAAATTGAGTCAACCCAACAAATCTCCGAAATTGAAACCATATACGCAATGTATGTTTATCTATCGGGTTGTCAATTCGTTTTGGCAATTTAGAAAGAGCAAAAGGGAGAGAAGTCCCAAAAATAGAACCCAGAGCATAAGCTGATACCGATTCAGTTTCTAAACTAACCCAACAAGGGCCAAAAGATCCACCCCCATCTTTCAACCAACATAACAAATATCTAATATTAACTGCCCAATAATAAAATCTGAAATTAGGTAATGCTAACCCGCCTTCCTTTTTTGTCTTCTGTAAATTTGTTTTACCTAACCTGGGATTTTTATTCTGCCATATATATGAAGAAATTTTAGAGTCAACATTAGTAAAAAAAGATTTTGGGATAAAAATTGGTATCACTTGAAAAATATATAAAAACTTAGGAAAATAACCATCTTATTAGCATTAATCCTACCTATTAGGGATAAAGATAAAGGTGACCACTTAGTAAACAAACCTTTAATCTGATCAATTAAGGGTAAAAAATTAAATCTAAATTAAATCTATATGGTTTTTTGTGATTTTGATCCCTAAATAAGTAAAAGAGTCATCAACTAATTAATAAGGTAAATTTCCATAAATTGGGACCTGTTTATTCAAAGGAAACAATTCACTTTTATTAAGATTTAACTTGTACCCAGAAAACTCACTAAATTGAGCCAATAATGATAAAACTGCTGGAATGGATTTCTCCGGGTTAGAAATGAATAGTAATAAATCATCTGCATACAAAGATAACTTATGAATATCTGTCCCATGATTAATACCCAAAATATTCTGTGATTGTCTGCTGGCAATTGCCAAAGATTCTAAGGCAATGTTAAATAGTAATGGACTAAGAGGACATCCTTGTCTATAAATAGGCAAAAAAAGGGAGATTATTGGTAAACACTGAGGCTACTGGAGTATGATAAATCAATTTAATCCATGATATAAATATCGGACTAAAATTAAACTTCTCCAACACATTAAATAAGTAAGGCCATTCAACTCTATCACATGCTTTCTCCGCATCTAATGAAATCACGCATTCTGAAGTGTCATGTGAGGGAGTATAAACAATATTCAACAATCTCCTAATGTTAAAAAAGGAATAACAATTTTTAATAAAACCAGTTTGATCATCTGAAATAATTTTGGGTAATACCTTCTCCAATCTAGATGTCAGTAACTTGGAAAAAATCTTGGCGTCTACATTCAATAAAGATATAGGTCTATAAGAAGCACAGTTAGTAGGGTCTTTATCTTTCTTCAATATTAAAGAAATGGAAGCTCTATAAAAAGATTGTGGCAAATTCCCCAATCTAATGGCTTCCTCAAAAACCTTACCTAACCAAGGGGAAAGAGTAGCAGAAAAAAAAATTAAAAATTCAACTGTATAACCATCTGGACCCGGTGCTTTCCCTGAATTCATTGAGGAAATAGCCCCCTTAATTTCTACATCCATAATAGGAGTATCCAATATCAAAAGATCATCAGATGATAATCTTGGAAAATCTAATTTCCCAAGAAAATCAGACATGGTATGATCTTGAGGAAGTTCAGATTGATACAGGGAGGTATAGAAGTCTTGCAATGCCTTATTTATCTCATCATGATTAACTGTCAGATTCCCATTCTGCTGACCAATCTTAGTTTAACGTTTAACCAAAGCATTCTTCAATTGACTAGCTAACAGTTTACCAGATTTATCACTATGTATATAAAAATCAGATTTAGTTTTCATTAATTGATTTTCAATCAAGGATGTAAGTAATAAACTATGTTCCATTTGAAGTTCAACCCTTTGTTTGTAAAGCTCCTTACTAGAAGCAATCGAATATTTCTTATCAATCTCTTTAATTTTATCAACCAATAAAAGAGTTTCCATCTTAGTACGTTTCCTCAAACCAACAGAATAAGAAATAATCTGTCCACGTATATACGCTTTAAAAGTGTCCCAAAGTGTTCCACAGGAAATATCATCTGCAGAATTAGCTGAAAAGAAGAAGTCGATCTGCTCCTCCATAAATTTTATAAAGTCAGAGTCTTGCAACAAGGTAGAGTCAAATCGCCATTGTCTGGCATTAGAAGCTGTATCCGTAAATTTCATAGAAAGTAATAATGGAGCATGATCAGAGATAGCTATAATATCATAGTTACAACCGATTACCAATGGAATAAAACAAGAGTCTACAAAAAAATAATCAATTCTCGAATAAGAGTGATAAACATGTGAGAAAAAAGAAAACTCTTTGTCATTAAGATGCCGGAATCTCCAAATATCAAAAACTCCATTGTCAGTCAAAAAAGAGTTAATACAAGTGGCCGACTTATTAGGTAAAGTCTGAATAGATAAAGATTTATCCATCAGAGGAATTAAACAACAATTAAAGTCACCACCCATTATTAACATATTCGTTTAGATTGGGTAAAGAGGTAAATAAAGACTTAAAAAAGTCAGGACAATCCACATTTGGAGCGTAAACATTAACCAAAGCAACCTTTTTATTACAAAGTAAACCCGTAATTAACAAAAATCTGCCATTTGGATCTGAAAAAATATCATGTTGAACAAATGAAATAGAGGAGTCAATAAAAATTGAAACTCCTTTTACTTTAGCATTCGAATTTGCGTGATACTGTTGACCCCGCCAAAATCTAAAAAAACAAAATTTGTCCTCCTTCCTCACATGAGTTTCTTGTACAAAAATGATATGAGCATTAAGTCTTTGGAATACTTTGAAAATCTTCTTTCATTTAATTGGATGATTTAAACCATTAGTATTCCAAGACACAAAATTAATGGTCTGAGCCATAATTCTAAAATCAATCCTTTGGTATAGAAAGGGTTAACCAACTTATAAACTCATGCACCCGGAAGAGGAACAAAAGTAAAGAGAAGACCCGGAAGTGACGACAACACAGACATATTTGAAGTTCATAAACAGCCCAAATAAAAAAACTAACACAAACTGGTACAAAAAAAAATAGAATTAGAAAACAGACCATCTCCCCACCCCCCAAGAGAAAGAGAAAAAGCCAAAATATGACTTAAAAAGAGAAAAAGTAAGACTAATCCTACCCCCATGTCAGCTGAAGAACACTCCATATATAAAGGATATATATAAAAGAATCACCCCAACTTTAAAAATTAAAATCGCTATAATAAAAACCATATTTCTAAGTATAGTTAGTTGTAAAAAGAATAAAAATATAATCACTAAAAAAAATTATAAATCGGGCTCTAGCCCAGACAAAACAAAAAATATTTAAGCTATGATAAGCGATGCATTGTAGGAAAAAGGTGAAAAAAATAAAAACATAAAGCCATCTTAAGCAAAACCAAAAATCTTTTTCAAAAAACCACCATCTTAATCAAAGAAAAATTCACCTTCAAAGAATTAAAAATATACCTTTGAAGGAACAAAGTTAATGGACAAATATGTAGTTAAATGATTAAAGTGTATAAGGCAAAACAATTAATATGACGAAAGCACACTTTAACTTAAGTATAAAGTGTAGGATGAACCTACACCAATAACCAGATTTTAATTCTGGTTTAAGAGATCGAGAACCATCTTACACGATCAGAATCGTTCATTTATTAGAGACCGGTGTCTTAGCAGTAGGGAAGTTCTCTTCCAGATATTTTCTCGCTTCTAAAGTTGAAATGAAAACCTGTCATGGAGCATTCGACGGAGAAATTCGGAGCTTCGCAGGGTATAAAAGCGCAGGTTTCAGATTTTTCTCATAACATTCAGCCATCAACGGTTTAAAAAGAAGCCTTCTTTTTAAAAGGTCAGGACTAAAGTCTTCGTCCAGGCGGAAGCAAAATTCTTTGAATTTAATCATTCCTGCTCGACGAGCTGCTCTTATAAGTTGTTCTTTGTCATGTATATAATGGAACCGGACAATTACCACTGAAGGTTTGTCTGGGGATCCATGTCCATAGATCCCCCAAAGTTGCTATGTAAATTCACAGTGTCATTAAGGAGGTGTGTTTTGTGGTGGCCTCCATTAGAGGGGAGTTCAAGTGCATAAGACTCTATATAACTCTGGTGAGGTCACACTTGCAGTATTATGTTCAGTTCTGTTCATCACATTATAGGAAGGATGTGGAAAGTTTGGAGAATACAGAGGATGCTGCTTGGATTTCAGGTTGAGGGAGCTAGGCCTATTCTCTTTAGAGTGAAGGATATAGCGAGGCTACTTGATAGAGCTGTGTAAGATTATAAGAGGCATAGATAGAGATAATAGCCAGCACCTTTTTTCCCAGAGCAACAACAGCCAATACAAGACAACATTCATTTAAGATAAGTTGAGGAATGTTCAGGGGAGATGTCAGAGGTAGGTTTCTTTTAAAGAGAGTGAGGGTGCCTGGAATGCACTGACAGGGATGGTGGTAGAAGCTGATGTACTGGGGGCATTTAAGAGATTCTTAGATAGAAAGATAACTGGAAGGTTGTGGTCCATATGTAGGAGGAAAGGGCTAGATTGATAATGGAGCAGATTTATATAGGTCAGCTCAACATTGTGTGCTGAAGGGCTCCTACTGTGTTGTACTATGTGCTATGTGAGAGTTAATTCTGAAAACATAAATTAATATTGACCTGCAGACCTGTTTTGTATTGAACAAAAGATCCAGTCAATTTATCAATGCAAAGTAATAAAGAATCAATTTTACTGTGAGATATTGAAAGTATAATTAATGATTAGCTAAAAAAACAGGGAGTCTCTTTATACAGTAACTCCATTCAGTTCTGATTTATCATACCTAATGGTTTATTTAAATGATTATTTCAGTGAAAGAACTAAACAACATATTGGCTACAATTAAGTACGAACACAGGAACTTGTCTTTTATTTGTTTATTTTATTTCAAAATTCAGTACAGTAACAGGGCCTTCTAGCCTAACAAGTCCATGTCACCCATTGACACCCATGGGGCTTACTAACCAGTATCCTTGGAATGTGGGAGGAAATCAGAACACCCAGAGGAAACCCATGCAGTGAAGGAGAGAATGTACAGTCTCCTTACAGACAGCAGCGGGAATTGAATCCTGGTCATTGGTGCCGTAACTAACAGTTACAGTGCTATCCCAAATTTACTGATATACATTCTTACAACAAGAGAACTTTTGACCCATCTAGTCCTTGCAAGCTCTTAGACAAATCACCCCCCCCCCATTTTCTTGTAAAATGTTGTCTGCCACATGCCGATCAATTTATGCCCCCTCTCCACCACCAATCCCCAACCTTCATCCCACAACTTCTGATAATCAACAGTATAGAGAAGTTAATTAAGTTAAGGACAAACACTCTTTGGAGAAGAAGGAGAGAGCAGAGCATCCGGGGAACCAAACAGAAAACATGCACTTTGTCACGGACTGCACCAGGATTGAGCCTAAATTTCATGGAGGTTTTGGTAAGGCAGGAGAACTATCTGCTAAACCACAATGTCAAACTTCTTTGAAAAGCACTTTGAATTTTTGCCATCTAAAAGTATTATTCACTAATGGGAATACATTTTTATCAAATGGCTTAAACTCCCTTCTACAAATAAGTATCAGCGATCACCAATCACAAAATAAATTGCCAATAATTTATCCCAGTCTAAATACAAGTGGAATTGAAGCCACAAATCTTTTCTTAAGCCTTCTTTAGGACTGAGTATCATTTGCTTTCCCTTCAGTTCTGTAGGTGTTAAAGTGACTGATGAGGTCAGTGTAGGACTACAGACAGGTTTAGTGGATGAGGTGGTTTGTGAAATAGTTCTAGATGGTGTGCCTCTTGCCATGTCATGAGGATGATTTTCTTTACCAGAGGATGATGAATCTGTGGAATTCATCACCACTGATGGCTGTGGAGGCCATGTCATTGAATATATTTAAGGTGGATGTTGATAGATTCTAGATTATTAAAGGTGTCAATGGTTATGTGGAAGCTATGGAGAGGGTGCAAAGGAGATTTACCAGGATGTTGCCTGGTTTGGAGAACAAGTCATATGAGGCAAGGTTAGCAGAGCTGGGACTTTTCTTTTTGGAGCATAGAAGAATGAGAGGGGACTTGATAGAGGTCTACAAGATTATGAGAGGCATAGATAGGGTGGATAGTCAGTACCTGTTTCCTAGGGCACCAATAGCAAAAACCAGAGGGCATATGTACAAAATTAAGGGAGGGAAGTTTAGGGGAGATATCAGGGGTAAGTTTTTTACACAGAGGGTTGTGAGTGCCTGGAATGACTTGCTAGGGATGGTGGTGGAGGCTATAACATTAGGGGTATTTAAGAACCTCTTGAACAGGCACATGGATGAAAGAAAAATGGAGGGTTATGGGGTAGTGTGGGTTTATTACTTTTTTTAAGGATTTTATGGGTCAGCACAACATGGAGGGCTTGAAGGGCCTGTACTGTGCTATAGAGTTCTATGGCTCTATGGCTCTATGGTTATACGGAGAAGGCAGGAGAATAGAGATGAGAAGGATAATAAAGCAGCCATGACAGAATGGCAGAGTAGACCTGATGGGCTGAGTGGCCTAGTTCTTCTCCTGTCTATGGTCTTGTGTACTTTGAACTTCTGTACATTTTTACTGAATGTACTTGAGACTTTCAGTGCACAAATTCAGCATGGCTAAAGGATCTGTTTCTGTGCTGAGGTGTTCCATCATTCTATTGGAGCAGTGGTGGTCAGATATTCCCATGAGCTGATGCTGAATTTACATTTTCTAAAGAGTTTGAGAAGGTTTTGAATTGTTTCCTCCCTGCCTCCTTTTTATGATAGATTTTGGACTGAAATGTTTCAAAATTCTTTGTTGGCTTGGTTCAGGAGGTGGTGGCAGACTCTAGTGTGCAGACTGAGTAGAAACATTCACTTGCATCTCTCTTCCTTTTCACTCTGCAGTCCCTCTCTCTTCCTTCCTACCTCTCCTATTCCTTGGCTAGACCTTAGAACTTTATGGAAAACAATCTGGTAATTCTGTCTGACATGCTTGGATCAGCAAATCATTTGTTATGAATTCTGTTACACTATGGTAGCGTTAAACGTCAAGGGGCTCTGTTCATGGTACTGTTCCTAAACCCACAGGGCTACTGTCTATAGAACTTGTCATAAGCCCATTGTGTTTATGTTCCTAGATTCTTCCAGGATTCACCAAGTCTCTGCCCCACACACAAGCTTACAACTAAAAGGACCTGTGACCCTGAACTAACTTTAAAACCTGTACTCCTAATAAATCCTTACAACTTTTAACTCTGATGGGGCCATTTACCCCAATGCTTTCTTTAAACACATTTTCTTGGCATTTTTTGGATACAAGGAAGAAACTAGCAATAAATAAAAAACAGCATTTTGTCAATTGGATGATAGCAAATAATTTACTTTGTAGAGTGGACAATAGATTTGGTCCAACTCCTGTACAGACATCATAAGATATAGGAGCAGAATTAGGCCATTTGGTCCATCAACTCTGCTCCGCCATTTTATCATGGCTGACCCAATTTTCTTCTCAGTCCCAATCTCCTGCCTTCTTCCCATATCCCTTCATGCCCTGAACCATCATGAATCTATCCACCTCTGCCTTAAATATACATAAAGACGGCCTCCACAAAGAATTCCATAGATTCACTCTTGTCTAGCGAAAGAAATTCATCCTCATTTCTGTTCTAAAAGGACGTCCCTCTATTCTGATTCTCCCACCATAGGAAACATCCTCACCACATCCACTCTATCATGTCCTCCCACCATTCGATAGGTTTTAATGAGATCATCCTTCATTCTTCTGAATTCCAGTGAATACAGGGTCAGAGCCATCAAATGCTCTTCATATTACAAGCCATTCAATCCTGGAATCATTTTCATGAACCTCCTTTGAACTCTCTCCATTTTCAGCACATCCTTTCTAAGGTAAGGGGTCAAAACTGCTCAAAATGCTCTAAGTGAGGCCTCACCAGTGCTTTATAAAGTCTCAACTTTGCTTTCATATTCTAGCCTTCTTAAAATAAATGTTAACATTACAAAAGCCTTCCTCACCACAGACACAGCCTGCAAATTAACCTCTAGGGAATCCAATACAGGGACTCCTAAGTCTTTACACCTCAATTTTTTTTTTCATTTTTTCTTCATTTAGAGAAAAGTCAACCCTTTCAACCACTTCTACCAAAGTGCATGAGCATACACTTCCCAAAACTGTATTCTATCTGCCATTTCTTTGCCCATTCTCCTAATCTGTCTAAGTTTTTCTGTACCCTCTCTGCTTCTTCAGAACTACCTGGCTGTCCACCTATTTTCATATCATCTGCAAACTTTGCAGCAAAACCATCAATTCCATCATCCAAGTCATTGACATATAATGTTAAAAATAATCCCGATACAGAACTCCACTAATCACTGGCGGCCAACCAGAAAAGGCTTTCTTTGTTCCCACTCTTTGCCTCCTGCTAGTCAGCCACTGCTATATCCATGCCAGAATCTTTCCTGTAATCCAATTGTTAAAGAATTAAACAACCTGCTGTTTAGTACCTTGTCAAACACTTTCTGAAAACCAAAAACACATCAACTAGTTCTCCTTTGTCTATCCCTTGAGGAAACCATAATGACTTTGGCCTATTTTATCATGTGCCTCCAAGAATCCTGAGACCTCATCCTTAACAATCAACTCCAATATCTTCCCAACCATTGAGGTCAGTCTAACTGGCATATAATTTAATTCCTTCTGCTTTTCTCCCTTCTTGAAGAATTGAGAGACATTAGCAATGTTCCAGTACTCCTGAACCATTCCAGAATCTTGTGAATTGGGTGAAATTGTTATGGGAAACAGAGAAATGGCAGAAGAATTTAATGAGTACTTTAGATCTGTCTTCACTAGGGAAGACACAAGTAATCTCCCAGATGTATGGATGGGCCAAGGACATAGGGTAACAGAGGAAATGAAGCAGATTGACATTAGGAAGGAAACGGTGATGAGAAGACTGAGGGGACTGAAGGCTGACAAATCCCCAGGTCCAGACGGTCTGCATCCTAGGGTACTAAAGGAGGTGGCCCTGGAAATTGCGGATGCATTGGTAATCATTTTCCAATGTTCCTTAGATTCAGGATCAGTTCCTGAGGATTGGAGAATGGCTAATGTTATCCCACTTGTTAAGAAAGGAGGGAGGGAGAAAACAGAGAATTATCCACCTGTCAGCCTGACATCAGTGGTGGGGAAGATTCTAGAGTCCATTATTAAGGATGAAATAGTGGCATATCTAGATAGCAGTGATAGGATTGGGCCGAGCCAGCATGGATTTACCAAGGGTAAATCATGCTTGACTAATCTGTTGGAGTTTTTCGAGGATGTAACCAGGAAGTTAGACGGGGGAGATCCATTGGATGTAGTATACCTCGATTTTCAGAAGGCATTTGATAAGGTCCCACATAGGAGATTGGTGGGTAAAATCAAAGCTCAGGGCATCGGGGGGAAGACATTGACATGGATAGAAAACTGGTTGGCAGATAGAAAGCAAAGGGTAGCGGTGAATGGGTGTTTCTCGGAATGGCAGGTGGTGACTAGTGGGGTGCCACAGGGCTTGGTATTGGGACCACAGCTGTTTACAATTTACATCAACTATTTGAATGAAGGCATTGAAAATAACATCAGCAAATTTGCTGATTATACTAAGCTGGGTGGCAGTGTGACATGTGATGAGGATGTTAGGAGAATTCAGGGTGACTTGGATAGGCTGGGTGAGTGGGCAGATACTTGGCAGATGGCATTTAATGTGAATAAGTGTGAGGTAAGAACACTTTGGGAGTAGGAACAGGAAGGCAGATTATTATCTGAACGGTGTAGAGTTAGGTAAGGGAGAAATACAAAGAGATCTAGGAGTCCTTGTTCATCAGTCACTGAAGGTGAATGAGCAAGTGCAGCAGGCAGTGAAGAAGGCTAATGGAATGTTGACCTTTATTACAAAGGGAATTGAGTACAAGAGCAAGGAAATCCTTTTGCATTTGTACAGAGCCCTGGTGAGACCACACCTGGAGTATTGTGTACAGTTTTGGTCTCCAGGGTTAAGGAAGGACATCCTGGCTGTAGAGGAAGTGCAGTGTAGATTCACAAGGTTAATTCCTGGGACGTCTGGACTGTCTTACGCAGAGAGGTTAGAGAGACTGGGCTTGTACACACTGGAATTAAGGAGATTGAGAGGGGATCTGATTGAAACATGTAAGATTATCAAGGGATTGGACAAGATAGAGGCAGGAAATATGTTCCAGATGCTGGGAGAGTCCAGTACCAGACAGCATGGTTTGAGAATAAGAGGTAGGTCATTTAGGACAGAGTTAAGGAAAAACTTCTTCTCCCAGAGAGTTGTGGGGGTCTGGAATGCACTGCCTCGGAAGGTAGTGGAGGCCAATTCTCTGGATGCTTTCAAGAAGGAGCTAGATAGGTATCTTATGGATAGGGGAATCAAGGGATATGGGGACAAGGCAGGAACCGGGTATTGATAGTAGTTGATCAGCCATGATCTAAAAATGGCGGTGCAGGCTCGAAGGGCCGAATGGTCTACTTATGCACCTATTGTCTATTGTCTATTATTAATGCCTCCACGATCTCTTCAGCCACCTCGTTCAGAACCCTGGGGTGAACACCATCTAGTCCAGATAACTTATCTACCCTCCAACCTTTCGGTTTTCCAAGAACCTTCTCTCTACTTATGGTAACTTCACACATTTGATGATCCTTGACACCTGAAACTTCCACCATACTGCTAGAGTCTTAAAGACTTATTTAGTTGCCCTCTGTTGGGTTTTAAAAGCTTCCCAATCCACAAACTTCCCATTAATTTTTGCTCTATTATATGCCTACACTTTGGCTTTTATGTTGCCTTTGACTTCTCTTGTTAGCCATGGTTGAGTCATCTTTCCTTTTGAAAACACAAAACAGAATCCAATGATCTGCTGAGAACACCTGAATAATCAAGTATAGGAAGATATGTCATCTCATTCATAAAATCACCAGTTCACCAGATACTGAAATTTAAAGGAAGGCTTTTTTTAAATCCCAAAGATACTATTATAGCCACATTCAAATCAAATTAATTGAAGCACAAATTCCTGATGTTTAACTTTGGCAGATTTATTTCAAAGCCTGGTTTAAGCTTCATAACACTTTTACAAAGATGTATGGTTTAAGGGAAAATATCTCAATATGTTTAATTGCAGCTCTTTGACACCTCATATACAATATTCCATTCAAGGACAATGCTTATTGCATGCATTATCATGAATATTTTAATGAATGTTATCAAAGGTGCAATAACAATTAAGTCAAAGTTGAATTTAATATTATATGCACAAGTACATGTGTGCATAGGTGCAATGAAAAACCTAACTGCAGCAGCATCACAGACACAGAGCATTCAGAAGTAAAACATCTATCAGACAAAGCTTTTAACAAAAGAACTGTGGCCTTCCATCGGTCCACGTTAACCATGGATGTACTGTACCAGCTGTCTATGTAATACGCAAGCCAGTCTACAAGGTAGGGCAGTGCAATACGGAGAGCAGGCTGTTGCCCATGTAGCAGGCCCTCTCTCCATGCAGCTGATGAATCTGAAGGAGCAGCAGAGACTGTTTAGCAACAGCAGCATCACAGGAGTTGCCAGTCACCATTGAATTCAATGTAAGAACTGCATTGTCAGATATTTTTCTCAGGTTTTATTCCTGAAACCTTCCCCATGAGTGGTATAGCCACAAGGAAGCAAAGGTTTGAGATCAGAGTTTTCCTTCTCCAAGATAAGCTGCATCATGGCTGACAAGCCCCAGCTGCCTGAAATGATTGGTCTTAAGGCACAGGTTACCACCCTTTGCCTTTCTCTTGTCAGTAAAAACAGTTCCACTGGTTATAGAAGCTAAAGCACATGTGAAGGCCAGAAGCATGACTTGTTTGTCAGTGGCCTTTTGAGACGCACACTGTTGCAAGCATTTAATAGTTAGTGGGAGCTTATCCCCACTACACACTACTGCTTCCCCATGACAACCTTAAGGAATCACAAGAAAGAACACTTTCAGATAGTCCTCTTGCTCCATGGTAGTTGTGAAGATGTAGCATAGTCTGGATGATGACGATCTTTGATAACAGTTGGTGCCTCATTCCAATACTTCCAATGGCGACAGGAAGGCGCCTTCAACGTGTTTAACTGACTGCTACTCTTTGCACAAGGACTACACAAATGTGTTGAGAAAATTCAAGCAGTGGTAAATGTCCTGAGGCCAAATGACATGTCACAGTTGCAGTCTTTTGTAGGATTTATCAATTACTATAACAGGTTCTCGCCAAGTCTGGCTACTGTGCTGTACCCTTTGAACTCAGTACCATAGATCAGGAAGAAATGACAATGGACAAAATAGTGTGAGGTGGTTTTCATAAGCATAAAGGAAATTTTGACATCAGACATTGTACTCAGACATTATGATCCACATCAGCCAGTGAAACTTGCCTGTGACACCTCACCAAATGGTATAGGTGCAGTAATGTCACATTTTCTGAGTGATGGACGTGAATGCTCCATAGTCTTTCACTTACTGCTCCAGAAAAAAATTACGGACAGAATGACAGAGGGGCTTTGAATCCGGTTTGGAGAGTAAAACATTTCAACCAGTACTTATATGTTGAGAGTTTACCCTCATTACTGATCATCAACCGCTAGAGTCCATTTTCAATCCACAGAAGGGTGTTCCACTAACAGCAGCAGCATGAATGCAGAGATGGGCTCTGCTTTTTGGAGGAAACAATTACCAGATCAAATTGAAGAGGATGATTCATCATGGAAATGCTGATATAATATTGTGGTGACCCACTTCCTAGCGCACTCAAACCGGCTCACAAATAGCCAGCGCGCCGGCGCAAAGGCCAGTCCCAAAAGGGCGCCAGGTCTGCTTCACCAACAAAGGGAAAAGCCTGCGGGGGATTGTGAGTACGTGCCCCTACAGCATCCGTGCCCAGGGAGGGCGGGATCAGGGAGGCTTTAAAGCAAGGCTGTGAATTTCAAATAAAATCTTTCTTTAACTGCAGTTTACCAACTCCGTGTCATTATTTTAGCGCTGTGTGTAGCACACCGCTACAATTGGTGACCCCGACGGTCCAAACTATTTTTGGACTGGAGATGACCGACGCCGCATCTGTTCATGCGGTTTTGTTGAAACTGCCAAGCTTCTGGACGCTGCGACCTCACCTATGGTTCCAGCAAGCAGAAGCCCAATTCCACATTTGGCAGATAACCTCAGAGGACACACATTACTACTACATGGTGAGCTCCCTCGACCAGGACACAGCGGTCCAGGTTGAGGAGTTTGTAGTCTCCCCCAGCGGACAGCAAGTATACGGAATTCAAAATGCTGCTCATAAGGACTTTCGGACTCTCATGGTGCGAGCGGGCTGCCCGTTTACTGCACCTGGATGGTTTGGGAGACAGGCCTCCATCGGCTTTAATGAATGAGATGTTGTCTCTGGCCGGTGGACACAAACCCTGCCTCATGTTTGAGCAGGCATTCCTGGAGCAGCTGCCCGAGGACATATGCCTGCTGCTGTCCGACGCAGATTTCAGTGACCCCCGGAAGGTGGCAGCCTGGGTGGACTTGCTGTGGAACACCAAGAAGGAGAGTGGGGCGTCCGTCGCACAGATCACCAGGCCACGCTCCCAGTAGCGAACCAGACCAGGCCCGGCCACAGTGCCCGCTAACCCCAGAGGCAGGGGTGAGGAGACCAACGAACAATGATGCTTCTACCACCAGCAGTGGGGTGCAGAAGCCCACCGCAGTAGCCCGCCCTGCAAGTTCCCGGGAAACGCCAGGGCCAGCCGCCGCTGATGGCTACGGTGGCTGGTCATCAGTATAGCCTCCTGTATGTGCGGGAAAAGAGGTCAGGACGCCGTTTTTTGGTTGACACCAGTGCCAAGATCAGCGTCTTACCTCCAACGAGTTACGACACCCTCAACAGGGCACCGGGTCCCACCCTGAGGGCCGTGAATGGCAGCACGGTAAGGATCTACGGCACCCGTACGGTGCAGCTACAGTTCGGCTCCAGCAGGTTCACGTGGGACTTCACACCGGCCGCCGTAGCCCAACCGCTTCTGGGTGCGGATTTTTTGTGGGCTCACAGCCTGCTGGTCGACCTGCCGAGGCAGAGATTGGTCCATGCCGAGACCTTTCAGACGTTCTCCCTGGGAGAAGCCCAGTTGCCAGCCCCACACCTCGACTCCATCACGCTGTCCGACAATGACTTCACCAGAGTCTTGGCGGATTTCCCATCGGTTCTGACACCGCAGTTCATGGCAGCCATGCCCCGACATGGCGTACAGCACCACATCCCAACCCAGGGACCACCCCTCCACGCTCGTGCTCGGCGGCTTCCCCAGGACAAGCTCCGACTGGCGAAGGAGGAGTTCAAGAGGATGGAGGAATTGGGGGTCATCCGGCGGTCTGACAGCCCATGGGCCTCTCCTCTGCACATGGTGCCCAAAGCGACAGGGGGCTGGAGACCGTGCGGCGACTACTGCAGGATGAACGAGGCTACCACACCGGACCGCTACCCTGTGCCACACATTCAGGACTTTGCAGCAAACTTGCACGGCGCACGGATCTTCTCCAAGGTAGACCTCGTCCGGGGATACCATCGAATCCTGATGCATCCAGATGATGCCCCCAAAATGGCACTCATCACCCCGTTCGGCCTTTTCGAGTTCCTCCGCATGCCGTTCGGCCTGAAGATTACCGCACAAACATTCCAGCGGTTAACGGCTGCGGTGGGACATGACCTGGACTTTGCGTTCATCTATTTGGACAACATCCTCAAAGCCAGCAGCAGTCGTCAGGAGCATCTGTCCCACCTCCGTCAACTCTACGCCTGACTGAGTGAGTACAGTCTAACAATCAACCCAGCCAAATGCCAGTTCAGGCTCAACACCAGTGACTTCCGGGCCACAGGATTACTAAAGACAGGGCGACCCCTCTACCCGCTAAGGTAGACGTGGTCCGCCATTTCCCCCGACCCACCACGATCAAAGGCCTTCAGGAATTCGTAGGTATGGTCAATTTCTACCACCGCTTCCTCCCTTCAGCCCTGATGTCAGGTCCGGGCAAGGACATTACCTGGGACGAGGAGTCCGCTGCCGCTTTCATTCAAATGAAAGAAGCCTTGGCAAATGCCGCGATGCTAGTGCACCCCAGAATGGACGTCCCTACTGCCCTCACAGTGGATGCATCTAACACGGCAGTCGGTGGAGTACTGGAGCAACTCATCGCAGGTCGCTGGCAACCCCTGGTGTTTTTCAGCAAACACCTGCGGCCACCCAAGCTCAAATACAGTGCTTTCGACCGGGAACTGTTGGCGCTATACCTGGCAATCCAGCATTTCAGGTACTTCTTAGAAGGTCGGCCCTTCACTGCGTTCACGGACCACAAGCTGCTTACCTTTACGTTCACGAAGGTGTCTGATCCCTGGTCGTCCCGCCAGCAGCGCCATCTGTCCTACATCTCTGAATACACGACGGATGTCCGGCACATCTCGGGTAAGGACAATGTCGTGGAGGACGCGCTCTCTCACCCTAACATTCATGCCCTTTCCCAAGGGATAGACTTTGAGGCGCTGGCAGAGGCGCAGAGGCAGACGAGGAGATCCCGAGTTACAGAACTGCAGTCTCCGGTTTGCAGCTCCAGGACCTCCCTGTAGGCCAAGGTGAGAGGACCCTACTCTGTGACGTCGCCACCGGCCAGCCCCGTCCCGGCACCTTGGCGGCAATGCGTTTTCGACTCCACTCATAACTTAGCACATCCCTCCATCAGGACAACCGTCTGGATGGTTTCCAGCAGGTTCGTTTGGCACGGACTCCGCAAGCAGATCAGTGAATGGGCCAGAACGTGCATGCACTGCCAGACAGCCAAGGTGCAGCAGCACACCAAAGCTCTACCACAGCAGTTCCACCCCACCCACTGGCGTTTCGACCACATTCATGTGGATATCGTGGGCCCCCTGCCAGTGTCGCGCAGAGTGGGGCACCCCCCGACTATCGTGGACCGGTTCACAAGATGGCCAGAGGCGATCCCGCTCACCGACACCACCTCCGAATCTTGTGCCCGGGTACTGATTGCCACCTGGGTGTCCCGCTTTGGTGTACCGGCCCACATTACCTCCGACAGAGGCGCCCAGTTCACCTCCAGCCTGTGGTCAGCTATGGCTTTTGGGGACTCAGCTGCACGACACAACTGCTTACCACCCACAGTCGAACGGACTAGTGGAGCGTTTCCACCGTCACCTAAAGTCGGCTCTCATGGCCCACCTGCGAGGAGCCAACTGGGCGGACGAGCTTCCCTGGGTCCTACTCGGCATCCGCACGGCACCCAAAGATGATCTGCATGCCTCGTCGGCCAAGTTGGTGTACGGCGCGCCCCTGGTCGTCCCCGGGGAGTTCATACCAGCCCCAAGGGGGCAAGAGGAAGAACCCGCAGACTACGTGAGAGGCTTGGTGACCTGGCCCCCATACCCACTTTGAAGCATGGGCAGAACCCAACCTGCGTACCCCAAGACCTGCAGAACTGTAAGTTTCTGTTTGTCAGAAGGGGCGGGCATCGGCCACCGCTGCAACGGCCCTATGAGGGGCCATTTACGGTGATCAGGGACAGTGGGTCCATGTTCGTGCTGGACGTTGCGGGGGAGAGAGGAGGTTTTCACGGTGGACCGACTCAAACCGGCCCATGTGGACATGGTGCAACCGGTCGAGTTTCCGGCACCGCGGCACAGAGGCCGACCACCCAAACAGGGTCCAGCCCAGACTGTGGACAGTGGCGGGTGTATCACCGGTTCTGGGGGGGGGGGTTATATGGCGACCCACTTCCTAGCGCACTCGAACCGGCTCACAAATAGCCAGCGCGCTGGCACAAAGGCCAGGTCTGCTTCACCAACAAAGGGAAGAAAGCCTGCGCGGGATTGTGAGTATGTGCCCCTACAGCATCCGCGCCCGGGGAGGGCGGGATCAGGAAGGCTTTAAAGCAAGGCTGTGAAGTTCGAATAAAATCTTTCTTTAACTGCAGTTTACCGACTCCGTGTCATTATTTTAGCGCTACAGCACACCGCTACAATATTGCATTTATCCTTTGGAAAGGAGATATCTGACAAAAATGACTAAAGATTAGACAGCTCTGCATGTGTTCTCCCTAACGGAAATCGAAAGTCTCCCTATTAAGACAGAGAGTATCCAAAGAGAAATCTGAAAAGACTCCACATCACAAACAAGAAAGAATCTGCAGATGCTGAAAGTCGAAGCAGCATACACAAAATGCTGGACGAACTCAGCAGACCAGGCAGCATCTATGGAAAAAAAGTGCAGTGTTTCAGACAAGACCTTTCGGCAGGAAAGGAGAATAAAAGATGAGGAGTAGATTTCAAAGCTGGGGGGAGGAGTGAGTAAAACACCAGGTGATAGATGAAACCGGGAGAGGGAGAGATGAAGTGAAGAGCTGGGAAGTTGATTGGTGAGATGAGGTGAGGAGGGAAAGGGGATGGGAAATGGAGAAGGGGAGGGTTTCGAGGGGCATTAGAAACATAGAAACATAAAAACCATACAGCACAATACAGTTCATTCAGCCCACAAAGCTGTGCCAACATGTCCCTACCTTAGAAGTACCTAGGCTTTACCCATAGACCTCTATTTTTCTAGACACCATGTAGCCATCCAGGAGTCTCTTAAAAGACTCTATCGTTTCCACCTCCACCACTGCCGCCGGCAGCCCATTCCACGCACTCACCTCTCTGCATAAAAAAAGCTTACCCCTGACATCTCCTCTGTACCTACTATGAAGCACCTTAAAACTTTGCCCTCTCATGCTAGCCATTTCAGCCCTGGGGAAAAGCCTCTGACTATCCACACGATCAATGCCTCTCATTAACTTGTACACCTCTATCAGGTCACCTCGCATCCTCCATCACTCCAAGGATTAAAGGCCGAGTTCATTCAACCTATTCTTATAATGCATGCTCCCCAATCCAGGCAACATCCTTGTAAATCTCCTCTGCACCTTTTCTATGGTTTCCATGTCCTTCCTGTAGTGAGGTGACCAGAACTGAGTTCACTACCCCAGGTGGGGTCTGACCAGGTTCCTATATAGCTGCAACCTTACCTCTTGGTTCTTAAACTCAATCCCACGATTGATGAGGGCCAATGCAACATACGCCTTCTTAACCACAGAGTCAACCTGCATATCAATTTTGAGTGTCCTATGGACTCTGACTCCAAGATCCCTCTGATCCTCCACACTGCCGACTCTTACCGTTAATGCTATATACTGCCATCATATTTGACCTACCAAAATGAACCACCTCACATTTATTTGGGTTGAACTCCATCTGCCACTTTTCACCCCAGTTTTGCATCCTATCAATGTCCAGATGTAACCTCTGACAGCCTGCCACCCTGTGCACAACACCCCCAACCTTTGTGTTATCAGCAAATTTACTAACCCATCCCTCCACTGCCTCATCCAGGTCATTTATAAAAATCACCAAAAGAAGGGGTCCCAGAAGAGATCCTTGAGGTACACCACTGGTCACTGGCCTCCATGCAGAATATAACCCGTCTACAACCACTGTTTGCCTTCAGTGGGTAAACAGTTCTGGATCCACAAAGCAATATCTTCTTGAATCCCATGCTTCCTTACTTTCTCAATAAGCCTTGCATGGCATACATGCATTGCTAAAATACATATACACTACATCTACAGCTCTACCTTCATCAATGTGTTTAGTCACATCCTCAAGAAATTCAATCAGGCTCATAAGGCACGACCTGCCTTTGACAAAGCCAGGCTCTCCATTTCTAATTATATTATGACTCTCCAAATGTTCATAAATCCTGCCTCTCAGGATGTTCTCTATCAACTTACCAACCACTGAAGTAAGACTCACTAGCCTATAATTTCTTGGGCTATTCCTACACACTTTCTTGAATAAGGGAACAACATCCACAAATCCAATCCTCTGGATCCTCTTCCGTCGTCAATGATGATGCAAAGATCATCGCCAGAGGCTCAGCAATCTCCTTCCTCACCTTCCACAGTAACCTGGGGTACATCCCGTCTGGTCCTGGTGACTTATGCAACTTGATACTTTCCAAAAGCTCCGACACATCCTCTTCCTTAATATCTCCATTCTCAAGCTTTATAGTCCACTGCAAGTCATGCCTACAATCACCAATATTATTTTCTGTAGTGAATACTGAGGCAAAGAATTCATTAAGTACCTCCACTATTTCCTCCAGTTCCTTACACACTTTTCCACTGTCAAACTTGATTGGTCCTATTCTCTCAAATTTTATCCTCTTGCTCTTCACATACTTGTAGAATGCCTTGGGGCTTTCCTTAATCCTGTCTGCCATTGCCTTCTCATGGCCCCTTCTGGCCTTTCATTCTTAAGCTCCTTCCTGCTAGCCTTATAATCTTCTAGATTCCTATCATACGTAGTTTTTTTTAACCTTTCATAAGCTCTTCTTTTATTCTTGTCTAGATTTATAACAGCCTTTGTACACCACAGATCTTGTACCTTTCCATCCTTTCCATGTCTCATTCCAATGTACCTACTCAGAACTCCATGCAAATATCCCCTGAACATTTGCCACATTTCTTCCGTACGTTTCCCTTAAACATCTGTTTTCAACCTATGCTTGCAAGTTCTTGCCTGATAGCCTCATATTTCCCCTTACTCCAATTGAACATTTTCCTAACTTGTCTGTTCCTATCCCTCTCTAATGCTATGGTAAAGGAGATAGAATTGTGATCACTATCACCAACATGCACTCCCATTGTGAGACCTGACACCTAACCAGGTTCATTTCCCAATACCACATCAAGTACAGCCTCTCCTCTTGTACGCTTATCTACATATTGTGTCAAGAAACCTTCCTGAACATACCTAACAAACTTTACCCCATCTAAACCCCTCACCCTAGGTAGATGCCAATCAATATTTGGGAAATTAAAATCTCCCATCACAGCAGCCCTGTTATTATTACTCCTTTCCAGAATCTCTCTCATTATCTGCTCCTCGATGTCCCTGTTACTATTGGGTGGTCTATAAAAACAGCCAGTAGAGTTATTGACTCCTTCCTATTCCTAACTTCCACCCACAGACTCCGTAGACAACCCTTCCGTGACTTTCTCTTGTTCTGCACCTGTGATACTATCTCTGATCAACAGTGCCACACCCCTACCTCTTTTTCCTTCTTCCCTATCCTTTCTGAAACATCAAAAGCCTGGCACTTGAAGTAGCCATTTCTGCCCTGCACCATCCTTGACTCTGTAATGGCCACAACATCATTGCTCCATGTACTGATCCAGGCTCTAAGCTCATCTGCTTTATTCATGATATTCCTCGTATTAAAATAGACACATCTCAAACCATCAGACTGAGTGCGTCCCTTCTCTATCACTTCCCTATCCTCCCTTTCACATTGTCTCCAAACTTTCTGTATTTGTGAGCCAGCCTCCCCTTCCTCCGTCACTTCAGTTTGGTTCCCACCCCCCCAGCAATTCAAGTTTAAACTCTCCCCAGTAGCCATATCAAACCTTCTTGTCAGGATATTTGTCCCCCTGGGGATTCAACTGCAACCTACCCTTTTCGTACAGGTCACACCTGCCCCAGAATAGTTCCCAATGATTTAGAAATCTGAATCCCTGCCCCTGGCTCCAATCCCTCAGCCGCACATTTATCCTCCACCTCATTCTATTCCTATACTCATTGTCATGTGGCACAGGCAGTAAAATCCCGAGATTACTACCTTTGAGCTCCTGCTTCTCAACTTCTTAACTCCCTGAAGTCTGCTTTCAGGACCTCCTCTCTTTTCCTACCAATGTCATTGGTACCAATACGTACCACAACCTCTGGCTGTTCTTCTTCCCACTTCAGGATATCATGGATGCAATCAGAAGCATCCCAGACCCTGGAACCTAGGAGGCAAACTACCATCCCCATTCCCCCCCCCCAACAGTACACAAGCAGGAATACTCATTGCTAAGGGGGACAGCCACTGGGGTACTCTCTAGTACCTGCTTCTTGCTCTTCCCTCTCCTGACTGTTAGTCACTTCTCTGTCTCCTGTGGTCCTGAGGTGACTACCTGCCTAAAGATCCTCTCTATCACCTCCTCACTCTCCCTGACCAAGCGAAGGTCATCGAGCTGCAGCTCCAGTTCCCTAATGTGGTCTCTAAGGAGCTGCAGCTTGATGCACCTGGAGCAGACATGGCCATCCGGGAGGCCAGGAGTCTCCAGGACCTCCCACATTTGACACTGAGCACAGAAAACTGGCCTCACATACATACTGTCTGTCTTTATTTTAAACAGATAACCTACCTGACCTCGACCTGTTATTTCCTGAGCCCCATTGAGCCAAAGCCTTCTTACTCTGACTCCCACTACTCTGTCGCCCGCTCCTCCGACGCCTGCTCTGTAAATCTGTCTCCCTTTTAAACTCTTCCCACTGTTCTCACTGACCGACCTCCACGTGCTTGCACAGTCGTGCCCCGTTCAAATCGCTGAAGAAATAACTGGAAGTTTGAGAAATCAATGTTCATGCCATCAGGTTGGATGCTACCCAAACAGAATATAAGCTGTCGTTCCTTCAGCCTGAGTGTGGCCTCATCCTAACAGTGGAAGAGACCACGGATGGACATGTGGGAATGTGAAGTGGAATTAAAGTGACTCCACACTGATTCAGGTCTACATGGCAACCCAAAATGTCTGGAATGTGCAGCATAAATCCCAGTTATCTCATTTTTACTGGTGCTGGAGTGAACACGCCCCTGACAGAGGTTGCCTTATGTGGGGGCTTGAGAGTTGCTATACCATCCAAGCTCAGAGCTAAAGTCTTGGAGGAGCTACATGCAGGGCATCTAGGTGTGGTCAAAATGGAAGCATTGGCTCAAAGTTTTGCCTGGTGCCCTGGGTTAATTGGTGGATCAAGCAGTTTGCCATGCATTTCATGGGATGCCAACACATCTAGGAGATGCCAAGAGCAGTACCTCTCCCAAGGTATACCACTGGGAATGGCCTGCATTGAAGAAGATTCATATAGGTTTTGCCGGGCCATTCATGGGCACAGATTTCTTGGTAGTAGTGGATGCAGCTACAAAATGGCCAGATGTTTTCCCAATAGCTCCCACTACAGCCTTGCACACTGTTGATGTATTAAGAAGCCTTTTCTCAAGGATTGGTGTTCCAGAACACATCGTCAGTGACAAAGGGCCACAGTTTGTCACAGAACAGTTTCGGTGAGTCTTGAAAATGAATTCAGTAAGACATATTACATCTGCACTGTACCACCCAGCTACAAATCGTTTGGCAGAAAGGTTTGTACTGTTGAAAGAACACACTGTGAGCAACGTCAGCGGAACATACTGGATGGATACTGAATCAGATGCTCACCAATTTCTTCCATGCATGTCAGAATGCAGCACACTTCACAACCAACAACTCACCAGCTCTTAAGTCCTGGGTCATCCCTTGCTTGGATCTCCTCAAACCCAATCTCAGAAGGAGAATGCAGGACAAACAGAAGAGACAAATTGAAGGCTCCCCAAACAAGGAAGTTCAATGTTTCGCTCCTTGACAAGCTGTTCTGGTGAGGGACTAGAGGTGACGAACAATGGATACACAGAAAGATTAAGGACAGAATTGGACCACTCTCCTGCACAGTGAAGATCATGTTTCATATGGTCTGGAGATGACACATTGGTTAGTTGATGAGAGCAGAGTCAATTGTTAGAGGAGAAAGTTGAAACAGCTGTCAGATTCACTTCTTACAAATCTCAGAGTTAACTCCTACAGCTACAATGGAAGAGGACCTAGAACCTGAAATTGTTTCAAAGCCACAAGTCTCACCTGCCAAGCAGAGTGATCCTCTTGTCAGGAAAGATGCTATCCCACAGGAACAAGAAAGATTCCACAACAATTAAATTTTTAGAAATGTAAAATTTAATTTTTAAAATGTAAAATTTACTATGCAGTGGATGGTAGTTGATTTATATAGTATACTGTGTATAGGATAACTGGAGAGTAATATGTTCCACATTTAAGTTGAGATACATTCTATATTAAGTTGGAGTTTATAGCTCAGCATTGAGGGATGCTGTGTATTTAATATTCCAGTAATATTTGGGTAATGTTGTAAATAGATTGTTTGATTAAGTAAATAGCTCAGAAGTCAGTGTCTTCACTGAAAGAAGAGTGCCAAAGTTTTAAAAAGGAGAGAAATTTTCTACCGTCTTTTATAAATCGAAGCAAGAGGCTGCAAGTGAAGGAGTAAACAAATCTTGGAGAGAAGTGATTTTTTTATTACACTGCTCGGGGAGAAGAGGCTAGACTGCACAGGCGCATGACGAGAGTGCCAAAGGTTTAAGAAAAAAACACCATATACATGATGCACCATCAATAACTCTCGGAGACGGGAGGCAAAAGATAGGCTTTTATTAGCTGCAAGAAATGACCACACAACATCCTGGAGACTGAGAGAGGAGCAGTGCCCCAATCGCCTTTATTCAGGGGTCTGTGGGAGGAGCTACAGGAGCAGTCAGCTGGGGGGGCGTGTCCAGACAGGTATATGTAGTTTACCACATTCACGCCCCCTTTGTTTTAAAAGAGAGTCCCCATGGGGCGAAGTTTCTTACAAGTATATTTACTGGTGAAGTCTATCGGGTGGTCGAATCTGTCGCTGCGATCTACGTAGCACCGGTGATGGTGATTGCACCAGTGATGGTGGTTGTGCTGGCTCCGGCCTAACTTGAGGTGTCAGCCCATTAGGCGTCAGTGATCCTTCATGTGTGTGCGAGGCGCCCGGTATGGGAGTGTCGTGAGGAGTCTGTGTAGGGCTTGGTGTGCGCGGTGTCTCGTGGGTATACACCTCGGTGGGTATGGGGTTCATAGTCATCGGAGTAGGGGTCTGGTGCTCCTGCGGGTGCCAGGTCGCGGACAGAGACCGTGTCCTCCCGCCCATCAGGTAAGACCACGTAAGCATACTGGGGGTTCGCAAGTAGAAGGTGAATCCTCTCGACCAGCGGGGAGTATTTATTGCTCCTCACACATTTCCGGAACAGCACTGGCCCTGGGGACGTCTGCCAAGCCGGTAGGGTGGTCCCAGTGGCAGACTTTCTGGGAAAAGAAAAGAGTCACTTTGTGAGGGGTGGCATTGGTGGACGTGCATAACAGGGAGCAGATGGAGTGGAGTGCCTTGGGGAGGACCTCCTGCCAGCGAGAGACCGGCAATCCCTTTGACCTAAGGGTTAAGAGTGTGGCCTTCCACACAGTGGCATTCTCCCTCTCCACCTGTCCATTTCCCCGGGGATTATAGCTCGTGGTCCTACTAGTAGCAATACCCCTAGCCAGCAGGTACTGGCGCAGCTCGTCACTCATAAAGGAGGACCCTCTATCACTGTGGATATAGCAGGGATATCCGAACAGAGTGAAGAGCTGGTGCAGGGCCTTTAAGACGGACGTGGCAGTGGTATCGGGGCAGGGGATGGTAAAGGGGAACCGCAAGTACTCGTCAATTATGTTGAGAAAGTAGACATTGCAATCGGTGGAGGGAAGGGGGCCCTTAAAGTCGATACTCAGTCGCTCAAAGGGGCAGGTGCCCTTTCAGGACAGTAGAAGTGCGGTTTGCACTCAGCGCAGACTTGGCAGTCCCTGGTTGTGGTGAGCTACATACACCTGTCTGGACACACCCCCTTCTGACTGCTCCTGTGGCTCCTCCCACAGGCCCCTGTATAAAGGCGATTGAGGACTGAGTCCGGCCTCTCTGCCTCCAGGATGTAGCATGGTGGTCAACCACCGCTTGTTCCTTCTTCCAGTCAATAAAAGCCGATATCTCGCCTTTACGTCTCAGAGAGAGTTATTGATGGTGCATCAATTTTATTGACTGGAAGTTTTAAAACATGGAAACCGTTTTACATCCGGAAAGGTTGGATTTGGACCCTCAAGACCCTGAAGCGGCTCTTGCCTTTGAACTCTGGCTTGCATGCTTCCAATCATACTTGGAGGAGGTTAGTGCAACTGAACCCACTGTTATGCACCGAATTCTCCTCTCGAGGGTCACCCCAAAAGTTTACTCCATTATCCGGGACCTGCCGACCTACGATGGGGCACTGGACGCCCTCAAAAGACAGAACCTGCGGCCGGTGAACACCGTCTACGCAAGACATTGCTTAGCTATGCGATGGCAGCAGCCTGCAGAGTCGAGCGCCCAGTTTCTCCGAGCCCTACAGACACTTGTCCGAACTTGTGACTGCAAAACTTTTACGGTGGAACAGCATGCAGAACTCTTGGTACGAGACGCCTTTGTTACAGCGGCTGCTGGAAAATGTCGAGTTTACCTTACGCTCGGCGATCGAAATGGCCGACACGCTGGAGGCTGCTCTGCACAACGCTGACACTGTCCAGCCGCGCGATTCCCCGCTGGTTCCGTGGACACCTCAGACCCCGCCGCCGCTGGTTCCCAAGAGCGATTCCCCAAACCCGTCCACCCTACTAGCTTTGCTGATGTCCCCAGGGCCAGTGCTGCTCTGGAAACACGTGAGGAGTAATAAATACTCCCTGCTGGTCGAGAGGGTTCACCTTCTACATGCGAACCCCCAGAATGCCTATGTGGTCTCTGTCCGCAACCTGGCACCCGCAGGAGCAGCAGACCACTACCCCGAACACTCCATGGTAACTATGAACCCTGTACCCGAGGTGACACCGCGCACACCAAGCCCTACACAGACTCCTCATGACACTCCTATACTGGGCGTCTCGTACGCGCGTGAGGGATCACTGACACCTAGTGGGCTGACATCTCCAGTCAGGCCAGAACCAGCACAACCTCTGTCTCTGGTGCAATCACCACCACAGGCACCTGTGCAATCACAGCCGGTGCTACGTAGATCGCAGCGACAGATTCGACCACCTGATAGACTTAACCTGTAAGAAACTTCGCCACATGGGGACTCTTTTTAAAACAAAGGGGGGGGGTGAATGTGGTGAACTACAAATACCTATCTGGACACAACCCCTGCTGACTGCTCCTGTGGCTCCTCCCACAGACCCCGGTATAAAGACAACCGAGGTCTGAGCCCAACCTCTCTGCCTCCAGGATGTAGTATGGTGGTCAACCACTGCTTGTTCCTTCTTCCAGTCAAAGAAAGCCGATATCTGGCCTTTACGTCTCAGAGAGAGTTATTGATGGTGCATCACTGGTCATCGTCCTGATGTCCTCAAGGGAGTCCTCAAGGGAGGTTCTGAACTTTCACGAAATGGTAAAATCGGGTGACCCCTGGGTGACAAAGATCTGCGTGGAGGGTGTGTAGCCGGTTGAGCTGTGCGCTGGCATATGCTCCCCATGATAGAGCATCAGGGGGCTCATTGAGCCTTCAAGGCCAGTACAGGATATCATAGTTGTAAGTGGAGAGTTCCATTCTCCATCGCAAAATTTTATCATTTTTGATTTTGCCCCACTGTTGGTTGCTAAACATGAACGTAACTGAGCACTGTTTGGTCAGCAAGGTGAACCTTTTGCCGGCGAGATAGCGCCTTCAGTGCCTAATAGCTTCCACTATGGCCTGAGCTTCTTTCTCCACCGTGGAGTGCCGAATTTCAGGGCCCTGAAGGGTACAAGAGAAGAATGCTACTGGCCTTCCTGCCTGATTGAGGGTAGCAGCCAACGCAAAGTCAGAGGCGTCACACTCCACTTGGAAGGGAACGGTCTCGTCCACCGCATGCATCGTTGCTTTGGCAATGTCCCCTTTAATGCGGCTGAAGGTCGTGCAGGCCTCAGCTGAGGGGGAAATGTGGTAGACTTGACCAGGGGGTGGGCCTTGTCTGCGTAGTTAGAGACCCATTGGGTGTAACAGGAAAAGAAGCCCAGGCACCTTTTGAGGGCTCTGAGGATGGTGGGAAGGGGAAGTTCCAACAGGGGGCGCATACGGTCAGGGTCAGGGCCAATCACCCCGTTCTCCACAACATACCCAAGGATAGCAAGTCGGGTGGTTCTGAACACACACTTGTCCCTGTTATAGGTGAGGTTAAGAGCTTTGGCCGCTTGGAAAAATCGTTGGAGGTTAGTGCCGTGATCCTGCAAGTCGTGACCACAGATGGTGATGTTATCCAGATATGGGAATGTGGCCTTCAGTTGGCACTGGTCCATCATCCAGTCCATTTCCCTCTGGAAGACAGAGGCATCATTTGTGACACCGAAGGGGACACGCAGGAACTGATAGGCTTTGGCGAAGTGGCCCTTCTTTCCGCAACTGGAGCAGGTAGCTTCTCAGGCCGGGCAGCGTTTCCGGGGGTGTTTTTCGAGTCCGCAGAAGTAACACTGTGCAGGCTTGCGACTGGCAGCAGCCATGGTCAATTTTCTGGAGGGTTGCGGGGAGTTCATGGACTCGCGAGTGGCAGCAGCTGTGGTTGATTCGCCGGCGGGTGGTGGGGTCTGCAGCGTCCATGGAGCCAGCGGGAGATCGTGCGGCTGGACAGAGTCTGCGTTGTGCAGAGCAGCCTCCAGCATGTCGGCCAGCTCGATCACAGACTGTAAGGTTAGATCGGCGTTTTCCAGCAGCTGCTGGCGCACGTGCACTGACCTGATCCCCATAACGAAGGCGTCTCGTACCAGGAGCTCTGCATGCTGTTCCACCGTCAGTCCCCTGCAGTCGCAGGCCTGTACGCGTGTCTGTAGGGCCCGGACAAACTCAGCGCTCGACTCTCTGGCCCGCTGCCACTGTGTGTCTAAGCGATGTCTTGCGTAGACGGTGTTCACCGGCTGCAGGTATTGTCTTTTGAGGGCGTCCAGTGCCCCCTGGTAGGTCGGCAGGTCTCTGATGAGGGAGTACACCTGCGGACTGACTCTGGAGAGCAGAACTCTGTGCATGATAGCAGGCTCAGTCACGGGAATCTCTTCCAGGTACAATTGGAAACATGCAAGCCAGAGTTCAAAGGCAAGAGCTGCTTTGGGAGCTTGAGGGTTAATGTCCAATCTATCCTGTTGTAAAATGTTCTCCATGGTTTAAAATTGCAGCTAATATATTTGATGCACCATCAATAACTCTTGGAGATGGGAGGCAAAAGATAGGCTTTATTAGCTGCAACAAACTATCACACAACGCCCTGGAACTGAGGGAGGAGCAGTGCCTCCAACCGTCTTTATACCGGGGTCTGTGGGAGGAGCCACAGGAGCAGTCAGCGGAGGGGCGTGTCCAGACAGGTATATGTAGTTCACCACAATACAGCAAAAAGCATTGGGAGCAGGCAGTGGAGTGAGCTGGAGCAGAGTGGGACAGCTTTGGCTCAACAGACTTCAGCGTGAATAGGCAGAGGCGAGAGTAGGTTCCGGTAAGTGTTGGCATGTTTCTTTAGAGTAGAGAGAATGCCAGGCAGGATGTTGGAATGCTCCTCTTGCAGGATGTGGGAAGTCAGGGAGACCTCCTGACAACGACACCTGCAAGAAGTGCATCCAGCTGCAGCTCCTAACAAACCGCGTTAGGGAACTGGAGCAGGAGCTGGATGATCTCCAGATCATTTGGGAGAATGAGGAGTTTATAGATAGTAGTTTCAGGGATGTAGTTATGCCAAAGCAGCAGCGCACATGTAATTGGTCAAGCAAGGGAAGGGAAGAGCAGGTAGAGCAGGGCTCCCCTGTGGCCATTCCCCTCAACAACAAGTATGCTGATTTGGATACTGTTGGGGCGATAACTTATCTAGGAGAAGCTGTGGCAGCTGGATCTCTGGCACTGAGTCTGGTTCTGCATTGCAGAAGGGAGGGTGGAAGAAGAGGAGAGCAGTAGTGATAGGGGACTTGATAGTTAGAGGTGCAGACAGGAGGTTCTGTGGTCATAACAGAGACTCCCGGATGGTTTGTTGCCTCCCGGGTGCCAGGGTCAGGGATGTCTCTGATCGCGTGCACAGCATTCTGAAGTGGAAAGATAATTAGCCAGATGTCATGGTACACATCGGTACCAATGACATAGGAAGAAAGAATGAGGAGGTCCTGAAGAGTGAGTATAGAGAGCTTGGTAGGAAGTTAAAATGCAGGATCTCGAGGGTGGTAATCTCTGGATTGCTACCTGTGCCATGTGCCAGTGAGGGTAAGAGTAGGAACCTCTTCTGGGCAGGTGGGACCTGTACAAGACAGATGGTTTACACCTGAGCTACAAGGGGATGAATATCCTTGCAGGGAGGTTTGTTAGTGCTATTGGGGAGGGTTTAAACTTGCTTTTCAGGGGAGATGGGAACCAGAGTGCCAGAGCAGATACTGGAGCGTGGGTGAAAATAAATGATGTTAACAGTTCGTGCAAAGTCACAACTAGAAGGATTGTGTGTCATGGCAATAATCTTCTGTGGTGTGTCTATTTCAATGCAAGAAGTATCGTGGGGAAAGCTGATGAGCTGAGGGCTTGGATTGACACATGGAATTATGACATTATAGCCATTAGTGAAACTTGCTACAGGAGGGGCAGGACTGGTAGCTTAATATTCCAGGGTTTCAATGTTTCAAATGTGATAAAGGCAGAGGAATGAAGGTTGGAGGTTTGGCATTGCTAGTCAGGGAAAATGTTATAGCAGTGCTCAGACAGGACAAATTAGAGGGCTTGTCTACCAAGGCCATATGGGTGGAGCTGAGAAACAGGAAAGGTAGGACCACATTAATGGAGTTGTATTATGGACCACCCAATAGTCAGCAAGAATTGGAGGAGCAAATCTGTAGAGAGATAGAAGACAACTGCAGGAAACATAAAGTTGTGATAGTAGAGGATTTTAATTTTCCACATGTTGATTGGGACTCCCATACTGTTGAAGGTCTAGACGGGTTAGAGTTTGTAAAATGTGTTCAGGAAAGTTTTCTAAATCAATATATAGAGGTACCGACTAGAGAGGATACAATATTAGATCTCCTATTAGGAAATGAGTTAGGACAGTGACGGAAGTGTGTGTAGGAGAACACTTTGGTTCCAGTGATCACAACACTATTAGTTTTAACTTGATCATGGATAAAGATAGATTTGGTCCTCGGGTTGAGGTTCTAAACTGGAAAAAGGCCAAATTTGAAAAAATGACAAAGGATCTAAAAAGCATGGATTGAGACAGGTAAGGATGTGATTGGTAAGCGGAAGCCTTCAAAGGAGAAATTTTGAGAATGCAGAATTTGTATGTTCCTGTTAGGATTAAAGGCAAAGTGAATAATAATAAGAAACCTTGGTTCTCAAGGGATATTGGAACTCTAATAAAGAAGAGAGAGATGTATGGTATGGATAGGAGACAGGGAAAAAATAAGGTGCTTGAGGAATATAAAAAGTGCAAAAAAAACTTAAGTGACCACTCCCCACTGAACATCGACAGCTCCTCGGTAGAGATTATTAAACGCACCAAATTTCTTGGTGTTCACCTTGCAGAGAATCTCACTTGGTCCCTAAACACCAGCTCCATAGCAAAGAAAGCCCAGCAGCATCTCTACTTTCTGCGAGGAAAGTCCATCTCCCAGCCCCCATCCTCATCACATTCTATATGGGGTGTATTGAGAGTATCCTGCGCAGTTGCATCACTGCCTGGTTCGGAAATTGCACCATCACGGATCGCAAGACCCTGCAGTGGATAGTGAAGTCAGCTGAGAAGATCATAGGGGTCTCTCTTCCCACCATTATTTACACTACACACTGCATCCGCAAAGCAAACAGTATTATGAAGGACCCCACGTACCTCTCATACAAACTCTTCTCCCTCCTGCCGTCTGGGAAAAGGCACCAAAGCTTTCAGTTTCTCACGACCAGGTTATGTAACAGTTTCTTCCCCCAGGCTATCAGATTCAGAGCCTGGACTGACACCTTACTGCCTTATTGTCTTTTTTATTATTTATTGTAATGCCTGCACTGTTTTGTGCACTTTATGCAGTCCTGGGTAGGTCTGTAGTCTAATATAGTTTTTTTTTCTGTGTTGTTTTTTACGTAGTTCAGTCTAGTTTTTGTACTGTGTCATGTAACACTATGGTCCTGAAAAACATTGTCTCATTTTTACAATGTACCATACCAGCAGTTATGTTCGAAATAACAATAAAAGTGACTTGACTTGACTTAAGAAAGTAATCCGGAGGGCTAAAAGAAGACATGAATTTGCTTTGTCGGCCAAGGTGAAGGATAATCCAAAGAGCTTCTACAGGTATATTAAGAGCAAAAGGACAGTAAGGGATAAAATTTGTCGTCTTGAAGATCAGAGTGGTCAGCTATGTATGGAACCAAAAGAAATGAGGTAAGATCCTAAATGTTTTTTTTGCATCTGTATTTACTAAGGAAACTGGCATGAAGTCAATGGAAATAAGGCAAACAAGTAGTGAAGTCATGGAACCTATACAGATTGAAGAGGAGGAGGTGCTTGCTTTCTTCAGACATATCAGAGTAGATAAATTCACAGGACCTGACAGGGTGTACCCTTGGACCTTGAAGGAGTGTTGGACCTTGAAGGAGTGTTGAAATTGCAGAGGCCCTGGCAAATATATTTAAAATGTCAGTATCTATGGGTGAGGTGCCGGAGGATTGGAGGATAGCTCATGTTGTTCTGTTGTTTAAAAAACACTCTAAAAGTAATCCAGGGAATTATAGGCCGGTAAGTTTGATGTCAGTAGTCGATAAATTATTGGAAGGAGTACGAAGAGATAGGATCCACAAGTACAAAAAAGCTGGATGAACTCAGCAGGTCAGGCAGCATCCATTGAAAGAAACAGTCAACGGTTCATTGACTGCTTCTTTCAACGGATGCTGTTCGACCTGCTGAGTTCATCCAGCTTTTTCGTACACCTTGATTTGATCTCAGGATCTACAAGTATTTGGATAGACAGGGATTTATTAGGGAGAGTCAACACGGCTTTGTGTTGGTAGGTCATATTTAACAAATCTATTAGAGTTTTTCAAGGAGGTTACCAGGAAAGTGGATGAAGGGAAGGCAGTGGATGTTGTCTACATGGACTTCAGTAAGCCCTTTGCCAAGGCCCCACATGGGAGGTTAGTTAGGAAAATTCAGTCGCTAGGTATATATGGTGAGGTAGTAAATTGGATTAGACATTGATGCATTAGGAGAATCCAGAGAGTGGTAGTGGAGGATTGCTTCTCTGAGTGGAGGCCTGTGAATACTGGTGTGCCACAGCGATCAGTGCTGGGTCCATTGTTATTTGTCATCTGTATCAATGATCTGGGTGGTAATGTGGTAAACTGGATCAGCAAATTTCCTGACAATACAAAGATTGGAGGTTAAGTGGACAGTGAGGGAGATTTTCAAAGCTTCCAGAGGACTCTGGACCAGCTGGAAAATTGGGCTGAAAAATGGCAGACAGAGTTTAATACAGACAAGAGAGAGGTATTGCACTTTGGAAGGACAAACCAAAGTAGAACATGCAAGGTAAATGGCAGGTTACTGAGGAGGGCAGTAGAACAGAGGGATCAAAGAATACAGATACAAAATTCCTTAAAAGTGACGTCACAGGTAGACAGGGTCATAAAGAGAGCTTTTGGTACATTGGCCTTTATAAATCAAAGTATTGAGTATAAGAGTTGGAATGTAATGGGGAGGTTGTATAAGGCATTGTTGAGGCCGAATTTGGAGTATTGTGTGCAGTTTTGGTCACCAAGTTACAGGAAGCATATTAATAAAGTTGAAAGAGTGCAGAGAAGGTTTACAAGGATGTTGCCAGGACTTGAGAAACTGAGTTACAGAGAAAGGTTGAATAGGTTAGGACTTTATTCCCTGGAGCGTAGAAGAATGAGGGGAGATTTGATAGAGATGTATATAATTATGATCGGTGTAGATAGAGTGAACGCAAGCAGGCTTTATCCACTGAGGCTAGGAGAGAAAAGAGAACAGAGCTCATGGGTTAAGGGAGAAGGGGGAAAAGTTTAAAGGGAACATTAGGGGGGGCTTATTCACACAGAGAGTGTTGGGAGTGTGGAATGAGCTGCCACTTGAAGTGGTAAATGTAGGCCTACTTTTAATACTTAAGAAAAACTTGGACAGGTACATGGATGAGAGGTGTATGGGGGGATGTGGTCCAGGTGCAGGTCAGTGGGACTAGGCAGAAAAATGGTTTTTGCACAGCCAAGAAGGGCCAAAAGGCCTGTTTCTCTGCTATAATGCTCTATGGTTCTATGGTTCTAAAGAGTGCATGGAGAAAATCCTCCAAATATTCCAGCTGAAAGCAACATCAAACCAAGTTCAAAGCCCACTTTGAAATGATATAAAAGAGGAGATGAAATAGTTTGAAAGTATATTATGGGGCTCGGAGCAAACCAACATCAATAACCAACATCAAGGAAACAGCATTATGAAGGACCCCACGCACCCACCCCTCATACAATGTCTTCTCCCTCCTGCCGTCCAGGAAAAGGCAACAAAGCATTCGGGCTCTCAGGACCAGACTATGAAACAGTTTCTTCCCTCAGTCTATTAGACTCCTCAATACCCAGAGCCTGGACTGACACCTTACTGCCCTATTGTCCTGTTTATTATTTATTGTAATACCTGCACTGTTTTGTGCACTTTATGCAGTCCTGGGTAGGTCTGTAGTCTAGTGTAGTTTTTTTTTTCTCTGTGTTGTTTTTTATGTAGTTCAGTCTAGTTTTTGTACTGTGTCATGTAACACCATGGTCATGAAAAACGTCTCATTTTTACTGTGTACTGTACCAGCAGTTATGGTCAAAATGACAATAAAGGTGACTTGACTTGTTGGGAAACATAGAATCATTTTACACAAGGAGCTGTGGGAAACATTATACAAAATAGATGAAGACATTCTTCATCAAACTGGCTTCAGTTAGGTTCTATCACAGAATCTTATCATTTGAGGTACAAAGATAATTGACTAAAATATTGGTGCTTATGAATGCCATACTGTACATTATCTTGCAGCTTAAGTATTGATAAAGTTGTTGGAAGACTATTGAGTTCTTCCTTGAAATATAACTGTTGTCAGGTGTAAATATAAAATATTGTATATGCTGTAATTTTGGAAATAAGCACAGAAAATGCTAAAAAAAAAACAGTAGATCAGAAAACAAATGTGAAGACAAGAACAGAATTAATATATATTTCATCTTGACAATATGATGAAAAGTTATCAATCTGAAGCAGAAAAAGTTTCACTCTCCATGGATGCAGCCTGACCTGCTGAGTATTTCAAGTACTAACTGCTTAAATTTCCAGTTAGAACGTGGAACGTTGAACACTGCAGCACAGTACAGGCCCTTCATCCCACAATGTTGTGCCGACCATTACTCTACGGTCAATCATACCCTTCCCTCCCACATAGTCTTTCATATTTTCTATCACCCATGTGCCTTTCTAAGAGTCTCTTAAATGTCCCTAATATATCTGCCTCTACCACTACCACTGGCAGGGCATTCCACATTCTCACCACTCTCTGTGTGTATAAGAATTATCTCTGGTATCTGCCCTTTACTTTCCTCCAATCACCTTTAAATTATGCCTCCATGTCTTACCCATTTTCAGCTTGCGAGAGGTCTCTGGATATTGACTCAATCTATGCTCTCAACACCTTGTATAATTCTATCAAGTTACCTCCCATCCTTCTTTGCTGCAGATATCTTTTACCACATAAGTACAGATGATGAGTTGATATCTAACATTATTATAAATTGTTGTGCAGGTTTTGGTGTTGAAATAAGGAAAGAAGGTAAAGATTATATCTAAAAACTAGGAAGCCAAATGATTATAAAAAACAGAATGAGGAGAAAGATTGAGTACTTATTGAAACAGAAGATTGTTAGAGCATGAACAGCAGTGAGATATCACTTAACTTAGAAAAATTGAGATAAATAATTGAAACACCAACAAGAGACTAGGAGGAGAGAGCAGAGCAGTGAGATTCGATCTGAGTTTTTCTCCTAAAGAAAATTGATGAAGTAAATAACTTTCTTATGTGTCTTAATAACTCTGTGTTTCTAAAACCAAATCACTTAGATTGAAACTACTTTGGGCAATAATTTTATGAACTATGAATTCCAAAGGCTTCAAGAGAGAATCTCAGCTATTTCATTTTTGACATATTCCTGTATCAGCAATGTGCTTATGAAGAAGAATTTTCAAATTACCACCGACAGAATGCTGCTCAACCCAATGGGATCCTCCAATAGATGATCTGTGGGAGTTAAATGTGATTGATGAATTATAACATGCATTGGAATTAGTTCATTGTTGCAAAAAGTGTACAGAAAAGTAAAATATTTAGTTTTGCAAGCCATTCATTATAGATTATTTCGAAACATATGTATACTGAGAATGTATAAAGGAAAAACAATAAAAGTGCAGATGATAGTGTGATAGAGAATAAGTTCATTGCAAGTAGGCAATAATGTGCAGCCATCATGTCGAGCTAGTTTGTCAGGTCAAAGGTCCATCCAATAGTCTTGTATGAGAATGCCGCCGTCTTGAGGCATCACCTATTGAAGATGTCCTCGATGGTGGGGAAGCTGTTGCCTATGAAGGAACTAGCTGAGTTTACAATCCTCTGCAGCGTTTTTCTGATACTGTGCATTAGTGCCTCTGTGCCAGATGTTCACGCAACCAGACAGAATGATCTCCATGGTACACCTGTAGAAATTTGCTAATGTCTTTGATGACTTAATAAATCTCTTCAAACTCAATATGAAATACTGCTGCTGGCATGCCTTTTTATAATTGCACTCAACATGTTGGGACCAGGGTAGACCTTTAGAGATGTTGACACCCAGAAATTTTAAACAGATCACCCTTTCCACTCCTGACCCCTCACTGAGGACTGATACATGATCTGCCGGCATCTCCTTCATTAAGTCCACAATCCCTAGTCTTACTGACATCGAGTGCAAGGTTGTTGTTGAGTGAAAATCACTCAATGAACTTCCTTAAAGTGTCAGAAAATCATGGCTTGAGAAACTTAAGGGTCGAGGTATCAATTTTCAGTTGCAAGACTAAAACAATAGTGCTTCTGGTCTCCTTGGTGGATAAATAGCAGTTGGTTCATTATTGTCACAGCTAGCAAAATGCAATGAAAAGCTTTGCTTTGCAAGTCACCGATATCGATCATTTCAATACTTAACTATGTTGAGGTAGTACAAAAGAAAGAAACAAAAATAGAAGTCAGAATATAGAGTTATGGTTACAGCATGTTTAACAGCATGAGATTGATGAAACAGAAGCTATCCTTAAGCCTGGTGGTGAGTGTTTTAAGCATTTGTATCTTCTGCCCAATTGAAGGATGGAGAAGAGAGAACATCCAAGTGGAAGGGTTCTGTGATCATGTTGGCTGCTTTCCCATGGCAATGGGAGGTATAGACAGAGTCCTTGGAAGGGAGCTTGGTTTTCATGATGGACTAAGCTATGTTCACAACCATCTGCAATTTCTTACAGTCTTTGTCAGTGTAGTTACCATATTAAGCATCTGGATTTCTATGGGTCAGGTATAAAAATTGGTGAGGGTCAATGGGGGATGCAAATTTCCTTAACGTGTGCTTTCTAGGTCATAAGACCATAAGATATATGAGTGGAATTAGGCCATTCGGCCCATTGTCTGCCATTCCATCATGGCTGATTTAATATCCCTGTCAACACAATTTTCCTTCCTTCTCCCTGTAACCTTTGTAACATCACATATGTGGTTGAACTAGAACAAGCTATTGATGATACCTTGGAACTTGAATATCCTAACCATCGCCACCTCTGGACCATTGATACATAGAGGGACATGTTCTCTGCTGTGTTTCTGAAGTCAATAACCAGTTCTTTTGTTTTACCAAAATGTTGAGGGAGTAGTTGTTGTTTTGAACTCGTACCATAAGAAATGTAAAAACACCTATTGTATGTATTATTTTAAAGAAGGGTACCTAGAACTTATTCCTACAAATATTTATCACACATTTGCCATCAATACCACTGCTGTTTGTGGGATCTTAATCTATGTAAATTAACTGCCGCATTTCCTGAGAGACCTCATTTCAAAACTACTGCAATGGTAGTGAAGTACTTTGGGTAAAGAAAGGCATGATTCAAATGCAGATCATTTTAATATAAACATTCAGCAGATTATGTAGCATCTGTGACAAGAGAAAGAGACTATAATCAGGTTTGGGCCTTAAACTGGAATGAACAATTTAAGTGATAGCTGAGTATTCCTATTCAGAAAAGAAATAAGGACAGAAATTTTGTTGGCAATATTTAAATTGAGCTCGAAGCTTGGTGCTATATTTCCATTCTGTTTTGTGGTACTTAAGCACAATAGTGCTTGATGAATTATTTATTATTTAATTAATGTCATTTTCAGCCTGCTTTTATCTTGAATTACAGGATTTGCTGCCAGATACCAAATAAGAAACAGTTGAAAACGATAGAGGAATTTTAAGGAAGTACAATTGGGAATGAGACAAAACAAGAGCACTGCAAAATGGTTTAAGGTCAGGTTTGCAGAGATGGATTATTGTATTCCTTTTGCTGAAAATCACGCTGTGGTCATTACTGTTTCAAAATCAGCTCTATCCAAATTCAAAGTTAAAAATTATCACACACTTATCATCCCTACCATCCTATCTTTGAATCTTAAAGTCAATAAGCAGGAAATTATACAAATATTGGACCTTCTCCTGAATTTGTAATAATGGTGAGAGCAAAGGGTGAATCAACAATAGTTTTGTTTTGCTTGAGAGTCAGAATAAAAGGTATAAATTTAAAAAATAAATAAATCCCCTTTCTAGTGAGTCAAAGGAATTGGAAAGAAGAACACAGAAACAGGAAGATTGTTGCTCTATGATTTGAATTAGGTTTGCTATCATTCCTGATAGAAGCCTGGTTTGACACCTGCCTCTATAGCGCAAAAACAGTTATAATATGTCCAGTATATAAAGGCACAATTTCTGCAAGAAGCGTCCAGCAAAGGTTTCATCAGTATTGTTTCCTTTACCCTAGACCACAATTGTCTTTAATATGTCTTCCCTGGGATAATATCTGGAAGATGACTCTCCTCAAATATTCGTCTGGAAAAGATACTTATTTAGAAACTTCCTCCTCACAAACTCCTTCAAAATTACAACTTTCTGAAATAAGCTGCATTTCTCCTGTTCTGATTTCTAAAAGCATTGTTGTTGGGTGCCCCTTCACCTGCCAAGGATGCAAGTTCCCTTAACCCTCTCCTTTGTTAGAACATCCTTAAAGCATCCACTTCTAAAAGTCCGGATGCCACAAGTGGCTTGGTGTCTTATTATACCTGATTACTAGACAACATTTTTTGATATTTTGCTATGAAATGTTATATAAATGCAAGCAGCTGGCACTCCAATTAAAAAGAAACTCTGATTCATCGTCATCTCAATACATTCAGCCCTCCTTATTCGCGGGTTCTGCATGCACAGATTCAACCAACCACGGATCAGGAAAACCCAGAAGTTCTCTCTCCAGCACTCGTTGTTTGAGCATTGTTCGCCTCGCGTCTTGTGTACAGACTTTTATTTCTTGTCATTATTCCCTAAACAATACAGTATAACAACTATTTACATAACATTTACATTGAATTAGATATTATAAGTAATTTAGAGATGATTTGAGGTATACAGGAGGATGTGCATAGGTGAAATGAAAATACTACGCCATTTTATAAAAGGGACTTGAGCATCCTCGTTTTTTGGTATCAACAGTGGTTCCCAGAACCAATCTCCTGCGGATAAGGAGGGCTGACTGTATACTTCTTACTCCAACTCAATATACTCCAAAATCTATTTAACATAGAGTAGTGCAGCAGATAAACAGGCCCTTCAGCCCAAATAGTTTGTGACATTCTGTTTTTCTGCCTCATCCCACCTACCAGGCCTGGAAAGTGGACCTCCATATCTGTCTCATCCACATTTCTCTTAAATGCTGCAATTGAACCAGCATCCGCCACTTCTCCTGACAGCCCAATCCATACTCACTCCACTCTCTGAGTAAAGGGGCTCCGCCTAAGGTTCACCTTAAACATTGAAGCTTTCACCCTAAGCTTATGGCGCCTAATTCTAGTCTCCCCTATCATGAGCACAATGTAATCTCCTTCATTTGGCTGGATGAATGCAAATCCACCCACCATCCATAGCACCAGCAAAAGATGCAGAAGGTTGTCAACTCAGCCAGCTTCACCATGGGCACTAGCCTCCCCACAATCAAGAACATTTTCAAAAGGTGATACCTCAGAAATGGAGCAAGACTGTAGATGGTGAAAATCTACAAAAGTGCTGGAAATGGCCAATAAGTCAGGTAGCAATTGTGGAGAGAGGAACAGAGTTTATATATGAGGTTGAAGACATGCTGTTAGAGTTGACTGCTCTGTGGAACAGCTGTTAGAAATGCTTTTGCAACCTGTAGAACCTCCCAAGCCTGAGTCTGAGACCCCCAACCCCTTCCACCAAGGCAGAGGACACATGAAACAGCACCAGCTTTACATTCTCTGCCAAGTTCACAACTAATTCTTGTTTGAAACTGTACAGACATGTCCTCCTCGTATAAAGATCCAAGAATTCCCTGGATGAGAATCCCATTGAAGTTCCTTCACTGCACAGCATGGCTATATTGAAGGAGGCTCACTAATACCTTCTGAAGGCATATTAAATGGGCAATCTCTATTAGTAGGAATCTTACAGCCCTCAGCTCTACTTGTTCATGCCGAGAAGGGTGTACACCTAAGTTAGTGCCATTTCCCTGCATTTTGCCTATATCTCTCTAAACCTTTCCTATTCTTTTTCACAGCGAAGTGTCTTTTAAACACTAATACCTTCTCTGTCAGCTCATTCTATATATGTACAACCCTCTGTGTGAAAAACTTGCCCCTTAGGTCTGTTTTAAATCTCTCCTTTCTCACCTTATACCTATGACTTCTAGAGTTTGATACCCCTACCCTGCGAAAAGACTGCATGTATCCATTTAGCTAGGCCCTTCATGAATTTGTGCACCTCTATAAGGCCATCCCTCAGTCTCCTACCTTCTAAAGAAGTCCTATCTTGTCTAACTTTTCCTATAACCAAGACCCTCAAATCCTGACAACATTCTTTAAATCTACCAGTAGTACCACTACCACTAAATCTACCACTGCCACTTCATTGAAATAAATACAGAAAAACTAAAAACAAAACCTTGTAATCCAGTTTAAGAGCTCTGGTAATTTTTAGTGCTATTTAATACTGCAAACACAAGTAGTTCATTTGGCTCTGAGGCACAGTGGCACAGCGACTAATTGAGAGCTTAATAGCTAAAAGAAGTTGCTTGTGTTTAAATTTGCAGTTCTGTATTGGTGGAGGGGGCATGATAGTGTAGCAATTAGCTTAGTAATACAGTGCCAGTGACACAGGTTCAATTCCCATCACTGTCTGTAAGGAGATTGTATGTTTCCCCTGTGACTACATGGATTTCCTCCGGGGCTACGGTTTCCTCCCACATTCCAATGATGTACCGGATAATAGGTAACATGCATATTATTGGTTGGCCTGTGCTCTTTGGGATGGCAGGACCTATTGCCCTGCTGCTATCTAAACTAAAACAAATTAAAAAAAATACTAAAACTATTTTCTCATGACTCCAGTGACCTGTGTTCAGTTCCTACCTCAGATGTACTGTACCATTTGTGCAAAGTTTGCACATTCTCCAAAGTGTTCTATCACAGATTCTAAGAGAAATGCACTTCAGAAATAGGCCATTCAGCCCACCGAGAATGCCCCTACCATCAACAACCCATTCTCGTCAACTCCCCCCAAATTCTGCCACTCATGGGCAATTTGCCAACCCATATTGGGGAGTTTGGGTCAGTTTATGGTTTAGAGATAAGGATGAGGGGGAGCTAGTGGTTAGTGGTGGTAAATGAAGAGTCTCTGCAGGAGTTGGAATCCAGGTTGGAGTGCTCTGTGGTTGACAGCCTGTTTGACTCTTACTGAGAGAGCCTGCAATCCTTGAAATTATGTCTCAGGTGCTGAGAAGACTTGTGATCCCCAGATCTGGACCAGACCTACACAAGACCTAGAGATGGGCAGGAGTCACAAGGGCCAGTGACATCCTAGGTCATCGGGTCAGAGGTCCGGAATGTGAGTTCAGAAATAGAGATCTGAAGGTCAAAACAGGCAAAGTCAGAGGGGAAAGCCAAAGGTTAAAGACCAAAGGAAAGTGTCACGAGGGTCCAGGTCACTGGGGTCAGAGTTCATGTGAGTCTGGAAGTCAAGAGCCAAAGGTCAAACCTGGAAGAAGTCTGAAGTTAAAGACCTTGGTCTAGGAATCCAAGGACAATGACCAGGCCTGTCCTGGGGACGAAGGTCTGTCAGGGTGGGAAAGTGATTAGTCTTGTTCTGTTTTGTTGTTGTTGCTGCTTGTGTTGCTATGTGGAACATTGTGGGCATGTTATGTTAGTGTGGAAATGTGTGGTGACACTTATTTCTGCCCCCAGCACTTCTTTAGATAATGCAAGTAGCGCATTTCACTGTATGTTACAACATCCTTGTGATAGATAAATCTGAATCTGACTCTGAAACACACACTATCATTGGGTAAGTGTAATTCCACATAGACAGCACTCACAGTCGGGATTGAACCTAGGGCCCTGACGCTGTGAGCCAGCAGTTCTCCCACCAGTGCCATTGTCCTCACAAAGATATGCGGGTGGGTTAACTGGCCAACATAATTTTTTATAATATGTTGTTGAGCCTGAGGGGTGTCAATGATAATGTGCAGATTCTAATGATAATCTCCTCAATAATAAGTCCTGATGAGGGTCTTGGTCTGATATATCAGCTCTTTATTTGTCTCCGTAGATGCTGCCCGACCTGATGAGCTCCTCCAGCATTTTGTGTGTGTATTAAAGTGGAGATTGTAGTTTACAAAGAAAATCTGTCTAGAAATAGTTCAGCTCGGTGAGCCACCATAGACTTGGATGGCAAAAATGATTCCTATTCTGTAAGGAAAATGAAATATAATCATCGATTTTATTTCTACTTCAACCTTAGCTGACAAAAAGGGTAATTTCAAAAAGTGCACTCACTTCTTGAAGATTTTTATCTTAAATTGCTGTAATCAAACCAATTGTAATAAAATCTTGTTAAATATTTTGAGGTTGTGGCATACATTTCAAAAAATAGCATCTTGCAAAAATAAGTTCAATCCATCCTGTGTGAGTAATCAAGTAGAAAACTTCAAAAATTCTATTCTCTAATTATATACATTTGTTTACAGAGGTGGTGTCCCTTAAGAGCCTACCCCATAAGCTATTTCAGTGTTATTTTGACCTCCAAACTTCCTCTTATGTGCAGTCAGATTCCATGATTACTCCATTCAATTGTTGGCTATATACTTGGTATGCTACTTCTGGTCTCCCTTGTTAATAACAGAAATTTAAATTCAGTGATGTTAATAGACAATCACCCAGATGTCAAAAAACACTTCAATTCAGGGGCACTAGTTATGGAAACTGTCCTCTTCTGGGGATTCTGCATCATATAAGCCACTTCCCCCTTTACCTTATTAATGCATTTTTTCTATTCCTTTGTCCCTCAAGTACTTTAACAGATCCCACTGAAATAAATTCATTCTTTTTTTCTCATTTGCCCTTATAGTAGCGAGCTTCATATTGTAACCACTCTTTGAGTGCTGAAAGTTCTTTGCATTCCCTCCAGGATTTGTTAGTGATCATGTATTTCTGACCTGCAGTTTCGAATTTGTAACAGGGGGAAATATGTTCGCTGAATCTACTTTTTTTGAGCTACTTTGTTATTCTGATGACCTCTAACATTTCATTCATTGCTCATTCCCTTTCGTGGAATATAAAGAGCACCTTCCTATTCAGGAGAGCAAATAATATCATTGATATTAATGTCAATTCTTAATAAAAATATTCTGTTTTGGGATGATACAAATGAACCAGTGGCCTGTTAAAGATAGAAAACAGAGAGCAAGGCTATTTCTGTGACCTCCTAATGAGAATTGAGTGCAAGATGCAAACAGTGACATTTCTGTCGTGTTGAGCACAAAGTTTTTTTGTGCTTGGAAAGGAAATGTTTTCAAAAATTTGATATGCTTAATTTAATGGGTAGTTTCATTGAGTGCAATACACAACCAAATATTTGATGTGAATCCTCTTTGAAATTCTTTTATGTCTGTGAAGTCAGCTAGTGAGGTCATAAACACCGTAACACATCTTAGCTGAGCTTTGCTTCAGTAAGTCAAGTCAAGTCTATTGTCACATGTAGTCTATCGGGACCCTGAGGACTTGTGGAAACTGTGTGGTGGTTTCTTTCGAATTTATAGCCTTTTAACATCTTTGGACTATTTTTACTGTGCCCATGGTCTGTTTTTTTTTATCAATTATGCCATTGTCTGCGCTGTTGTAACTATGTGGTTTTGTGCAGGTCTTGTAGCTTTAGTTTTTGGTTTGCTGGGTGCTAGAGTTGGTCTCCTGACTTGGTGTGTCTGGGTAGTCTTGTTTTGTCTGGTGGATTTGGAAGTCCTTTCCGGGGAACGCGCTAAGATGGTAGCGTGATATTAATACGCAGCAGCCTCTCCGGACTCTGGATTTAGGGATTACCAAACGTTAAGTGGATTTTCTGGTGTAGTCTGTTTTGTCATGTGCTTTTGTGATATCATTCTGGAGGAATGTTGTCTCATTTTTTAACTGCATTGCATTTGTGGTTTCTAAATGACAACAAACTGAAACTGAACTGAAGTATGGTAAGATACGGGTACAGGTACAAAGAAAACCAGCTTGCAGTATCACCACAGGCTCAAAGATACAGCCAACATGTAGAACAGAAATTATACATAACATTTCAATTTATTGAACCCAATTTTCAAGACAATAAAAAAAAACGAACTGCAAAAATAAAGCATTAGTCTAAACAAAAAGGCAACCATGGTCACCAGTGTTCCATCGCTGAGATAGGGTTGGGGTTACCATTGATCCAGGAAGCTGATGACTGCAGCAAAGTAACTGCTCCTGACCCTGTAATATGGGACTTTAGGCTTCAGTACCTTCTGCAATCATACACGAAGCACTGATTGCCCTCAAGTGCAGCTCCTCTTTTAATTGAAGCTAACAGAACTAATATTCAAGAGCAACCCCTTGTGTAGTTTACTTGAACAAAAAGGGTGATTTTCTATTTCATGGATTTAGTAATAGAAATCAGGGAGAAGCAGTAATTTTGATTGAAAAGGTGGAAAATTAATTAGAGCATGAGACACAGAGCACAGTACAATCCTTTGACCTATGATGTTGTGCTAACCCTTTGACCTACACCAAGATCAATTTTACACTTCCCTCCCGCATAGCCCTCCATTTTTTTCTTTCATCCATGTACCTATCTGTCCCACTTAGTGGCGCAATAATATTAGCACTGGGCTCTGGAGTAAAGGTTCCTGAGTTTGAATCCAAGTCAGGTTGAGCGTCGAGGTAGCAACTCAGCCTCGGAAAAACAAGAATAGCTTGCTACGGAAACACCGCCATGACAGTGCCCCGATAACTCCACTGCCAAGTTAAGGCTTTTTCTTCTTCTTCTTCTTCTTCTTCTTCTTCTTCTTCTTCTTCTTCTTCTTCTTCTTCTTCTTCTTCTTCTTCTTCTTCTTCTTCTTCTTCTTCTTCTTCTTCTTCTTCTTCTTCTTCTTCTTCTCTTAAATGGCCCTAATGTGTCTGCCTCTACCACCATCCCTGGCAACATGTTCCATGCACCCACTATTCTCTGTGAAAAAAAACTACCACTGACATCCCCATAAACTTACCTTAAATCAAATTTATGTACAGAACTCTTGAATTAGCACCATTGCCACGCTGAAAGAAAAAGTTGCTCGCTGTCCACACTCTGTATGCCTTTTATCATCCTGCACACCTCTATCAAGTCAGCTCTTTCTCTTTCACTTCAAAGAGAAAAGCCTGAGTTCACTCAACCTTTCTTCATAAGATGTGCTCTCTAATCCAGGCAACATCCTTGTAAACCTCCTCTGCACCCTCTCTAAAGCTTTCACATCCTTCCCCTATTGAGGCAAACACAAGTGAATGTTGACCTAAATTAATAAGAGTGATAGGACAAATGGATGTATGTTAATATAGGGTACCTAACAGGAATAATCTAAACAAATACTGGAACAAATATAATGGTCTAACGTCCTTTCTCCTGTTGCTTTTTGATTAATACAGCATTAGTAACACTGAGGTCATTGATAGGGTAGAGTTGGTGAGCAGAAAGGTCCCTGTGCTGCATGTCCTACTGACACTACGACTAGCAAAAGAGACAATCTGCAGCAACATATCAATAAAAACTGGATAATTCTCCAGAAAGCACAATTATTGGAAATTAGTTACATATGAATTAAGTGTGTAAGATCATACAAGTCACTAGTGTGCACCAACTTAACTGGGATTTTCTAATCACCTCAATTCTGTTTGACTCTATCTTTCTACCTAGCACTGATGGGAATATTGTTGGAATGTAGGAGCCAATTGTTAATAGGTGTATATCAATACCACACATTGAGTGATCAATATTAGCCAGGTGACCAGGGGCTAACTCTTTGGATTGATTCCAAAATCCCAATGGAATAATTCTCTCTGCTACTGAGGGCGGTGGCTGTGGAGACAATTTTAAGGCTGAGAGGACAAAGGTTAAATGTCTTGTTCCATTATTTGGCTGTTCCTCTGATAATATCTTTGATGTAATTTTGTGTCTGGCATGGGACATATATTTATATATTCCTCACTTGGGGATAAGCCAATGAATTGCAACTGACACTACTGTTACCCTAGATACATTGTCAAATGATATTTTCCAGACTCTACGTCTTGAGATAGACATAGAATGGTAACTGTTATAAGAGATACCATACTGGCTGCAATAAACTGGCACCACTTAGCTGCCTGAGATTTCAGCTCCTAAACAAGTTATTGAGCCATCATCCCAAGGTGACGGATTCTCTTGAGGTTCTTCTTGCCAAGGATCACAAGGTTTGAATATTGACAGAGCTATCAAATTGTGCTCAGTAGAATTAGCGTAACGGTATGAGGTGATGAGGATGGAGATCAGGAAATCATTTTCCACCTAAGACTACTGGAATTTTCTAGATTTATCCACAGAATAGATACCTTCTAAATATCCTATTTAATTCCATTTGTCCATCACACTACAATTATATCTAGGAACCCAGTGCTATAATGGACGTTCACTCCCTAGGCCAAGGGGCCTCTTCTTTTTTTGCCAAGCTCCACTTTCTGAACACAACACCTGGGTCTTCTAGAGATCAAAGTGGTGTTTTTCAATATGATAAACTTCTAACTAATACTCTTTGTATAGCTTCTTGTCATAAATGGAAGCAGGCTTCAGATTTTAATGTAAATGACAGACAATAATCAATTTGAAGTTAGAAGGACAGCTTTGCAAACAGACAACACACAGAAAATGCTGAAGGAACTCAGCAGGTCAAGCAGCAACTATGGAAAAGAGTAAACAGTCGATGTTTCGGACCAAGACCCTTCATCAGAACTGGAAAGAAACAGCAGGAGTCAAGCCTGTGAGTTTTAAATGTTTATAAGACTTGTAACCTGGATTCAAATGTGAATCACTACAACAAATGGACAATATTTAAGCTACTTTGTTAATTAGAAATATCTCTTCCTTGGTAGGGAGGGGTGATCCACCACTCAGATTGTGAGTATTGACAGCTAAATTCACCATAGAGGATAAACAGGGAAGTGAACTAGTTTTTGAAGATCAGATAGTTACAGTATAACCTCCCTTTAGTGAGTAAACCTATGGCTATCTATATTGGATAGGACTTACGGTCTTTGTTTGAGTTTAGATCTGCTCAGCAAACCCAGTATCATCACAGCGCAATGTTAAGCTTTTTTGTGTGTTTGCTAAGGCAACAGAAAAAAGGGGAAAAATATGAAATAGAAACTGACATTGGCAACTTTTGAAAATAAACATATTTGCATTCTGGTTCTCTGCCAACTATATTAACAGAAGCATTAACTTTTAATTTTAGCAGTGTTAATAATGTAACCAATAATTTTGAGATGATTTCAGATCTAGCTCATTCGAGATGAGTTTTAGTTCAAAACCCTATTTAAAGCTGTGATTTATTGCAGTGCTCTGGTGAACAACAGCTTGATGATGTTTTGTTCATTTTGTGTTAGAAACTGTGAGTGCAGTAAACTGTGCCATTCAGAAGTTAAGCTAAAATAAAAGGAAAAGAGACATTAGCAAAATTACATAGGACAATCAGTGCATTAAATAGGGATTTCACCATGACAGAACACAGAATGATATGGGTCACAGATGCCATGCCATTTTCAGTAGTGATCTCAACTTTTTTAAGTGTTAGTTCTCACACTTTGCTGACAGGCAGCCAATGAAGACTGGTGTTAGGTGCACCTGATGTCTGTCACAGGATTGGAGAAGGCCGCAGTAGCTCAGTCATAGGCATATTGTAGATATTCTTCAAAAGTTGGTGCCTCAGGAAGCTGACATCCGTCATCAAGGACCCTCACCCCCAGGGCTGGGAGGTATTTCCTCTTCTTATAATTACCATCAGGGAGGGGGTAAAGAAGCTTGTTTCGGGCTTGGAGATCCTGGTTATTTTATCCTCTGTATAGATAGTGTGGGTGTGAGGAGCATGTGGTGAGGCTAGGACCAGAGGGCACAACCTCAGAATAGAGGGATATCCATTTAACAGAGATGTGAAGGAACTTCTATAAGGCAGAGGGTCATGAATCTGTGGAATTCATCGCCACAGACAACTGTGGAAGCCAAGTTTAAAGCAAAAGTTGATAGGTTCTTTAATGGTCAGGGTTATAGGGAGAAGTCAGGAGAATGGTGTTGAGGGGGTAATAAAATCAGCCATTCGGAATGGTGGAACAGACACAATGGGCCAAAAAGCCAAATTCTGCTCCTATGTCTTATGGTCCTATGCATCTTTAAAAGGTGAATGTCGGTGCTCACCAGTGTGTTCAGTGAATTGATGTCAACATGAATGCAAGAAACAGGAGCTAGAGTATTGTCTCTGCCTCTCAAACCAGCCTCTTCCCATTTATTAAGATCATGGTTGATCCAGTCTTGGCCACAAAACCACATTGCTGCTCTCACTCTTTATTATAGGTGTAGATATTTAGAACTGCATTTTCCAGTGGGCAAAGCGGGCAATTCACCCAGAACTGGAAGCTTCAATGATGACCTGGTCGCACACGCTCAGTGTTGAACTAGGGTTGAGTAATAAAATTTTCCAGCATTAAACCCATGCCAAATTTGTCTTTATTAAGGACAAACATAACAATCTCCACTTTTCCATGACTCCCTGTCACTCTTTGTGTTGAATATATTCAGTGACTCCATCTCAGCCACTTTCTGGGATAAAGAATTCCAAAGAATGAGAAAAAAAAAACCTCTAAAATAAGCAATCCCTCTTCCTGTAGTTGTGCTTCTTCTAGAAGAAAGCCCACAGAAGCAACTGCACTGAATCATAGAAATTGTATAACATAGAAATGAGTCCTTTAGTCCACCACATTGATTCTAGCATTTTTCTATCAACACTAATCTATGTTTCAATAAGATTATCTCCAGTGAGTATAGGGTCGACTGGCTTAACACCTTCATAATTCAACTCCTTCCTACTAGTATTCAACTAGTTAACTTTCTCTGCACTGCTTCTAATGCAAGTATGTCTTTCCTTAAATATGTAAGCTAAATATGTGTGCAGTTCGCCGTGTGGTCTCACCAACACCCTGTAAAATTGCCTCGAAGCTTCCTCACTTTTATTCTGTACTGCTTGCAGTAAACCTTACAATTTTTCCAGCTGCACCATTGCAAGCATCCTATCTATAGCGTCATGGCTTGGTATAGCAACTGCTCTATCCAACACCGGAAGACATTGCAGAGTTGTCAACACAGCCCGTGCATCACAGAAACAAACGTTCCATCTATAAATTCTCTCTGCACCTCCCACTGTCTTGGAAAGAGAGCCAACATAGTCCAGGATCCTTCTCATCTTCTCTTCTCCCCTCTCGCAACAGGCAGAAGATAGAAAAGCATTAATGCACCTACCACCACAGCTGTAATCCCACTATTCTCAGGTCTTTCATTCACTTAAGATGAATAATTAACAATCCAATCTACCTTGTTGTGCGTCTTTCACTTTATTGTCTGCCCACACTCTACTTCCCCTGTAAATGTAACACTCTACTGACTAACTGAAACACCATATTCTACTTCTTGATTTTCCTTTAACAACAACAAGGCTTACTAGGTTAATCAGCTGTGATGAAAAACAGGCAGATGTCAGAAAACCATTGCACTATTGCAAAGTAAATCAGGGGAGCTTGTCAGCGAATCACACTAGTATGTAAAACAATTATAAAATATTAAAAGGGTCACCTGTAGCCTAAATCCTTTTCATGAAAACGCATTCAGAAGATTTTTAAATTCTGAAGTCAAACAAGAGAAAGAATAACGTTATGGAGCTCATGTTCATGGGTCTTGTAATCAAGATATCTTATGGACATTGATCTTTCCTTGAATATATGTTTGCAGTAATTGTACTCTGCATGGTACACATTCAGAGTGCTAGAAATAATGGTGTCATTTACCTATATTCACTGGGATTATTGCTGAAATTGTGTAAATTAATTTTATCATAGAAAACTAATTGCTTTCAGAGATTAAAACTTCTAGTGATTTAGGTGAGATTTAATCCCAATCGCATTCAATCTGTTTTACAACGAATCTTGAAAAAAGCTGTATGAGATTGTTGATGATTCAGCTGAGAGTGTGATGTTGAAATTAGAGTTGATAATGTTATTGTCCAATTCCTTAGTAATTTTACGCCAAAATTAAATCCCAGAGTATGTGGAGGAGAGGTTATCTAATTTTATCCACTTTGATTAGAGAGATTTGAAATGTTAGACATTTGCAAACTACATTACCAGCTGTAATTTCTATCTCACTTTGAAGGTGTGAGGAATGGCTTGCTGAAAGATGAGGTAGGAGAGAAAGGTTAACAGATTGGTTTTTGAAACAGAATTGAAATATAATCACTTACACACCTCTCCAGATCATAAACACACCAAGCAGAAATTGTGCTTGCTTCTACATTTGTACAACTTGGAGGTACTAAAAAAGACAAATTATCCCTTCATCATGATTATAGATGACATTCAAGGTAAAATTTTGATCACAAAAAAGACATGCTACTAACAGGAATTTTGTAAAGAGTCTTCACTGAGAAAATTGCTATCTTCCATTCACTGTTAAAGAAACAGAGACATGCATTTATATAATGCCTTCCTTGACCTCAGAACCACCTTTCACCAATGAAATATTGAACTGAGTGGTACAGTGAGTGGTGCTGCTATCTCAATGTTTCAGTGATCCAGCTTCAGTTCCCACCTACGTTATTGCTTGTTCGGAGTTTGCAAATTTTCACTGTGACCACGTGAACTTTCCCCATGTTCTCAGGTCTCCTCGTTAATTCAAAGCTGTAAGGGAAGAGATTAATTAGCCACTATAAATTGCCCCTAGAAATGTCAATGTGTAGTAGAGTCCACAGAGAGTTCATGGCAATAGGTATCAAGGAAAATTAGTTGCTGCGTGAGCTGGCACAGATTCAATGGGCAAAATGCCTTATTCTATGCCAGAATGAAATGCATGCAATGTGCGTACCGTGCAACAGCAGGAAATTTGGTGGCTGAATTTTATTTATTTTATTTAGAGATACAGTGTGAAATAGACCCTTCCGGCCACTGGAACTCTGTATGGCCAATTGACCTACTAACCAGTATGTCTTTTGGATGGCTGAAGGAAACCGGAACAACTGGAGCAAAACCACATGCACAAAGGAAACATGTACAGACTCCTGATGGAGAGTGCGCGGACTAAACTCTGACCTTCAAAACCCTGAGCTGTGCTAACCATATTCCTATGAATGAACACCAACAACCTGAACTGTGCTAACCATGTCGCTATGAATTAACTCCCACACCTTGAGCTGTGCTAACCGTGTTCCCATGAATAAAATCATACACTCTGAACTGTTGTAACCATGTAGCTATGATGAACTCCAAAACTGAGCTGTGCTAACCATGTTCCTATGAATGAACTCCAACACCCTGAGCTGTGCTAACCATGTTCCCATGAATAAAATCATACACTCGGAGCTGTACTAGCCATGTTCTGATGAACTCCGGCATCTTGAGCTGTGTTAACCATGTTCTGATGAACACCAACACCCTGAGCTGTGCTAACCATGTTCTGATGAACACCAACACCATAAACTGTGCTAACCATGTTCCTATGAATGAACTCTAACACTCTGAGCTGTGCTAACCATGTTCCTATGAATGAACTCCAACACCCTGAGCTGTGCTAACCATGTTCTGATGAACACCAACACCATGAGCTGTGCTAACCATGTTCCTATGAATGAACTCTAACACCCTGAGCTGTGCTAACCATGTTCTGATGAACACCAACACCCTGAGCTGTGCTAACCATGTTCCTATGAATGAACTCTAACACCCTGAGCTGTGCTAACCATGTTCTGATGAACACCAACACCATAAGCTGTGCTAACCATGTTCCTATGAATGAACTCTAACACTCTGAGGTCTGCTAACCATGTTCCGATGAACTCAAACATCCAGAGCTGAGCTAACGATGTTCCGATGAATAAACTCCAACATCCTGAGCTGTGCCAAACGTGTCCCTAGGAATGAACTCCAACACCCTGAGCTGTGCTAACCATGTTCCTATGAATGAACTCTAACACTCTGAGGTCTGCTAACCATGTTCCAATGAACAGCAATGTTAGCAAACTGCACAATTAACAAAAGAAGCAACTTCTGACTAAAACTATTAAGGTGTATCTGTGAAAACAAAGGTGAAATGGATCAATTTACTGCTGTTCACCAGAATTATTAGCAAAGTTGAAGTCTCTCATCTTTGCTCTTCTCTGTTTCTTAGAACTTTGTCTATTCACAAGGTAGCTTTCCTTTCCCTTCTCACCATGAAGTTAAAGTTCAAGTTTATTGTCATTCAATGGTACACATGTATATCACCAAATGAGACACAGCTCCTCCATGTCAAAGTGCACAACACAGTACATATAACTCCCATACAACACAGAAAATAATATTACCACAATTAACTAACAAATAATAAGGTGCAGTATCAACACAAGTTAAAAAGTACACAGTATAACATTACTTGCGTTTCATAAGTGATGGCTGTTTGGGTGATGGCAGGGTGTACAGTGGTCATACGGCCTGGGGAAGAAGCATTTTTCCATCCTAATTATTCTTGTCCTATTTCTCCTTCCTGATGGTAGTCAGTCAAAGAGATTGTTACATGAATGTCAAGGGATCATTGCAATGTTCAGGGCCCTGTAAATAAATATCTCGGAAGATAGACCTGAAGGATTCTCTCAGTGTTCCTCACAATTCTCTGCAATCCTCCTTGCGGTCAGATGCCCTGCAATTCAGTGATGCAGCTGATCAGGACACTTCTGTGAGTTCTCCTGTGAAAAATGGTTAGAATGGGGGGCTCCCATTTGGTTAGAGTAAGCTTTCAGAAGTTATCGACCAATATTTGCATCCTACTGTAGCATTGCTATTGAAAGCTCATTACACAAAGAAAAAGGCATAATATGTTTAAAACTGCCCCTATGATTCAAATTTTGACTCATCTGAGACTGTTAGATTTATCTCAGCTTTAGACTATTTGAGACATTCTCTTTGTTTCACATCCCTTGCTTCACCCACCCCCACTTTCCCAATTTTGATGTAAGTCTCTAGACTTAAAACATTAACTATTTTTTCACAGATGCTGCCTGACCTGCTGTGTTTATCCAGCATTTTTTGTTTTATTTCAGATTTCCAACACCTGCAGATTTAAAAAGCTCCCTGCTTTTTGTATGCACAGTACCTGTAATGTTTGCAACTTGCATTTATATGACATCTTTAACACAAGAGAACTTCCTAACGTGTATGCAAGGAATTTTTTCAGACAAATAAAATGATACTAAACTAAACAAAGAGGCAGTAACACAGATGGCCCACAACCAAGTTCTTTTTGTGGATTGGTAAGAGTGAAATGATCCAAGAAAAGTATAGAGACAAAGAGGTTTAGAAGCAAATTTCAATATTTAGAACTTAGATAGGATCATCAGCAATGGTGTGAAGCAAATCGGAGATGCAGTAAACTGGAGTTGGAAAGGAGATGGAACACTAGCCCAACAGGCTGGTATATGTCTAGGGGAAAAATGTCCAGCCACACACCAACCCCGCCTCCCGTATATCCAGGTACTGTGGGAATCAAGTTAATGCCGCGTAACACACACAATATCAAACTCACACCAGATACTGTTATGGAATATACTTTAAAGATTTTACTAAAACTAAATGAATACTACCAATACAGTATATATGGAGGAAAAGAAAATAAAGTAGAAGGTGCCAAACTTAGAGTTCTGTCAGTTTAGTGCACATCGTTGGAGCTCAGCCATCGAACCATTCGACCTCTCATCACTTTCGTCTGACCTCCACGTCCTTGCATCTGGAACCACCCTGGTGGCTGATCGAGCAGTGCAGCACACGTCCACCTTCTTCAGTATCTTCTTCCCGACTCCCGAAAAGACCGCAAAAACACCGCTCCCAGACCCACAAGACAAAATAACATTCCCCATTGGTTAACAAATGAATACAATCCCGTTATCAACAATTCTAAAGCTAAACAACTGTGAGAGAAAGCACTTATCATAACAAAGAAGCATTCCTACTCTTAACAAAACAAAGAAGCCATTTTGATTAACATACGCAGTACATTGTACAGAGATATTTATGGGTTTATGGGATTAAGAGGGAAAATAGATCAATGGTTTTAGGGTTGATAGTGTATTATTGTGAATTAGGAGGATAATGTTAAAGTTTGTACAGTGGGAAGTGGATTGCAGTTAAGAATAACTGGCATAGTCAAACTTAGATTTTGCAAAGACATGGATAGCAAAGGAGCTGTGACAGGGACACAGATCCTCTTGTGGTTCTCTCTAACTTCAATAGATGCATGATGGAGAGTATCCTGACTGGTTGCATCATGGCCTGGTTTGGAAAAACCAAAGCCCTTGAAAGGAAAAGCATACAGAAAGCAGTGGACACAGCACAGTCGATCACAGACAAAGCTCTCAGCATCATTGAGCATATTTACAAGGGGTGCTGAGACATTGTCAAGGGCCCCTATCATCCTGGACTTACTTGCTTCTCACAACTAGCATCAGGAGCAGGAACAAGACCCTTAGGTCCCACACCTCCAAGTTCAGGAACAGTTATTACCCTACAACTATCAGGATCCTGAACCAGTGTGGATAACTTCACTCCCCTCAATGCTGACTGACTTTCAAGAACTTTACAACTGATGTTCGTAGTATTATTTATTTAGTTTTTAAAATCTTTTGCATGATTTATCTTCTTTTTCACATTGGATGTTTGTCATTAAGTATAGTTTTTCATAAATTCTATTGTATTTAATTTTTCTCTAAATAACTGAATCTCAAGATAGTATATAGAGGCATATACAGTATGTAATTTGACAATAAATTTACTTTCAAATTTGGAAGTTGAGGATGTTGATGATTTCTTAGCTAACACTATTTAACACTGTCAACAAAATTCATAGAAATTAACTGTAGAAGTGTAAAATCTGGAAATAACAAATTAGTCATCATGGTATAGCAATAATTCTTAAAGTAAAAATATCCAATCCTCAAAAGTGTTGTCCGGTCATTGAGTTGGAGCTCTCTTGGTCTAGCAGACTTCCTTCAGACTTGCTGGAAGTTCAACTGGGAATTCACTTCCCAGTGTACTATGCCGACATGTCTAACATTCAACTTTCTGATCCATTAAAGATGTAATTAATAAATGTAGTGAGCAGCTGAGAGTTTGAAACTAATCCCTTTGAGATGCTGCTAAGCATTGATGCCCAGCATGGAAAATGACAATTTATTGGTAGCCTCTGTTTTCAATGACAAGGTAATTTTTTTCTCTCCATTTTGCATCACCTTTCCTGAACTCTCGTACCCTTTTCTGAGCTTCTGATCTAACTTATTGTTGTCAGATACTTTCTGGTAGTTAAGATTTATTTTCTGTATTCTCTCTGATAACTGACTCAGTTACAACCCCAAATGATCGCTGGACAAGAATTCAATTTCATTCAACACATACAAAGTGCTGGAGGAACTCAGCAGGCCAGGCAGCATCTATGGAAAAGTGACCAGTCGACATTTTGGGCTGAGATCCTTTAGCAGGACTGGAGAAAAAAAGATGAGAAGTCAGAGTAAGAAAGTGGGGGCAGTGGGTAGGAAGAAACACATGGTGATAGTTGAAGCCAGGGGAGTGTGGGGGGAGGAATGAAGTAAAGAGCTGGGACGTTGATTCGTGAAAGACATACAAGGCTGTAGAAGGGGAAATCTGTTAAGAGTGGACAGAAGAAGGGCAGAATAAAAATCCTAGGTTACGTAAAAGATATTTACAGAAGTCAAAAAAGAAGGTGGATTGGCATTGCCAAATTTTAGATTTTATTACTGAGCAATTAATATCCGATATTTGAAATGTTGGTTATGGGATTTGGATTTATCTCTTAGCCCTCATTGGGTAAATTTGGAAACTAAATCTGTACAAGGATTTTTGTTGTGTTCTATTTTAAGGACTTCTCTTTCCTTTGCTCTTTCTACATTGCATAAACGAATTGACAACCCAATACAATACACTCTACATATATGGTTTCAATTTTTGAAATTTTTTGGGTTGAATCAATTTGTTTTAGCAATTCCTATTGCACCCAATTTCTTTTTTTTCATCCCTCTATTATGGACCAAACCTATTTAGCTTGGAAGACTAAAGGTATACTATGATTTTCTGATTTATTTTGGATAATTGTTTCATGACTTTTGAACAGTTATCTAATAACTATAATTTGCCCAGATCTCATTTTTTTAGATATTTACAGATTAGGAACTTTTTAAACATCATACTTCCGACCTTTCCAAATCTAAATTCTATGGGTATTTTGAAGAAAATGGTAGAACTAAATCCTTTTCAGAAAAGTGTAACATCAAATATTTACAATATAAATATGAAAATATGTTCAGCTTTTTATAAAATTAAGAATGTGGGAAAGGGAACTTGTTTACTATTCCTGTTGAGAAATGGGATAAAATTCTTCAACTAGTTAATTCATCCTCTATATGTTCTAAACATTCGTTGATACAGTTTAAAGTTGTGTCCAAGGATAAATTAGCTCGTTGTTATTCCCATATAAATCCTATATGTGACTGATGTCACTCTGAGACAGCCTCTCTAACTCATATGTTTTGGTCATGTCCGTCTTTGAAAAAATATTGGAAAAACATTTTTGATATTATTTCTACGGTATTGAGTATTGATTTACAACCTCATTACTTCCATTTTTGGTTTACTAGTGATAGAGTCAATTCATTTATCTCCTTCTACTTGTCGGATGATTGCATTTCTTACATTAATGGCTAAAAGATCTATTTTGTTGAATTGGAAAGAGATTAATCCCCCTACCACAGTTCAGTGGTTTTCTCAAACTATGTTATGTTTAAATTTGGAAAAAATTAGAAGAGTCATATATGACCCTTCTATTAAATTCGAAAAGACTTGGAGGCCATTCATTCAATATTTTCATATGATGTAATCTGACCCTTTTCCAATCCTATTTTTTTCTGTTTTTGCTTATATATATGTAGAGAGGATCGGAGTTGATGACACAGATGATTCTTCATCTTTTCTTAGATATTACAAACAGCCAATGTTTCTTTCTTTTCTTTTTTTAGTTAGTGGTCAGTTTATTAGATTAATTCTTCTTTTCTGGGGTATTTTTTTTTCTTTTTTTCATATTGATATACATAGTTTGTTTTCTTTTGTCTTGTTTGTATTATATTCATATCATGTATGATTTTGGGAGACTTAACTTTATTGTACTTATTGTTTAAGTATCCTTTTATGTTCATTATAATTTTGTAATCCCAATAATTATGTATCAATTTTTGTTATCTCAAGATGTTGATATTGTTATAATCCCAGCCCCCTCCTTTGTGAGAATCGCAAGAGCACCCATCTGGGTGGTGGGGGGGTGGGGGTCAGTCGACCCAGTAGGAGAGAGAGAGAGAGAAATGTGCCGAATTGCACATCCCACTCGGGATGCAGAATAAGACGACAGCGACTATTGTCTCATGGAGACCACATGAAAAGCTCTTGGGCAAGGTGGGCTGGTTGAGACAGTGATTGCATCATCCCAACCTGATTGACACCTGCGACCCCGTGAGGAAGTATACAGGAGAGTCTCAGGGGGACAGCCCCTTCAGACGCACCAAGAAGACAAGAGAGAGGGATCCCGCAACAGCGGGAAGCCATTCTGAAGGAAGCCACGTGCGTTAGATTCCGGGATTGGAATTTGTGGCTGGAATCACAGAAAACCGCTTTTAACTAACATCGGGGAGAGAGAACCAACGCTCCCCCGATTTCACGGAAGCTTCATCAAGACTCGGCAAGTTCTTTCTCTTCTCCCCAATCTCTCTCTCTCGGTCGCCCCGCGTGAAACCCAGCGATTCTCAAAAGGCTGAGGCCTGTAGACTTCTGAGTGACTTTTATATTTCCAACGGACAATCTATTAACCCCTAGACAACAGTAGAGCTCACTTCTTAATGATGATTATTACTATACCCGCGCTTTAGATTGAGTATTGAAGATGTGCACTATCTGCATGTTTGTATTAACCTTACTTTTGTGACCCTTTATAAATAAAAACGTTTGAAAATCAGACGTTAGACTTCAACGGACTTCTCTATCTTTGCTGGTAAGTTATCCAGTTACGGGATACGTAACAATATTAATAAAAAGATTGAAAAAGCAGTTTTACAATTGGACTTCTTCGGAAATAGAAAATAACTCATCCATGGAAAGTTACCTTTCTCTCCCGAACTTTTCTGAAACCCACAAAGCCCACAAAGTTGTGCCAAACATGTCCCTACCTTAGAAATTACTAGTCTTACCTATAGTCTATTTTTCTAAGCTCCATGTACCCATCCAAAAGTCTCTTAAAAGACCCTATTGTATCCACCTCCACCACCATTGCCAGCAGCCCATTCCACGCACTCACCACTCTCTGAGTAAAAAAATCGCCCCTGACATCTCTGTACTTACTCCCCAGCACCTTAAACCTGTGTCCTCTTATGGTAACCATTTCAGCCCTAGGAAATATCTTCTGAATATCTACACAATCAATGCCTCTCATCATCTTATACACATCTATCAGGTCACCTCTCATCCTCTGTCGTTCAAGGAGAAAAGGCCGAGTTCACTCAATCTATTCTCATAAGGCATGCTCCCCATTCCAAGCAACACCCTTGTAAATCTCCTCTGCACCCTTTCTATGGCTTCCACATCCTACCTGTAGTGAGGCGACCGGAACTGAACACAGTTCTCCAAGTGGGGTCTGAATGGGTCCTATAAAGCTGCAATATTACCTCTTGTCTCCTAAACTCAATTCCACGATTGATGTAGGCCAATACACCGTACGCCTTCTTAATCATACAGTCAACCTGCGCAACAGCTTTGAGCGTCCTATGGACTCTGACCCCAAGATCCCTCTGATCATCCACACTGCCAAGAGTCTTACCATTAATACTACATTCTGCTATCAAATTTGACCTACCAAAATGAACCACTTCACATTTATCTGGGTTGAACTCCATCTGCCACTTCTCAGCCCAGTTTTGCATCCTATCAATGTCCCGCTATAAACTCTGACAGCCCTCTACACTATCCACAACACCTCCAACCTATATGTCATCAGCAAACTTACTAACCCATCCTTCCACTTCCTCATCCAGGACATTTATAAAAATCACGAAGAGTAAGGGTCCCAGAACAGATCACTGAGGCACCCAACTGGTAACCGACCTCCATGCAGAATATGACCCATCTACAACCACTCTTTGTCTTCTGTGGGCAAGCCAGTTCTGGATCCACAAAGCAATGTCCTCTTGGATCCCATGCCTCCTTACTTTTTCAATAACCCTTGCATGGGTTACCTTATCAAATGCCTTGCTGAAATCCATACATCTACATCTACTGCTCTTCCTTCATCAATGTGTTTAGTCACATCCTTATATTTTTTTTTACTGTTTGATAATCACTGTCAAGGCAACTACCACTAACTTCCTAGAATAGATGGGACAAAGCACCTGTTTAGAGTATTCTGATTTAATTGGTTTGGCACAACATTATTGACCAAATAGCTTGTACTTGTACTGTAGTATTCTAAGACATAGGAGCAGATATGGGTTATTTAGCCCATTGAGTCTGCTCAACCATTCCAACAGGGCTGATTTATTCTTCCTCTCAACCCCATTCCTCTGCCTTCTTTCCGTAGCTTTTGACTTCCTTACTAATTAAGAACCCATCAACCCCCACTTTAAATTTACCCAATGGCTAGGCCTCCACAACTGTTTGTGGCAATGAATTGTACAGATTCACTGCTCTTTGGCTGAAGATTTAATTATTGGCTTAATTATTTAATTAAGGACCTGCTGAGTTCCTGAGGCATTTTTTGTGTGTTGTCCTGGATTTCCAGCATCTGCAGAACCTCTTGTGTTAATCTATCTCCAGCCTTTCTGCTGAAAGAGTTGGGAAGGGAATTCTTGCATTCAGATCACACAAGGTAATTACGTGACAAAGGATTTCCAGGTCAGGATGATGCATAACATGAAGGGAAATCTGCCAGTGTACAACCAAAATTGAGAATTGCATGCTGTTGTGCACAACTCATTACATTGACTATTTAATAACACAAAATGCTGGCAGGACAGCAGGCCAGAGGGTGACTCCTGATGAAAGCGGCCCAAAATGTTGTCACTACCTCCTCCCATAGATGCTGTCTGGCCTGCTGAGTTCTGCCAGTATTTTGTGTTTTTATTTATTTCCAGCATCTGCAGATTCACTCATGTGACATTGACTATTTACTTGTCCACCATTATTTGTGATTAGATGTGGGAACACTGTCAACATGATCTATTGGCTGTCCTATCATATAGCCTGGTCTCTCCCATGCAGTCCTGTACTGCTGCTTCACTACATTTGTTCCTCATCATTTTCCAGTTTGTATGTTTCTGCTCTTTCTCAATCTTCTGTTGTTGCTGAACCAGAGTTAATCCCATGGTTTGATTCCATAACCTATGGACTCATTTTCAAGGACTTTATAACTCTTGTTCTCAGTTTTATTTATGTTCTTCTCATTATTAGTTCTTTTTTGTATTTGGACAGTTCACCTTGTGCACATTGAATGTTTTAGCAGTCTTTTTATGTAGATTTTTCATTGATTCTATTGTATTTCTTTGTTCCGGTGTGAATGCCTCTGAGTAGTATATGGTGACATATATGTCCTTTGATAATAAATTTACTTTGAACTTTGAGTTTAGTGATAGAGTGGAGGAAGGGTCGGGTCATGAGGTTAAAGATTACAGTGGTGCATGTTTCTCATGGATATTCAGCTTTGAGTTGCTAGGCTTCTTTTATCCAATTAGCACAATTGTAGTTACTAAACTTCCACTGTTATGGACCTATTCACTCACCAGCAGCAGACTGGTTAGGATGAGGCCAGGGAGCTTTATCCCTCATTGTTATTTTATTGCCTGCTGCAGATCCACTGTGGCAACCACGTCCTGAAGTGCTTGGCCAGCTCAGTCACCAGTGGTGCTAACAAACCTCTCCTGGTGATGGACATTGAAGTCATTTTATGTCTTTGCTGCCTTTAGTGTTTCTCCAAAATGTTATTCAACATGAAGGGGTTCTGATTCATCTTCAGAAGGACAACATTGGATAAGTGTCCTTGCACATGTTTAGTCTGTTGCTATGAAGGATCATCTCTATATTTGTGGACTTCAAGAAGGCACAGGTCAACAAGGGAATAAAGAACACAGAATCTCTTGGTGTGCACAGATCAGATGACAGAATCTGGACCCTCAACATGTCATCAACAGTCAAAAAGGCACAGAAATCAGAGACCATTTATTATGTACACCTGAACATCTGCTCATTACTGGAAATATCTAATCAGCCAATAATGTGGTAGCAACTCAATGCATAAAACCATGCAGATATAGTCAAGAGGTTCAGGTGTTGTTCAGACCAAACATCAGACTTGGGAAAAAGTTATATTTGTGATTCCAGAAGCTAATTGAAAGAAAACACAGGAGCTGGGATACTTACCTACTTAGGTTTTCATTCCCTTTATGTTAGTGAGGTGCTATCTTATGATGTAGTGGCATAATGGCATATGACTTTCACATGCTTCTTACACATAACCCATTATGAATGATCTAAACAGAGAATGCTTAATCAAATAGCATATTTATTGCACAGTAAATTTTAAACTGTCAAGTTCAGTCCTAAAGATTAATTGCTGTGGAGGATTTTGTACTCTTGTGGAATGACATCTTTCCTGTTGGAAGTTTTCACTCTGCTTGGCTGTAAAACAATCACAGGATCTAGGGCCTTCCCAGTGTTGGTTGTGGGAGTTGACTATGAGATTGCAGGATACCTTTATGTGTTCTGACAACTCTGGCTAACTTTCTTAGAGTCATAGAAAAGCACAGCACAGAAACAGCTCCTTCAGCCCATCTAGTCCATGCTGAACCATTGAACCTGCCTAATCCCATTGACCTGTACCCAGACCATAACCTTCCATACCCCTACCATCCATGAACCTAGTTAAACTTCTCTTAAACGTTGAAATTGAGCTTGTATGCAGCGCTTGCACTGGCAGCTCCTTCCACACTCTCAGTGAAGAACACCTCATATTCCTCTGCATTCAATTCCATCTGCCATTTTCAGCCCATTTTGCCAGCTGGTCCAGATCCAACTGCAATCTTTAATAGCCTTCCTCACTGTTCATTACACCCCCAGTCTTGGTGTCATCTACAAATTTCCTGATCCAGTTTATCACATTATCATCCAGATCATTGATATAGATCAGCGGTCCCCAACCACCGGGCCACAAGCCTGTGCTACTGGGCCATGAGGAAACGATATGATTTGGCGGTATGAACTGATATGAGTCAGCTGCACCTTTCCTCATTCCCTGTCACGCTCACTGTTGAACTTAAACACATGTGAGGTCATTTAGTACGTGAGGTCATTACCCACGCGAGGTCATCAGTCGGTCATTAACCTACAACTAATCAATGAGTAAAAAACAAACGTTGCTTGAGAGTTTCTTTGTAACAGGTGGTAGGGGACATAAAAGGCCTAATGATGATGATAACGCAGAAACAGCTGAGGCCGAGACTGCAAAAAAAAAGCTTCCTTCAACAGAAAATACAATGAGTCGTATATACAATATGGCTTTAATGCGACCAGAGAGTTGCACACTCCAAGCCCCCTGTGTGTGTGAGACAAGCTGTCTAAATGAGGCAATGGAACCCTCAAAACTGCTTCAGCACTTAAGTCCAAGCACCCTGCACTTAAAGACAAACCTATTGGGTTTTTCCAGTGGAAAAAATGTGAGCAACTGGGAAAGAAGCAAGTGCTGTGTGTCATAGTCTGGATTGGGTTCCCTTTAAATTTACCTTGTTTGTGTTATGATCTGGACTGTTGACTCCTTGTTTCCCTTTATTCCCTGTTTTCCCATGTCCCTTGGGCTTGGTGATTAAAGGCAATTTACTCTCGATGAACCGGCCGTTTATAAGTTTCCGGCTTCAGCCGTTTGGGACGAGAGTGTTATGGAGCGTTAACAAAGTCACCAAAGCTAGTGCGAGCCAAAGTCATCTAGCCGGAGCCATCTAAGTTTCTTGCCGGAGCAAGCCAAGTCTCCTCCCGAAGCAAGTGCCAGGAAACTGCCTTCCCTTGGCAGAGCGGGTCCGGCAAGGTTAACCTGCCAGGGTGAGTCAGGAGCTCACCGCGACTTGGAGCATCTTGTGCCTAGTTATAGTACCATCTATCATTGTGTGGTCTCCGTATCCATGTCATGTGTTTAAAAGTGGTCACTGCCCTGTAACCTAGAAGGGTCTTGATCCTGAGTCAAGAAGAGTCCCAACTCCGTCCTGTGTCTAAGCAGGATTCCCAGCTCAGTGTTTTATGTCCTGTGTATGAGTCTGTCCCGTGAATAAGAAGAGTCCCAGCTCTGTGCCCTATGTCTAAGGTGGATTCCCGGCTCAGTGTTCTATGTCCTGTGTTCAAGTATCAAGTCCAAGCTCTGGTGATCAAGTATCCAGACCAAGCTGCGGGTTCAAGTATCAAGTTCTGGCTCCAGGTTCAAGTATCAAGTTCTGGCTCCGGGTTCAAGTATCAAGTCCTGGCTCCGGGTTCAAGTATCAAGTCCTGGCTCCAGGTTCAAGTATCAAGTCCTGACTCCAGGTTCAAGTATCATTTCCTGGCTCCAGGTTCAAGTATCAAGTCCTGGCTCTGGGTTCAAGTATCATTTCCTGGCTCCAGGTTCAAGTATCAAGTCCTGGCTCCGGGTTCAAGTATCAAGTCCTGGCTCTGGGTTCAAGTATCAAGTCCTGGCTCCGGGTTCAAGTATCAAGTCCTGGCTCCAGGTTCAAGTATCAAGTCCTGGCTCCAGGTTCAAGTATCAAGTCCTGGCTCTGGGTTCAAGTATCAAGTCCTGGCTCTGGGTTCAAGTATCATTTCCTGGCTCCAGGTTCAAGTATCAAGTCCTGGCTCCAGGTTCAAGTATCAAGTCCTGGCTCCGGGTTCAAGTATCAAGTCCTGGCTCCAGGTTCAAGTATCAAGTCCAAGCTCTGGGTTCAGGTATCAAGTCCCGGCTCCAGGTTCAAGTATCAAGTCCTGGCTCCGGGTTCAAGTATCAAGTCCTGGCTCTGGGTTCAAGTATCAAGTCCTGGCTCCGGGTTCAAGTATCAAGTCCTGGCTCCAGGTTCAAGTATCAAGTCCTGGCTCCAGGTTCAAGTATCAAGTCCTGGCTCTGGGTTCAAGTATCAAGTCCTGGCTCTGGGTTCAAGTATCATTTCCTGGCTCCAGGTTCAAGTATCAAGTCCTGGCTCCAGGTTCAAGTATCAAGTCCTGGCTCCGGGTTCAAGTATCAAGTCCTGGCTCCAGGTTCAAGTATCAAGTCCAAGCTCTGGGTTCAGGTATCAAGTCCCGGCTCTGGGTTCAAGTATCAAGTCCTGGCTCCGGGTTCAAGTATCAAGTCCTGGCTCCAGGTTCAAGTATCAAGTCCAAGCTCTGGGTTCAGGTATCAAGTCCCGGCTCTGGGTTCAAGTATCAAGTCCAAGCCTCGGGTTCAAGTATCAAGTCCAAGCTCCGGGTTCAAGTATCAAGTCCAGGCTCCGGGTTCAAGTATCGTCCAGGCTCAGAGGTGGTGTTCCGAGTCCTGGCTCTGATCCCCAAGCTCCAAGTCCTAGCTCAGACCCTGAGTCCCAGTCTAGTCCAGGGCCTGAGTCCTTGTCCATTACGCCTATTCCCACTTCCACTTTGCTCTCCTTGATTTCTTTCTGTTCAATCCTTGTTCTCCTTCTAACTAATAATAAACTCTATTTAGTTACCCTACAAAACTTGTTTGTGTCCTGTACTTGGGTCCTCCCCCAGCACCCTTGCCCCCAGATTGTGACACTGAGAGCCATCACCTCCACAAATGCTGCTGCTCTGAGAGCGTTGTACTTAGTGGTCAGCTGTATTATTAAGGCTAAGAACCTTTTCAGTGTTGGTGCCAAGGACGTGTGCCGTGAACTGTTGGGAAAAGCTGCAGCTAACAAGATGACACAAGTTTTTCTTTTAGCTACCACAGCTTCAAGGAGAATCAATGACATAGTGGAGGACATGGAAGCACAGCTGTTGGAATGGCTTAACGAGTCACCATGGTATGTTATCCAGGTCGACGAGCCTACCAACGTCGACAACTAGGCAATATTGCTGGTTTATGTGCAATATATATATTTCAAGACGATGTGCACGAGAATATGTTGTGTGCGCTGCCACTGCCAATGAACACAACTGGGGCAGAACTATTTAAATCTTTGAATGACTACATGTCAGGCAAATTGGACTGGTCATTCTGTGTTGGAATATGCACAGATGAGGCTGCAGCTATGATGGACGGCTGTCTGGTTTCACTCCCCAAGTCAAAGAGGTTGCTCCTGGATGCCAGTCTACACACTATGTCATACACAGGGAAATGCTGGCTCGCAAAAAAATGTCACCTGATCTTAACAGCGTATTGAGTGACGTTGTTGAAGTTAACAATCACATCGCAGCAAAAGCCCCTTAACTCACATCTGTTTGAGCAGCTTTGCAAGGAAATAGATGCAGAGCACAAACGCCTTCTGAAGTCAAGTGGCTATCAAGGGGGAGAGCCCTGGCCAGGGTTTTTGAGTTAAGAGAGCCACTACAGAGTTTTCTTTCAGGAAAAAACTCACCACTGGCAGCACACTTCAGTGACGAGGAGAGGATAGCAAAACTCGCTTATCTGTGTGACATCTTCAACCTGCTCAATGATCTCAATTTGTCACTTCAGGGGAGAATGACAACTATCTTCAAGTTGGCAGATAAAGTGTCTGATTTCAAAGCCAAACTGGAACTGTGGGGAGGGCAGTGGACAGGGGCATATTTGACATGTTCCCAATATTAGCTGGGATTTTGGGAGGGGCTGAGGCTGCACCGTCCTTCTCACAGCTGGTGCGCAATCATCTATCTTCGCTGTCGACAGAATTTGAGCATTACTTCCCAACCGCAAATGACCCAGGACATGCAAAGGAATGGATCCGTGACCCATTTGTGAATGTCCTCGGTGAATCATCTATGTCAGCGTGGGAAGAAGATCAACTCCTTGAGCTTGCAAATGACAGTGGGCTGAAAAGTATGTTTGACATAACATCTCTGCCGGCATTCTGGATCAAAGTTAAGGCTGAATATCCTGAGGTAGCCACAAAAGCACTGAAAATGCTGCTCTGCGAATTGGGGTTTTCTGCAATTGATACAATGAAAACTAAATTGGGGAATAGACTGGACATAAGGAACCCCCTTCAAGTATTGCTATCTCCCATCACCCCTCAATGGGACCATCTTGTTGCAGAGAAATAAGCCCAGGGCTCCCACTAATTCAACGATATCGGTGTGTTGCAATGATTTTATATGTTCATATGAGGAAAATATGCGCTGTGTGTTTAATATCCAAACATAACTTAAAATATTATGATGCTATTGACTTATAAGTGACTTATAGTTGACTTAACACTATATTCATGCAACAAAAATATGTGCTGTGTGTTTAATATTAAATTTGTTAGATAAACCCTTTTAGAAATGAAATTGAGTGCATTAGCCACTTTTAAGTGACTTATAGTTGACTTATCACCTACAAAAGTTTGTATATTCTGGTTGTGATTAACACCCCTTCCACCCCCGTCGGCTGGTCTGCAAGAATATTGTCAATATTAAACCAGTCTGTGGTGCATAAAAGGTTGGTGACCCCTGATATAGATGACAAACTACAAAGGTTCAGCACTCCAATCAGAGAGGCAACCATCTACTACCCCTCTCTGGCTTCTGCCACAAAACTAATCTCCAATCCAATTTACTACCTCAGCTTGAATGCCAAGCAATTAAACCTTCTTGACCAACCTCCCATGGGGGACCTTGTCAAATGCCTTGGAGAAGTCCATGTAGACAATATCCACTGTATTACCTTCATCAACTTTCCTGGTAACATCCTTTAAAAATTCTTTAAGTTTGGTTAGACATGACTTACGATGTGGAAAGTCATGCTAACTACCCCTAATCATTCACTGCCTATCAAAATACTCATATATCTGGCCTCTCAGAATGCCTTTCCCACTACTGATGTCAGGCTCACTAGCCTATAATTTCTTGGATTATTAAACAGCAGAACAACATTAGCTATTCTCTGGTTCCTGACCTACCACTAAGGTTGATATAAATATCTTTGCTTCGGCCCCTGTAATATTTGCACTTGCCTCCTACAGTGTCCAGTGGAATATGTTGTTAAGCCCTGGGGATTTATCCACTTCAATTTGTTTCAAGACTGCAAACAGCTCCTCCTCTGTAATCTGTATAGGGTCCATGACATTGTTGCTGCTTTGCCTCACTTCCATAGACTCCTTGTCTGTCTTCTGAGTAAATACAAATGCAAACTATCTAAGTAAGATCTCCCCCATCTCTTTTCATTCCATGGATAGATTACCATTCTGATCTTCCAGAGGACCAATTTTGGCCCTTGCTATCTCTTGCTGTAATCATATCTGTGGAATCCCTGAGGATTCTCCTTCACCTTGTCTGCCAAGGAAACCTGAGGTCTTCTTTTAGCCCTCCTGATTTCTTTCTTAATTATTCACTTGCATTTCTTATACCTCATTTATTTCTGCCAGCCTATACCTGTTCCACACCTCTGTTTCTTTCTTACAGGGCCTCCAAGGTTACCTAAACCTGGTATCTTGTATTCTTTTCTAACAATGTCCTCTGTCCTCTGCAACTGATCAAAGTACTGTCTTGAAGTAACATCAGACGTAATCTTCACCATGTTGGAGAGTGGTCCAGTTCTTAATCTTTCCAGATACCCACATTTGATCATCTCTCTAGTCCTTCACAAGGACTGCTGGTCCAGGAGTGGAACATCAGAGCTCCTTGTTTGAGAAGCTCTTAATTTGTCTCAGATGTTTGTCCTGCATACTCCTTCTGAGATTGCTTTGAGGATATGCACATGGGAGTGCAAGGGATGACCCAGGATCAGCATAACTGGTGAGTTGTTGGTTGTGGAGAGAACTGCATTACAGTATGCAAGGAGGAAATTAGTGAGCTTCTGATTCAGTTTTATAATGTATTCTGCTGACATTGTTCATACTGTATTCTTTAGGCAAACTTTCCACCAAGCCATTTGCAGATGTAATATGTTTTACTCAGGAATATCTCAAACGGTTTTGCACAAACTGTGTCTGTTGTCACTGACAAAGTGTTCTGGAACAACAGTCTTTGAGAAAAGGTTTATCAACACATCAACTGTGTGCAAGGCTGTAGTGGATGCTATTGCAAACTCTTCTAGCCACTTTGTAGCTGCATCCACTCTACCAATAAATTTGTGCCTATGAATGGTCTGACAAAATCCACATGAATCCGCTGACCACCCCCAGGAATGCAGAGTACCTGCTTTTGGCATCTTCTAGACATGTTGGAATGCTGAAAAGTGCATAGCAAGCTGCTTGATCTGCTGATCTATCCCAGTCCACCGGACAAAGATTTGAGCCAATGCATTCATCTTGACCACACCTAGATGATCCTCCAATACTTTAGCTCTTATCTTGGATGGTACAACAACTTTCAATCCCACATGAGGTAATCTCATCAAGGGCAAGTTCATTAAGCACTGGTAAAAATGGGAGAACTTGGACTTCTTCACATTCTAGTCATTTTGGGTTGCCATATCAGCCTGAGACAGTGTGAGGTTGTTTCAGGTTTCCCCTTTGATCATCTTGGTGATAATAGGGAGACCTTTGATTTGTATTAGGGCAAGTACCTCAAGAGTTCTGTATTCTTTTGTAATTTTTTTCTGACACTTCCTTTTCCAAGAGTAAATGGGACAACCCATTAGCATTTCCATGGTTAGTTGTCCTCTTGAATTCGAACTTGAAATCGTGTCCTCCAAGAAGCAGAGCCCATCTCTGCATTCAAGCTGCTGTTGAAGAAACACACTTCTGTGGATTGAAAATTGACACCAGTGGTTGATAAACAGTACAGTAATGAGGGTAAACACTCTCTCATGCAGGTAGTGGTTGAAACCTCTAACATCCAAAACCAGAATCAAGGCCTATCTGTCAATATGTGCATGAGTTTTCTCTGCAGTGGTAAGGGAACAAAATGCAAAGCCGATGGGGCATTCACTTACATCACTCATAACATGCAACATGTTTGTAAGGATCCACTGAAACTTGGAAAGAATTTCTTCAGTCTTCATGTGACCTAGCTCACTGGCTACTTTGTTATGGATAATATAAGGAATCAGATGGCGTTTGTCAAGCTTGGGTGCAGCATTTTCATTTAATACTGTTTTATCTTCAATATGTTTGAGTTTCCCAATGCAATTGACTCTAATGCAGGGGATGTGGCATGCAAACAGTGGATGGATTTACAATCAAGTTTTCATTTTCTCAGCCAATCATGGCCCACAATACTGACCCTTCTGTTTTTATAACATACAAACCCGATGTGTCTTTTTGATTGTTGTATTTCATTGTTCTGAATATCGTTCCCATGGGAATTATCTTTTTTCAGTATAAGTTCTTAATTCAATATGTCATTTTGTGAATGACAGAAACAGTCAAGCCCATTTTAATTAATTTACCATCAGTTCTGTTGTAAGCCATATTACTTGTCTCTTGTTAGTTTTCACATTGTAATTCTCAAGGCTACTCAGTCCTGTGTTACTCTCGTCATTATCAGATTTTTCATCAAACACATGCAAATTAGTGCTCTTTCAGAAAGTGCAACTTGACTTTTTATCTTTTTCTCTTCCCTGTGCAGTCATTTATTTTGTCTGTCTGACATATTCTTTGTCTGTGTCCTACTTTGTTGCATTTTTTTGTGTTTAAACTTTCCTTGGCCTGTTGTATGTCAACCCCTGCCACAACAGTAACACAATTTGTTAGTTCAGGCTGGTTTCTGTTTAAACCTTGCAATTTTGTTCACACTCATTTTCATTCCTGACTGCAACTCAGTTGTGTCCCTGGCTGCTGTTTCCATTGATACAATGATTTCAACTGCTTATTTTTAAAAAAATGTGAGTTATGCTTCAGCTAGAAATCATTTTTGAGTGCTTTCTTGTATGATTCCACAAGCTAAATTATCTCTCAGTGATTAAATGATTAAGCCCATCACTTAACTGACAATGCTTGAGCAAATTCTTCTATTCAGCTATGAAAGCTGAAATGGACTTCCATTCATTTTGATTCTGCTTATGAAACCTAAAGTATTTTGCATTCAACAATAATTTTGGTTCTAAATTTTCCTGCATTACATTTAAAATATCAGCAAAGATCATTTCAGCTGTTTTGTTTAGAGCAGTTATACTTCTAAGCAAACTGTATGCGTTTCCATCAATTGCACTCAGCAAGACTGGCTTTTCATCAGCTATTTCATTTACATCCAAATACTGTTCAATAGACATCATCCAGTTATCTGTCAATCAAACACGTCTATCTTTCTGACAAAGGCAGTCATTGTTTCAGTTTTTTCATATTATTATCACCTGGTGTTATCTGTTTATGAACCCATGGCTGTACTCTTTGCATTTAACTTAGTCAGTTTTCTGCCTTTTTAAAAAAAAAAATTCAAATGTTTCTCTCCTCTTCTGAAGTATGAAATGTTGCATTTCAATAGGCAGGCAATCATCTTGAATTTGTTTTAAAACTTTTTCATCGCAACTGCTATGTTTCATAACTCCAGAAACTACACAAAAGAGAAGCATAGGAGCTGGGATACTTGGCATCTGTTTTCCTTTTTTTTAGTGAGGCACTGACGTGGTGGAATAATGACATACTGTATGTCATTCATGCATAGCAGTCTCTGGAATTTACAGAGAATAGTACAAAAAACATACAAGCAAAAAAATGAATCTATGGAGCAGCAGTTCTGCGGGCACATTAATGAAAAGGTCAGAGAAGAATGGCCAGATGTTTCAAACTGGCAGGAAGGTAACAGTAACTCAGATAACCATGTTACAACAGTGGTGTGCTGAAGAACATCTCTGAATGTATAACATCTCGTACCTCAAAGTGGATGGGCTACTACAACATGTCACTTTTCAATGGTCACTTTTCTAGATACAGAGGTACAGTACTTAATGAAGTGGCCTCTGAGTGCTTCAAGTAATCTACTCCAATTGTCTATTTCTGGTAAAAAGTAAGATGTTAGACAGGGAAATTTCATTTTATTATCAATCCAATCAATGCAGCTTGCATTTCATTTCATCATAATGCTAACTACACTATTTTACACACACACACACACACACACAAACATATATATACACGCACACACATTGTTTCCCTCCATTTGGGAATAGGAAAATTTAAAGTTCATGTTGGTATTTAAGGTAAACACAAAAGCTACCAACTGCATACTTTTAATCAGTCAGTGATAATATATTTTCAATTAAAAGGGGCTGTCTGCAGGTATATTTTAAAGTAATGTGACAATAGTGTGTTTTTATGACACATGTATCTTTTTGATATCCAATGGCAACCATATGGCAAGATTTTAACAGCTGGAAAACATTTCAATTTTCCAGCTGACAAGTTAAACCACTACCAAACTGCCAACAACTTTTGATCAGAAACACAATGTTCATTATTCTAGACATTATTTGTTGTGACATCAAATCAAATCTGACACTCACACCTCACCATCACCCAACCTCTTCAGTGTTTAGAACTGTCAAAAGCACACAATCTTTTGCAAAGTGGTTTAATTTCAAATAGATTATCTGATTAATTAATAGAACAAATTCTGTGATTATCTGCATATTTGGACTTATGGAAAAGACTCAGTAGAAATGAAAATTATTTCTTAATTGAATAGGTTATTGGTGTCATATTGTTAGTTTCCATTATTCTAGCTTAATTGTGGAATTGAGGTAACCATTGTGCAAAATTAATATATACAAAATGTTGGAAATATGAGGTGTTGCTCCTCCAACCTGAGAGTAGACTCATCGTGCCAGTAGAGGTCATGGACTTATATACTGGAATGGGGATTGGAAATGGAATTTAAATGATTGGCCATCGGGAAATCCTGATTATTGCAGATGGAACAAAGATGCTCGACAAAGCGTTTCCCCCCAATCTATGTCTGCACTTCCAATCTGAGAGTGGCCTCCTCTGTTACTACTATGATGAGGCCTTTCTCAAAATGGAGGAGCAACACCTCATATTCCATCTTGGTAGCTTCCAACCTAATGACATGAACTTCGATTTCTCCAAATTGTGGTAATTTTCCCCTCCCCCTTCCTTCTTTCTCCATTCCCACTCTGGGTTATCCCTACGTTTTCTCTTCTCCTCAACTGTCTCATCATCTCCCCCTGGTATCCCTCCTCTTTCCTTTTGTTCTATGATCCACTATCAGCTCACATTAGAATCTTTCTTCTTCACCTATCACCTCCCAATTCTTCATTTAATTCCCCCTCCCAACCCAACTGGCTTCACCTATCACCTTCTAGCTTATACTCCTTCCCCTCTCCTCACTTCTTATTCTGGCTTTTTCCCTTTTCCTTTCTAGTCCTGGTGAAGGGTCTTGGCCCAAAATGTCAACTGTTCCTTTTCATTGATGCTTCCTGACCTACTGAGTTCCTTCAGAATTTTATAGGTTTTACTCTGGATTTTCAGCATCTGCAGGATCTCCTGTGTTTATAATTGCACAAAATTACACATGACCACTTTGAATTCATCATTAGTCTTAACCTGACTTAGGATATCCCTTTATTTTTTTTTACAAAAGAACTGTGAAACCTTTACACAAGGAGATACTACAAGAATTCAGAACACATAACAAGACCTTACAAAGCACTTGTTATAAACATATGTAAGGCTGTAGCCATTATTTTAAATCCAGCATCATAGCACTTCAGTCACATTCTAGAAATGAAACGGATTTTCAATAGTATAAATTGGTTAGTTGTTGGTTTTAAATGTTAGTGATGCTATATAGTAGATGATGACCAACTGTATAATAAAGTGCAGGTTATGTGTTACAATTATAGAGTTAAAATAAAAAACTAGCTACCCACAGTGGACTATTACACTTCTAAGTGCTGATGTTATTAATAATTACAATTGATTAATTAGGCCACAAATAAGGAAGTGTACATTTCTGGTTATCACTAAACGACATGGAGCGACAGCACTAGAGAGAATACAGAATAAATTTATAAGGAAGTTAGTGGTGATTATTTATTTATTTTATTTAGCAATACAGTGCAGAACAAGTCCTCCCAGCTCTTCAAGCCACACCACCCAGCAACTCTGGATTTAACCCTAGCCTAACCACAGGACAATTTATAATGACCAACTATGCTACAAACCAGAGTTCTTTGGACTTTGGACTGTGGGAGGAAACCAGAGCACTGGGAGAAAACCCATTCCACAGGGAGGATGTACAGACTTCTTACAGATGATGTCAGACTGGGACTTCGAACTCTGACACCCGAGCTGTAATAGTGTCATGCTAACTGTAATGCTACTGTGGTACCATATGCTCATGAGTACAGTCTGGTTAGGCTGGGATTGTTTTCGGTGGAGTGTAGGGGACTGAAGGAGGTTTTATTAAAGCTGTACAAAATTGTGATCAACCTTGGCTAGTTAGACTGAAAAAGGTTGATTACTTTTGCAGATAAGTCCGTATCTAGGGAGTGCAGATTTAAGTTAATGGGTTAAGAAGATTAAAGTGGAGTTGGGAAAATATTATTTCACTTCATGAACGCCAGAGATCTAAAACTTGCTGCCTGAGAGGATGATGAAGGTAGCAACTCCCACCTGGGTGAGCACTTGAAAAATCATAACTTGCAAGGCATTGGAATATGTAGTGGATTAACCTTATATCAGACAAGGACACGATGGGCTTAAAGGCCTCCTTTCTGTGCCACCACTTCCTAGTCTTCTATGAAGACAGTTTATATTTCTTATTTACTTACAGAATGGTAATGAAAAATGATTAATTTCCATTTCAGGTACCCAGTTAATCTCAGTTTAAGCAGGTCAACTCTTTGAGTGATTATGCACAAAGTTTGGAGTTAATAACTCATCTCCTTCTACATTAGGCCACAAACTTATCAGTCACCCCGGTGAGTTATTAACTGAGAAGTTATTAATTTCAAACTTTGTGCATAATCACTTAAAGAGTTGAACCGCACGTGCATGTAACGAGAGCTGTATAACATCTCCTTCTACCATAGGCCATGAACTTATCGATCACCCCTGCTGTGGACACTTTCTGGACATTTGAATTTGTATGCTCCATGACTGCTTGACTAAGTGTGTAAATGTAGGAGGGGACTATGTTGAAAGATAAATGTGCTAGGTTTTCTAAAATTGACTCCTACCTTAGGCCATGAACTTTATCAATTGCCCCTCGTAAATTTCAATTACACTGATTCTGTGGCCTCTCTAAATCAGAGCACCTTCTTTATTCCAATTGGATTGCGATTGCGACAATTTGAAATGGCCAATACATGTTAATTGATTTTCAGCCTAGTGTTCTATAGTTAAATGCTGTTTTTTTTTAAACAGTTAATTGCATTGTGCAGGAAACACAAACTTATCAAACATTTCTACTCATAGTGAAACTGCAACCTATCCAATGCACCATAGATAGGTTGTAAGCATGATAGCATGAGCTGCTTTTGTCTTGATTATTCTAGTTCTTTGGGGAAATAAAATCATGCCTTTCTATCAACTGCACTAATCGTATTTCTATGTTTCCTAACCATTTACAGCCAAGCACAGATTGGAAGTGTGTTATTGAAATACCAATTCATTGCAGAGCAGAGGAATCAACTGAACCTGTCACCTGGAAGAATCACAAAAGATCACTGAATGAAGAGCTCTTGCTACTGAGGTCTTACAGGTAGAAACAACATCTAAATTCCTAATGTCAGATTATTCCAACAGTGGGATCTGATGTAGTTCCAGCTTCTTTGTAAATTATTCAACTGCAGTGGTCAATGTATAAAATAATGCATTGTAAATAAATAGGATTATTGGCTTTGGGCCAATTAAAACAAGTTTCAACATTCAGTAGCTGCTCCTATATCCTTATTTAATTCTAAAAAAAAATTACATCTTCACTCCCCTGAGCTCACCCACCATTAACAAGAAAACTTAACTTCTGCCTATGTGAACTGCACAATTCCTGGAGCCAATGTTTGGCAAATTAGTCTGAAGAATTTACAGTGAACTCATAGCAGGCAGCAAATCCAGTCTGTTGGCGTTTTCTGCTGTTGCAACTGTCGAAATGAGGAGGTGCTTCGATTGCTGTCAGATGAAATATTCTTTTGTGCTCTCACTAACACAGTCCTGCACATTGGCATTGGTCCTCAGTGTGGCATCTGCAGTCTCGGCATATTCAACCTCCTTTGTTTCGTTGGTGCGGTACGTGCCTTTGTGCTTGCACAACAAGCGTCCCATGATGGCCGTGATGCAGAGGGTGACAAAAATCACCACTGCTATCACACCTGCGGGTGAGAATGAAGGAGTCAAGTTATAGGAGCAGGCACAGCAGAAGGCAAGACTGTCTCATTGACAACCAACTAGATAATGCAAATACAAAAGTGGGCACAATGCTTTGGGTATAACTTGCTGAAAATTAAGTAAGGAATTTTTTTTCTGTGAATATCAGAATCAGATTTTTCACAAGAATGGTGTACAGGAACACCCTCTTCCCCTCTCCCGTCAGATTTCTGAACGGTCCATGAAAACCATCTCATAATTTCTCTGAGCAAACAAAAGGAAATCTGCAGATACTGGAAATTCAAAAACAACACACACAAAATGCTGGTGGAACACAGCAGGCTAGGCAGCATCTATAGGGAGGCGCTGTCGACGTTTCGGGCCGAGACCCTTCATTAGGACTAACCAAAAGGAAAGATAGTAAGAGATTTGAAAGTAGTGGGGGGAGGGGGAAATGCAAAATGATAGGAAAAGACCGGAGGGGGTGGGATGAAGCTAAGAGTTGGAAAGGTGATTGGTGAAAGTGATACAGAGCTGGAGAAGGGAAAGGATCATGGGACGGGATGCCTCAGGAGAAAGAAAGGAGGTGGGGGGAGCACCAGAGGGAGATGGAGAACAGGCAAACAACTAAGTATGTCAGGGCTGGGGTAAGAAGGGGAGGACGGGCATTAACGGAAGTTAGAAAAGTCAATGTTCATGCCATCAGGTTGGAGGCTACCCAGCCGGTAGGTGTTGTTCGTCCAACCTGAGTTTTGATTCATTTTGACAATAGAGGAGGCCATGGATAGACATATCAGAATGGGAATGGGACGTGGAATCAAAATGTGTGACCACTGGGAGATCCTGCTTTCTCTGGCGGACCGAGCGTAGGTGTTCAGCAAAATGGTCTCCCAGTCTGCGTCAGGTCTCACCAATATATAAAAGGCCACACTGGGAGCACCGGACGCAGTATACCACACCAGCTGACTCACAGGTGAAGTGTCGCCTCACCTGGAAGGACTGTCTGGGGCAATGAATGGTGGAGAGGGAGGAAGTGTAAGGGCAGGTGTAGCACTTGTTCCGTTTACAAGGATAAGTGCCAGGAGGGAGATTGGTGGAAAGGGATGGGCAGGACGAGTGGACAAGGGAGTTGCGAAAAGCAGAAAGGGGGGGAGGGAAAAATGTGTTTGGTAGTGGGATCCCGTTGGAGGTGGCGGAAGTTACGGAGGATTATATGTTGGACCTGGAGGCTGGTGGGGTGGTAGGTAAGGACAAGGGGAACCCTATCCCGAGTGGGGTGGCGGGTGGATAGGGTGAGGGCAGATGTGCGGGAAATGGGAGAGATGCATTTGAGAGCAGAGTTGATGGTGGACGAAGGGAAGCCCCTTTGTTTAAAAAAGGAAGACATCTCCTTCGTCCTGGAATGAAAAGCCTTATCCTGAGAGCAGATGCGGTGGAGACGGAGGAATTGTGAGAAGAGGATAGCCTTTTTGCAAGAGACAGGGTGGGAAGAGGAATAGTCCAGGTAGCTGAGAGAGTCTGTAGGCTTATAGTAGATATCAGTAGATAGGCCGTCTCCAAAGATGGAGACAGAAAGATCAAGAAAGGGGAGGGAGGTGTCGGAAATGGACCAGGTAAATTTGAGGGCAGGGTGAAAGTTGGAGGCAAAGTTAATGAAGTCGACGAGCTCAGCACGCGTGCAAGAGGCAATGCCAATGCAGTCGTCGATGTAGCAAAGGAAAAGAGGGGGATGGATACCGGTATAGCCTTGGAACATGGACTGTTTCATAAAGACAACAAAGAGGCAGGCATAACTGTGACCCATACGGGTGCCCATGGCTACACCCTTGGTTTGGAGGAAGTGGGAGGAGCCAAAGGAGAAATTATTGAGAGTAAGGACCAATTCCATTAAATGGAGGAGAGTGGTGGTAGAGGGGAATTGGTTAGGTCTGGAATCGAAAAACAACCAAAGAGCTTTGAGACCATCTTGGTGGGGGATGGAGGTATATAGGGACTGGATGTCTGTGGTGAAAATAAGACGGTGGGTGCCAGGGAACTTAAAATCATTGAAAAAATTCAAAGCATGAGAAGTGTCACGAACATAGGTGGGAAGAGATTGAACAAGGGGGGATAAGACAGTGTCAAGGTATGCAGAAATGAGTTCAATGGGGCAGGAGCAAGCTGAAACAATAGGTCTACCTGGACAGGCAGGTTTGTGGATCTTGGGTAGGAGGTAGAAACGGGAAGTGCAGGGTGTGGGAACAATGAGGTTGGTGGCAATGGATGGGAGATCCCCAGAGCTAATAAGGTTGGTGATGGTATAGGAGACAGTGGCCTGATGCTCCTTAGTGGGATCATGATCAATGCGTAAATAAGAGGAGGTATCAGACAGTTGTCACTGTGCCTCAGCCAGGTAGAGGTCAGTACACCAGACAACAACAGCAACCCCCTTATCAGTAGGTTTTATAGTGCGTTTGGGATTGGTGCGGAAGGAGCGGAGAGCAGAGCGTTTGGAAGGAGTTAGGTTGGAATTGGAACAGGGTGTGGTGAAGTCAAGATGGTTGATGTCCCATCGGCAATTAGCAATAAAGAGATCCAGAGCAGGCAGAAGACCAGAGCGGGGTGTCCATGAAGAGGAGGAGGGTTGAAGACGGGAGAATGGGTCATGGGGTGGGTGTAGGACAGTCCTTGTCAAAGAATTTCTCTTGATTGATTTTTTCCGACTATAGTGTTTTTTTTTGCCTTGCACTGTACTGCTGCTACAAAAGCAGCAAAATCCACAACACATGTTAGTGATAAGAAACTGAGTTTGGTTCTGATTCTGTAGGAGATCAACATTTTATGGGAAGGAGGGACTTTACTTCAAACCAGCTTTTTTGTATTGTTATTATCTTTCCTTCTTTCCATCCCTTCCTCTGTGAAACTTAGAACAAGTTTACTATATCAACTTTGCAGCTCTGATGGGAAAATAACAGCCTAAAAATTTAATTCAGATTTTCATTTCACAGTTGTTGTCTGACCTGTTAAGTTTTTTCCAGTGTTTTCAGTACCTAATGTACATTTCTACCATTCTGCCGGAGGGTAGTGGTGAAAGCAAATACAATAGTGGTGTTTATGAGGCTGTAGATAGATACATGTACATGCAGGGCTTGGAACTATGGAACATGTAAAGGTTTGGCATTGTTTTTGATGCAGATTATTAGGAGGCAAAGGGGCATCAGTGTTGTACTGTTCTATGTCATATTTTCTATGAAATAAATTGTACTGACTAATAAGATGTGTCAGGGTGAACTGCACCTCTGGAGCAGGATTCATTTATTGAAATGGGCCATGCCATCTTCTCATAGCTACCATCAGGTTGGAGGTATAGAAGTCTGAGATTCCATACAACCAAGTTCAAAAGCAACTCCTTCCTTCTAATCACTTGGTCCTTGAAGCATCCTGCACTACTTTAGGATAGCAATACTTATGATCATTTTTCACTACAATAGATACTTCTTGATTTTGCTCTTTCTTTGAAAAATTGTACATGTTATATTTAACTCAGGTCTTTCTTATGAATGCTGTGTCTATGATACTGTAAATTTTTGATTACACCTGTCCATGCAAATGACAACAAGCTCGACTTTGACGTGGCTCTGTAAAGGAGAATATTTGGGGGTGTCTTTTCCTCATCTGGGCTCTCTCAGTGAACTGAGCTGATGTTGAGGTTTGAACTGTGAAAGGATTGCTTGGCTAGTTTGATTTTGCAGGCTCCAAATGCAAAGTGTGTCTCTCTTAGAGGGTCCATTATTGGCCACTTAGTCAATGCCTCCTTCCTCTTGTTTTTAACCTGGGAGATGATACTACTGGCATTCTGCATGAACTTGCCTTTCAAAGCTTCTTTATCTACCTGTTCTGCTTGGCTAGGCTCAGTTTCAGCCTGCGTTGCATGACCCTGAACTTTAGGGCTATTAATTTCCTCACCACTGAAAATGATTTGCCAGCACAAAGCATATAATGATAAAGTTTCCACGCCTGCTGGGCCTTCCCACAGGTAGCTCTTTACCCTAGTAATACCTTCAATCACAAGCAGCTCTTTACCATAACACCTTCAGTCACAGGAGGCTCTTTTCCCTAATAATACCTTCAGTCACAGGTAGCTCTTTGCCCTAATACCTCCAGTCACAGGTAGCTCTTTTCCCTAATACCTCCAGTCACAGGTAGCTCTTTACCCTAATACCTTCAGTCACAGGTAGCTCTTTGCCCTGATACCTTCAGTCACAGGTAGCTCTTTACCCTAATACCTCCAGTCACAGGTAGCTCTTTACCCTAATACCTCCAGTCACAGGTAGCTCTTTACCCTAATAATACCTTCAGTCACAGGTAGCTCTTTACCCTAATACCTTCAGTCACAGGTAGCTCTTTACCCTAATACCTCCAGTCACAGGTAGCTCTCAGTGATATGTCCATAAGATGATAAGACATAGGAGCAGAATTAGGCTCTCCATCCTTCTCCCAATAACCTTTAATGCTGTGTCCAATCAATAACTTACCAATCTCTGCGTAAATACACCCAATGACCTGGCCTCCACAGCTGCCTGTGGTAACAAATTCCATAATACTCTGAGGTCTTTCCACTTATTGAGCACTTTATCCCTTGTAATAGTAACTGCACTCACTTCTCTTCCCTCATACCTTCAACATCTGGCACACTGCTAGTGTCTTTTACATTGAAGACTGATGCAAAATGCTCATTTAGCTCATCTGCCATCTTCTTGTCCCCTGTTATTATTTGTCAGACCTCATTTTCTAGAGGTCCTATATCCACTCTCATCTCTCTTTTATTTTTTTAAAGACTTAAAAAAGTTTTTACTATCCACATTGATATTGTTTGCCTGCTTGCATTCATATTTCCTCTATTTTCCCGCTAATTTTTGCTTTTTGTATGCCCTCTCTTTTGCTCTATACATCTGTCCTGCACCTTCCTAATTTTTCCCAGAAACTCACACCTTTGCTGTTCTGCTGTCATCCCTGCCAGCATCTTCTTCCAATTTACTTTGGCC